>NC_142040.1:26139400-26484400 GCF_982192425.1 Myodes glareolus | reverse complement strand
GCCTGTCACATCCCCACCAACCTCCTCTGTCACAACTGTGGAACAGTAAATTTTGAAGAGTACACAGTAGGAGAGAACTGTATAGTATTTCAAAGTATTATGGTATCTCCCATGGACTCAACTGTTTCAACACTTGGTCCCTAGAAGGTGACAATGTTCTGAGAGATTATAGAAACATTAGGAGGTGGGGCCTACTTGAGGAAGTGGGTCACTGGTAGGCAGGTGTTGACAGTGATAACCAGTTCCTACTTACAGCCAGGGTCTGTCCACTATCTGGTCAGCCAGGATGTTAGCAAGCAGCCTCATGCTCCAGCTGCCATCATATGCCTGCCCCACTGTTAAGATCTGCTGGCCTGTCACCTGGGTACCCTATCTCTTTAAGAGACAAGCCCCACCCACTCCCCCTTCCACTGAGACAAGCAGACCTTCTCTCTCCTCCAGCCTGCTGCTCTCTGCCTTTTCATTACCCTACTCTCTCTCTCTTCTTCCCCCTTCTCCCATTTCCCCTTCCCCTTCCCCCTTCATAACCTACTAAATAAATTCTATGCCCATACTCTCTCTCTGCATGGTGTATCTGGCTGTCTCTCACCCACCGACTCCATCGACCTGCCGACCTGCTGAGGCCTCTGGGGACCCACCAATACCTGGGGTGACCCGCTGCAGTCCGTTGCCGCCGGCTCCCGTCCAAGGTGTGAATGACAGAGGCGAGGTCAGCCTGTGTCTCCTCTGCCACATGACATAGACACTGTGAAGCACCTGTGTGATGATTGGTTCCCCACTGTGTACCCAGACTCATGGTATCGTGATGTCACATCCAACAAGAAGCTCTTGTCTCTTGCTGCAACCTACAGAGGTGCCATCGTGGGAATGATAGTATCTGAAATAAAGAACAGGACCAAAATACATAAAGAGGGTGGAGAGATTCCAGCCTCCAGCTTCTCTGTGGATACACAAGTTGCATACAGTCTACGTCTGGGAGGGGTAAAAGAACTCAGAAAACACAACATAGGTTCCCTTTTATTAGAAAGTTTAAAGGATCATATTTCGACCACTGGACAGGAACACTGCAAAGCAATCAACCTGCATGTCCTCACCACCAGCAATACAGTCTATGAAAACAGAGACTTTAAACAGCATCTCCATCTGCCCTACTACTACTCCATTCGAGGGGTCCTCAAAGATGGCTTCACCTATGTCCTCTACATCAATGGCGGCCACCGTCCCTGGACCATCTTAGTCTACATCAGCACCTGGGGCTCAGCACTAGCCAACCTGAGTTCCTGCTCCATCCCACACAGGATCTACCACCAGGCCCACAGCCTGCTCTGCAGCTTTCCGCCATAGTCCAGCATCACCACCAAAGGTGGCATCGAATACAACTGTACCTTGTGATGCCGTTGCAGCAACCTCCCCAGGCTTCTGTCCTCAGCACTTTTCCTGTGCACTAGAGCCTATTTTCCTGTCTGTCTGACTTCTGCTGTCCTTTACGAGGAGCTGGTGGCCACGTGCTGGCCCATCAGCCTGCCCCAACTGCAGGCCCGGTGTTATGCTGGCTCAGGAGCAGAGTATATGCCTGATCTTCAAGAGGCTCTCCTTCCTGCTTCTGGAAACTTCTCCCACCTGGAGCCCCTGTCCTGTCTCCATGCACCGGCACCATCCCAATGGCCTGGCAGGTGTTGGCTACACTCACTGGAAAAGGGCTCGCCAGGCCTCTCCTCTGCCTCCTGCTCCTTCATCTTTCCTACAAAATGGACTGAACTTCACTGTGAAAAGAATGTGGACACCTCTGACCCTGAAGACGCAGGAAGCTTAGAATAAAGAGACACAGCAAAGAGAGTGCCAGGTCTTTGTATAGGAATCCCTAAAGAAGCTTAAATGGTAGAAGCCGTTCTCCATGAAAGGCTGGCGACTTGGGAGAAAGAGTAGGAATGGCCCCTTCCCAAGAACTTAAAGTTTCAGTAATCAGCCCTCGCCATAGACAGTTCCTTGTTCCTCAGGCCTCCTACACTGAAGGATCACCCTGCCTGGTGAATCCTGGCATGCTCTCCATATAGCTGACCTACACTGGGTGCTGAGCCAAGGACAGATAGCTGTTGGTTTCTGGGTTTCTTCCTTGCTCATCCTTCTAGAAGCTGAAGCTTCAAGGTCTGGCCAAATGCAGACAGAAGGAGGCTGAGCTCTGTGTTTGGCATCTCTGCTGCTGTGGACTCATGGTGTAATGGTAAAAATAAAACGGCACCATTTCCTGAGTGACTGCAGAGGGCAGTGGGTCACAGCAGGCCACAAAGGAAGTCGGTCTAGGCACAGAGCCTCCGAGTGGCCTGAGGGCTACAAGGGGCAGTGAGTTCCAGTCAGGGAGCCAAGTGGTGGGTGAGAGAACTCAACAAGGCAGCCAGTTCCATGGGAAGAGACAAGCGAATAGGCACACAATGCAGAGTAAGTTGGTATTTATTTAGTGGGTTACAGAGGGGAAAGGGAAAGAGGGGAAGGGGAGAAAGGAGAAGAGCAGAGAGGCAGAGAAAGAGAAACAGAGAGAGGGGGTGGGAGGGGAAGAGGAGAGGAGCCATGGCAACAGCTACCTCTTTGGGAGAGAGACAGAAAGGGAAGACTCACACTGGAAGTGGAAGGAAGATCTGCCTGCCTCCGCAGTGGGGGAGGGGGAGGAGGTGGGGCTTGTCTCTTAAAGAGATAGGACAGACCATTATCACGGGACTTGGCCTTCGGAGCAGTGGGCACCATCAGTACTGTGAGTGGTACTTACCAGCATCCCTTCCCTTGAGCTCCCAAATGTTTGTTGCCAGAACCCTGCCCAGTATTGCTGCAGTGTCACTGGGGTCTTTGCAGGGTGTCCTCACAGCCCCTCATGGTGCCAGACGGATTAGGAATAGCTCTATTGACAGGCCTCATTACTGAGTGCTTCCCTTCCTCAGCTTCTCCTGGCTCAAGGCTCATGGACTCTAGAGGCAGCCCAAGGCTGCTTGGCCTCAGAAAGGAAGGGTTTTCATGAAGCAGGAAGGCCAAGGCAGGAGAAGCATTCCCCTTCCTCAACAGAACTGGCCAGCAAGTGGGCGGTGTCCTGACTGGTTTTGGTTGTGTGCTGAGGCTGAGCCTGTATCCCTTTCCTTTTCAGTCAGTGGTGATCAGGTGATTTTCATTTCTGCCCTGTGTGGTCAAGGATGAACCTTCCAGGAGGTTCTGACTTAGACATTCTTAAATCCAATTCCAAAGCTTCGACCTGTCTTTCCCTCCCTTCTGTTCACTAATTACTACAGTGTCCAGCCCAGTGCTGAACAAATCATATTGTGTAGTAGCCTCATTACAAACAAATAAATCATTTCACTAGTCTCAAAAAATAACACCCCTCATGATAGACTGCACCCTACAACACACACACACACACACACACACACACACACACACACACAGCCACACAAATAAATCTTTCCTTGTTAGTTGTTTCTTATGTGGAATTTACTGCAATGTGTCTTAATTAGGCTATCTATTGTTATGAAGAGACACCATGACCACGGCAACTCTTATAAAAAAGAAAAAGTTTAATTGGAGCTGACTTACATTTTCAGAGGTTTAGTCCATTATCATCATGACAGGAAGCATGGCAGCATGCAGGTAGACATGGCGCTGGGCAGGTAGCTAAGTATTCTACCTCCAGATCCAACAACAGTAGGAAGAGACAATAAGTCACTGGACCTGGCTTGAGCTTCTGAAATCTCAAAGCCCACCCCCAGTGACACACTTCCTCCAACAAGGCCACACCTACTCCTACAAAGCCACGCCTCCTAACAGTGCCACTTCCTATGGGTCCATGGGGCCGTTTTCACAAACCACCATACGGTGATAAGAAAAATAACTAAACTCGTATGATTCCTGGACAGACTCCTGCAAGCAGATGTCACTTAAGTCCCACTGGTGGGAAGTGCATTCAGAGAAGAGGTGGGGCCTCGTTGGAAAGCAAATATGAACTAACGCAAGGTGTAGCAGTAGTATTTTAATTCATAAACTAATATTCTGGGAAATAAGAGTTCTGCAGATGTTAGTCATGTATCACGTCCCCACACAGTGTGTCTCACACACTCCAAAGAAACCCATCCCACTGTTTCAGTAAGCAGTCTCAAGCAATACAACTTTGCCCTGAGAGATGATACAGACCAGAAGACCAAAGGAAATTATACTGTGTCAGAGGCAGGTTCTCAAGGAAAACTCATCCACAAGGACATTGCATTCTCACACTGCTGCAAATTCCTGCAGACTGAGCTTCTTCAAAAGCTGGAGTCTTTTATTAGGTCTGAAAAAGGCTGGATGTTTATATTTTTATTTCATTAAATCTAAGGACACTGAAACTTGCTTTGAATGTAAACAAGACACAACTTTACTCTAGCTCTCAGGGTGGGAGCAAGTCCTAGGTATTTTTCTTTAAGCCTCTGGTACCTAATTTCATTGTGCTACAATGAGCATAGCTTTCTGCCCATGCTTATCAGGCATAAACGTGTCTTTCCTGTCATTTGTGTATAAACCAACCTAAAAGGGCATCTCAGGACAATTGACACAGGCTGGTTTCAAACCTTATTAGGATTCTCTGGGTGTAGACTCCTTTCCATAAACCCTTCTCTCCTAACTTAAAATCAGCCATCCTTTCCCTCTGGATAAGGGCTTTCCTCTGACTTGTCTGGAATGAGAAGTTACTTGACTGTTGGAATCTTCTCTCTCGTTGAGTAAGAAAGGCTTTCTCCATTCTATATGCTAGAGCGGCGGGCTCTCAAGCTTCCTAATGCTGTGACCCTTTATTACAGTTCCTCATGTTGTGGTGAAACCCCACCAACACCATAAAATTATTTCTTTGCTACTTCCTAGTGGAAATTTTGCTATGATTATTATTATGAATCATAATGTAAATATCAGATATGCACGAGATCAGATGTGCGGCCCCCAAAGAGCCCCGACCCACAGGTTGAGAACACTGTGCTCGCACCTCGGGGATGCTGTGGAATAATAAGACAACCATGTTCCTGAAGCTGCTTAAAACTCTGAAGTCGCAGGATCTCCACTGTCCCTGTGGCACGGCTTAGGTTGGTGAGTTCTGCTTTTATTTATTTATTTTTCCACAGAAATCTAGGGCATGAGGGTTTAACTAGAGCCCTGGAAATGGGGTTAGACGGCTTGGGTTCAAGTTTTACTTCTGCCGCTTTTGGCTGGCAACACCAGTTTCCTGTCGAGATTCAGCCAATCCTGTCCCTGTGCCTTGAACCTTAAGATGCTCAGACAAGGTAACACTGTCAAGCACAAGAGATCATCAAGAAGCAGGCTGGAGAGTCAGCAGCTCGGAGAGCAAGCAGCGTGGAGACCAAAGCCAGACTCTTGGGGTGAGACCCCGGCTCTGTTAACCAGTCATCTGTGATCCGAGGCAAGCCAGCTTCGAGGCAGGAAGAGCGAAAGCCACACCTGTGTCAGAGGGGGCGGGACGGGGCGGGGTCGGGGAAGGAGGGAGGGACAGGGACTGAGCAGCTCCCTGAATGCAGAGCATAGTGTTCAAACCAAGATCAGAGCTCAGCCAGTGTCACGGTGCCTCAGCGTTCCTTCTCCTCCTCCTGAGTCAGTTCTTACCAGTTCTTTTTGCACAGCCGATTCCTTCCTGCTGCTCCTTCTCCACCCACGCCAGCTTTTACTATCCCCCTCTTGGGCCTCTGGGCAATGGCACTGCTGGGCTCTCTGATCTCATTTTCTGGAATGCTGACATCTACTCCAAATATCCCCTTATGTCAATTAATTACATAATCATAATCAAATGCCTAGTGGCCCTTGGGTGCCTGTAAAATAATTTTCAACCCTTAGAATGCACTCTCAGACATTTTGCAAATCGAGCCACTGTGCTCTTATTCAGAGCCTCTGGCATGTAGCCTCCTGTGTTCTTACTTGAGTATAGCTTGTGAGTTCATCTTGTGATTGACTTTGCGCCTCCATGTTGTTGTTCATTCTTTCTCTCCTGCTTTCTGCCTTGGGGCCAACGGATGGAAGACAGTGTAGGAGTGGTTTGAGGCTCCAATTTGGGTGTCTAGCTGTTGTCAGTTTATTTTCTGGCTTAAGACTTCTGAAGCATGTGACCTCGGGTAACTTTTATATTAATCCACATGCTTAGTTGGAATTTTTTTTCCCTCTGTAGTGCTGGCTGTCCTGGAACTCACTCTGTAGACCAGGCTGGTCTCGAACTCACAGAGATCTGCCTGACTCTGCCTCCCGAGTACTGGAATTAAAAGTATGTGTCATTACCACCTGGCTTAGCTAGGACACTCTTAATATAGTAAGAAAAAAAGATCTATTTTACATTATATTTTGCATCCATTTATAATAAATGTATTGATTTTGTAAGTCTTAATCACTTTTTAGTTATTATTTTACTATATAAAACATGAACCAGAACACAAAAAGTTAAAATTTTCTCGTATCTTTTATCCCAGTACCTTTTTCTGTTCTCCATGAAATTACATCAGATTCACAAGGAACTCATCAGGGACTGGAAGCCTGTGCCCAGTGTCAAAGCTAATTCCTTTATTATCTTCTTACTCTGCACAAAGCTAATCGAATTTCTCTCATGCACTCTCGGGTCACCTAAGAACACTGACCCAGCTTTCAGATTAGCCAAAGCAAGACATGGGCTGTTCCCAGGTCTGGTGAGGTTAGGGGGAGCCAGCCGTGGGGATCCAGGCGGAGAAAGAAACTGACCTCAGTCAGGTGTCAGGCAATCGGGAGTGGGGAGTGTGCTTATTCCCTCTCAGTCATGGAAACACCACACAGGAAAGCAGAAAACTGGTCTCAGCAGCACACGGCACTGCCCAACGCTGCCTTTTCTCTTCTTCTCGATTTCTTCATCAAAGTCAGGAAGAACAGGTGCTTCTGTCTCCATGGTGTCTGCAAAGGTGTTCACGTCAAGTTCTGCCTCTCTCCAGATCTCAGACCCCAGAGTCCCGTGATCTGAAAACCTGTGCCATCCTCTTCCATTCTGCCTGTTCTCATTCACGACCTCATACTCTCTTCTCTCTCATCCATGAACTCCTGCCCTCTCTTCTCTCGTCCCCCTTTCCCTGTTACCCTTACAACTCTCATTCCAGTGGAGTTTGTTTCTTTTAAAGAAAAGACTCCCCAGTACCTTCAAGCATTCTATCCACTTCCACAGCATTCCCAGAAGACACCCATACCTGGCAGGGCATGTTTTCTGTCTTAAGTTAATGCCATTTCTACCACCATTATAATATTGTGAAATTATCTCTCATTGTCTTATGATGACCTTGTATCATTACAAGATCCTGTACCTTAAGCAGTACTTCAATCACAGAAGGTGGTAGCAAGCAATCCATGCCCCAAATAAGAATAGCATAATGCAGCAAGAAGCAATTGTCTATGGGGGTTACAGAGGGCTGGGGGGGAGGAGCAATCTTGAACTTTGAACTCAGAGCCAAAGAGTTTTAAACAGCCTGGCGATTGGGAGCTTGTCGATTGGTCTGGTCAGTATGTTGTGTGTCCTGCTATCAGACACCAGGCTTCATCTAAGACCTGGAGAACAGGGTGGAAGAGAAGCAGGGAGAGGGGACAGTCTTCATACTCTTGGGGTGTGGGAGCTGGAAATGATCAGAGCTGCTGCATTGCCTGAGTTAGTAACGCAGCGACTGCTCCTGAAGTCCTCATGCTGATAGATGCTCACCCCTTCTTCCAGCGTGTCTGGAGGAGTAAGCATGGAGAGCGAAGACACACCTGCAGTACTCACATACATACTTTAAATGACTCTTTAAATCATAAAAGAGACTTAGGTTAGCCCTGAAATAGCCATGCAATGTATCAGATTGTTTTTCTTGTTTTTCTGAACACGCTGGTAAGCAGTAGCCTAACTTATAGCCTGAACACGCTGGTAAGCAGTAGCCTAACTTATAGCCGATTGTTTTGGCCTTTGCAGCTTTCTGTGTTATCGACTATAATACATCAATTGCTTCTATCTCTGCACTCAAACAAAGACCAACTAAGAGAGCCAGAAGAACCGGAGAGATGGAGATCAAAATGTCACCTTGCTTACTGACCAGCCATGCAAGGAGCAGTCTGTAGGTATGGGAAACGTGTTTCCTGGTATAGCACAGAATTAAACAGAACGACCTACTGATCCACTAAAGAGACCTCACGATTCCTTCCTGGGAGTGAGCTGCCCATAGAGAATCCAGAAGGTCTGAGACAGGCCTGTCTACCTTGTTTCCCCTTCCCAGTCAAGTAAGGCATTTGTCTCAAGGAGTGAGTAACAGGGAAAGAAAGGCCAGAGCGCTACTGTAGTGGAAACGATAACACAGATTGATGGGGAAGAAGCAAATGCTCTCTGCCCGGTAGCTGTTCTAAGTAGTAGCAAATAAAGCTGTTCTCTAATTAAGTAACCTGGGTGACTCTATCTAGAGGAGTCTGTAAGCAAAATTAGCAAGATCTATTAATGATCCATCACCCCAAAGCAGAATGGAAGCCTGAGACCAAAATGGTGAGCAAGGTGGAGTGGACATTTGCATACAAAGCCTTCAGTATTCAGAAATTAGAGCCAGAGGCTGGGGAGATGGATTAGCACTTTAAAACACTGGCTGATCTTCCAGAGGCTACATGTTTGTCTTCCAGCACCTACACAGCAGCTCATAAGCATCTGTGACTCCAGTTCAGGTGATCCAGTATCTTCTTCTGGCCTCCTTGGGCACCAGGCACACATGTGGTACACAGACATGCATACCAGCAAACACCCACAGGCATAGTTTTTTTTATTTTTCAAAAAGGAATTAGAACTAGTTTAAAGTTATCCCCATACCATCTTCCCTCGTTCTAGAAAATCCACACAGCCTTCTTTGCTTTCACCATGCAGAAACTCGTTTTGAAGGACACTTAATGGGACTATTAATCGTAGTGGCCACCATGATTAATTGAAATGCTCATGAGTTATTGTCAAAGACATTTCTATTCCTTTTTTTTTATTTTACTCAGGGGTATAATTGATTAAGAAAGCTTAATGAATGGGCTGAAGAGATGGCTCAGTGGTTAAAAACACTGATTGCTCTTCCAGAGGCCTGGGGTTTGATTCCCAGCACCCACATGGCAGTTCACAACTGTCTATGACTCCAGTTCCAGGGGATCCAATGCCTTCACACAGACATACATGATGGCAAAAACACCAATGCATATAAAATAAAAGTAAAATTTTACAAAAGCACATGATGATTTCTTAAATGAACAACATGCCACAGGCAAGAACGGCTCTACAAATGTCTTCTGACAGAACTAAAATATCAAGCAACAGTAGGCCATGCAATGAAGACTATAAAATCTGCAAGAATGAGGCTATCATTACAGAAGGTCAACGAACACAGTTCCTATCATAATCTAAACGGTAAAAGATGGGAATTCTGAATTCTTCAGTTGTTCACACTTGCTTCTAAGAAACCAACATCACTAAAACTAGACTGCTTTCTTTCTTTTTTTTTAAGGAGTGAGGGGGAACAACGTCCCCCACTACCACTAACTATGCAGTTGAGTTTCCATGTTTGGGGTCAGCGCATGTGAAGTGTGATGGGGAGCCGGGCCCTGCTAGCTAAATACTAGGCTTCATTTTCTAGATAAAGGTGACAAACCACTTTGTTGCTGCTGTTGTTGTTATGCTTATTTCTGTGTGTGTGTGTGTGTGTGTGTGTGTGTGTGTGTGTAGAAAGAGAGAGAGAGAGAGAGAGAAAAAGGAGGCAGACACAGAGACACAGGCACAGAGAGGAGAGAGAAGCCTGTGTGTCATGGTGCATGTGAGGAAGTCAGAGTACAACTTGCCAAAGTTGGTTCTCAGCTTCTATTATGAGTCTTGAGATCAAACTTAGGATGTTATGCTTGGTGGCCAGCACCTTTACCCACTGAGTTCTTTTTTTTAAAATGTCCATATATAGTAAGAAGAAGAGTTTCATTTTTTATGTGTTTTGATTTAAATGTAATTACATTTCCCTTTCTCTTTCCTCTCCAACCCCTCTGGTTTCCTTCTTCCAACCCCTCCCATGATACCCTCATTCACCCTCAAATTTGTGACCTCTTTTTATTATTGTTACATGCATTTGCATAAATGTACAAATACAATCTGTTGATTCCATTTAGTGTTGCTTATATGCATATGAGTTCAGGGTTGATGGCTTGATATTGGATAACCAATTAGTGGGTGGGTCCCAATTCTTAAAACAGGGTAACAGCTACTTGAATTACAAAGCAAGCACTTTATATTTGCAATGGTTTGCTTATTCGTTTGGTTATAGGTGAACTTAAGCATGGTTTTATACAAAATGACCTTTACCAAAAAAAGTTAATTATGTTTGCTATTATTTACCGATCGCCCACTTTGACAAACTTTTATCCAATTCTGACTGAAGTGTATAGGATGCGTGTGAATTGCTACGGGGAAAAGGAAAGCAGGAAACCTGAGCTCTCCTCTCTTCTGCTTCAAGGTGGCATCAATCCTCTCAACACCCTCCCACTCCCAGGAAAGCCTGAGCAAGTCAACTTGTCCTCAGCAACAGGTCAGCTCTGTGGCTAAGTGTTTGTGACATAGGAAGAGTAAGTGCCAATCAGAGAGCAGCCCTGGCAATGTGACTGTGACATGTCACTAAGTAGGGTGAGCGCTCCCATTCTCCGGCCCTTCTCCTCTCCGTTCCTAACCAACAAGGAGAATAACATCTACAATGGCCAAGTCCATCATCCAAAGATACCAATACATCAAAAGACATCTAAAACCAATCTCCAGAAAGCAGTCACGTTGTTCCAGCATCGATTTTGGCCATGGAAATTACTCTCGATACATATGCAGGGTCCTGAAGGAAATTGTCCCCATGAAAGGCATATCTCCGCACACTGTGGACATTCTGAACTTCCTGATCAACGACATCTTTGAACGCATTGCTACAGAAGCCGGCCAGCGGATGTGTCTCAGGAAGCGCTGCACCCTCACCCCAGAAGATATCCAGAAAGCAGTGTATCTGTTGTTACCGAAGAAGCTGGCTAAGTTTGCAGTGACTTTTGGAAGCAGAGCCGTCCACAGATTTGTCCATTCCTAAGCTCCATCTGAAAGCCTTCTTGAAACTTGGGGAAAGTAAATCAAAGTGCCGGTAGCCTGTGTTGCGCTCACTCCTTCTTTCTCGCTCTGTTTGACATGTGTGGTGGTTTTTAGCTGGTGCCTAAGAAGGCCACAAGACCATATTGGGTCCCCTGGAGCTGGAATCACAGGTAGTTGGAACCTCCATGTGGGTACTGGGACTTTAACCTAGGTCCTCTGGAAGAGCAGCCCGTGCTCTTAACTGCTGGACTATCTCCAGTCCAGTTCCCACGCTTCCATGAACTACCCAATTCATTGAGTTTAGTTCTTTTTTTCTTTTCTTTTGTGAGGCAGGGTCTCAAAAAAAAAAAAGACTCACTACACAGTCCTGGCTGGCCTAATTTGCCGCATAGGCCAGTGCTGCCAGGCTTGGGTCACTTTAAAAAAGTCCTGAAGCTTTCTCCTAACCCCATCTCCCTCCCTGTCGTCCTGAGGGCACTCCACACGCCAGCCCAGGCTTTGATTGTCTTTGTCCTTTGCTGTCTCTGTGTCTCTGAGCCTGCAGTTTCACTTTTGTGATCGGCTCGCATCACGTGTGTTTCTCTCTTTAACGTGTGTCTAAGGTTTCTACCTGGGATAAACGTAGCTCTGGGTTACTGACCCTCTTGTCCTAGCTGGGACTTCGTCCTGGGACCACACCACAGTTCATTATGTGCCCTCTCTTGACGGGTCTAAAGGGCTTCTGGTTTGGCTAATAGAGCAGCCCCAATAGAGTTGCCACGGTAGCAGAAACGTACAACATTGGGTACACGATCACACCCTACGTATATTCATTTGTTTAACCCCACAAAACCCTGGGAAGATTAAATAATTATCCCCAGCCCCTGGAGGAGGAAAATGAGGCACTGAGAACTATCCACTTTCCCGAGGTCACCCGTGTAAGTGGAAGGACTGGGTTTGAACAGAAGACCAGATCAGTCCGACAGACGAGGCCATAGGGTGTGAACATTCTCATACAAGAGCTCCTTTGGAGAAACACCTTGACAGCAGGATTCTTGAGACATTGGTGGCTTGTAGTCAGCTTTTCTAGATGTTGCCAGGTTGTGTTCCAAAGAGTTTATGCTTGTAGCAGACAGCAGGAATTTGATTTTTTTTTCTGATTACGAGACACATAAATTTCCACAAGAAAAATAAAATCGCTTGTCTTATGCCTCTTCTGGGGTTGGAACTGAGGCCATTCTAAGAGAGAATGCTGGTTTTTCCTTTCCCTGTTTCTTGGTTAGGATCCATCCTCTGTTTCTCCTGGATTAGTTCACTTCTGAATCTAAACTCACCTAAACAGGCTCTATTCCCCTATTCTAGACAGACATAATGGGCACCTTACAGCCTAAGTGATCTTCATCCTGTGCCCACATCTACCTAGGATCAATGATTGACGAAAAGGCCCTAAGGTCTAAGAGGGTCAGCGAATTACAGCTTCTGGGCCAACTCTGGCCACAGAGAATGTCACAGCTCTCTTTTGTATACAGCACCACAGTGCTCAATGAAGCTTCTATGTTTGTGCACAGATGTTTAAGAAAAAACAAAACTCCAGGAAAAGTATTCAACAGGCCTAATGTGGCCCACAAAGCCTAAAGTAGAGTCAAGTCCTACAAAATGATACTGTGGTCAATGGTTGACTACACTTGTGGTGGCAGGCTTGTGAGGTCACAATGTTGCTGTTCATTCCTATTCTTGTTATTTTTACTGTACTCTTCTATGTTTAGACACACAAGCACTTAACATCGTGTTAAAAATTGTCTGCAAGGTTCAGTACTGTAATGTCCTGTACAGATCTGCTGCCTAGGAGCAAGAAACTGTGTTATCTAGTTTGTGTGTCTAGCATGGCATATTCTGTCTGCATAACAACAAGGTCACCTGATGATATAAAAATACTGAAAATAAGTTCATTGATTTTTTTTTCTTTTTGGTTTTTTGAGACAGGGTTTCTCAGTAGCTTTGGAGTCTGTCCTCGAACTAGCTCATGTAGACCAGGCTGACCTCAAATTCACAGAGATCGGCTTGCCTCTGCCTCCCGAGTGCTGGGATTAAAGGCATGTACTGCCCAGTTCATCCATTGATTTTTAAAAGAACCCCCGCCCCCCAACAGCTAAATCACTTGCCAGTGCATTGCTCAAAAGACCGGATTTACCATCTAGAAGAGTAGTTTGCCAAGGGCAGGTTTGGACCGTGCTGCGTACTTTCAGGCTTTTGGTACATTGGGTTCGCAAAGCTTGCCACCATAGGTCAGTTGACAAAAAAGGTGGATAGCCAACATTTGAAGTCACTGAAATAAGGAGATCAAATGCAAACAACGTTCCACAATTCAGGTAACGATCTACTCTTGGGAAATTCCCCTCTAGATTGAGGGGTGAGCTTTGGGGGAAGGGAGTTGCGTACACGCTCTCCACATCAGCATATGTTTTAAAGCACTTAAACAATAGAATTTCAAAATACGATCAATATAGGGAGGGGTGATCCCTTGAGATACAACTGTTTTCAGGTCTAATTATATAAATGCATATGTGTAAAAATATTTAAACCTTTTTTGTAAAATATATTGAATAATGTGGCCACCATCCATCTCTAGAACCTTGTACCATTAAACGTTAACTCCCCATTCTCACCTCTTCTGGGTCCCGACAAACCCACTCTGTTCCTTGTCCCTGTGCTCCTGACTGCTCCAGGTCCCCCTTGGGAGAAGTTATACATCACTCCACTTTTGAACCCCCATATCACTCAGCAGGATAGCTTCCAAGACATCTATGCTGAGAATGCCAGAATTTCCTTCTTTCTAAGATGAAATTCCTTTGTGTGCCTCCTACACCATGTATTTACTCGGTTACTGATGCATGATTATAATCTTTTAGCCACTGTAAATAGTGCAGCTCTGAACATGGTATACAAATATCTATTAGTGGCCCTGCTCCCGATGCTTTAGGGTGAATCCTTGAAAGTGAACGCTGAGGGGTGCTGGAGAGATGACTCAGCAGATAAAAGCACTTGTTGTCAAGCCCAACTGCCTGAGTTAATGCCCAGGTACCTCGATCGCTGTGCAGTTAAGATGGCAGAACACACAAGCTTGAGAGAACGCAGGCCTCTTATGATTGAACCGCCCTTCCAGCCATGACTGCCCTGTGCTGACATAAGAGAAATGAAATTTAACTTATTTATGCCAGTATTATTTTGAATTATTATCATTCATACTCTAACTTAATTCTAATACAGACATCCAGAAGATCATTGACTGCCGCACAATGTAGTTAGCATCAAGATGATAACAGACTTATTAAATAAAAACATATTAACCTAGAAATGGAGGCTGATGCTTTGTGTATTGCCAGATGATGTTGTGGCAAAATGAAATTTCATGTCACTTAGCAGCCCTTTACTCAGAGATACACAATGCAGATGGCGAGAGCCTGCTTGTTATTAGTCTGCTGGGTATATGATGTGGCTTTGGAAGGATTGCTGAAAGTACAGATATCAATAAACTCAAAAGCCACAGGAAACAGATTTTTCTCTACTGTCCGCAATACAAACAGATACCGATTTTGTGATCATTTGAAACCAGTGGTATACATCATATGTCACACACCAACAAGCAAAAATAATGCCGACTTTAAAGTGGAAGTCACCCGACAATAAAATTATGGTCATCTTGAACCAAGCCAGTGATAGCAAATACAGAAGAAAAAAAAAAAAAGAAAAAAAGAAGAGACGAATCTGAAAGATATTAGGAGGCAAAATCATAACAGTTACTGTGATGTGCATAACAACAGATGAACTGCCAACTAGACACTCCCTGGGGCTCCGGCCCAGAAGACTTAATGAATAGATCCAAGTCGTTAGGCAGTGCATACTCAGCACAATAAAATAACTACGCGGTATGCAGCCCGCAGTCTCACAGGGTAACCTATGAAGGCTATCACAAGAGTGCTCCAAGTGCAGAAAAGCTGGCAAGAGTCAGAGGGCCTCATGCAGACCACTAGCCCTTGCTTAAAGCTCAGGAGAGGACAGCTTGAATTTTTAATACTTGAGATCATTTCTTATCAGTCTCGCCTCTGCCGCACATCAGGTGTTGACGGATGGCATTTGGAACGGATTGGCAAACGGGAAGGCATTTGGCAGTATGGGGGAAACTAGCAGGCTATGTCGGTTGCCTTCAAGATTAGGAGTCCAGAAAATAATTTTCAGCTGTCAGCAGGAGGGGAGTGACCACTGACTGGTTCGCAGCCGGCTTTGTGGATGGCGCGGTTGCCATGGCAACCATGGAGGATTCCTAGAACAGGACTCTGGATTACAGCAAGTGCGATCTTACTGGACTGGCAGTTCATCCCCAAGCCTCTTCCGTCAGGCACAGCGGTGCTCGCTGTGGTTACAGTGTTGGGAAGTGGAGGCAGATGGAGCAGGACTTCACGGCCAGCCTGGACGGAATAGTGAGTTTAAGATCAAAACGGGGTACTCAAGCTAGGATCAGAAAGAAAAACAACAAGCTTTCAAAACTAAAGAATTCCTGTAAGTTGTTTAGAAGCTGATAAAATTAGTAGCTAGAAAATCATGGAAGATACAGCATACACAAAAATATAATCAATAATATTCTATCCGGCAGAAGCGAACTACAGATTTTCTCAAGTATTCAAAGAACATTCACCCAAGTTAGACCAACTCTTAGTCCATTAAAACCCCAACAACTCGTGTGTGCATGTGTGTGTGTGTGTGTGTGTGTGTGTGTATGTGTGTGTACCTATGTGGATGTCCATGTGTGCATCTACCTGTGGAGGCCCAGAGGCAACAAAAACTGACAAAACTAAAAAAAAAAAAAAAAAAAGGAAAAGGACTGAAAAAAAAAAACATAAAAAATGTATAATGGGGATATGTGGAGAGATAAATATTCGAAAATATTTGAATTAATAATAACTGGAAAATTCTTCTAAATGTCAGACAGCAAACCACAGATCCATAAAACTCAGAGAACATTAGGAAAAACAATGAAGAAAAAGTTATCTTTGATGTCCTATTCAAATTACAGGAAAATAGAAGTTAAATAAAACACTAAAAGAAACCAGGAAGGGAACAACATTCTAACCTACAGAGAAACAAAGATAAGGATTTCCTCCAACTTCTCCACAGAAATCATTCACAAAGTAGGGAAAACACTGTTGAAAAAAAAAAACACCATCCTAGAATTCTGTGTACTATAAAACTATCTTTCAAAAACAAAGGAAAATACTTTCCTAAAAAAATTTGAAAGAATTTTTGCCTTCAACAAATGTTTAAAGTTGTTTGGAGAAGAGGGAAAATTATATATTAATTTAGATCTATGTAAAGAAAAGAATTCTCTAAAAAGAATAAGCAATAGCAAAACATTTTTATTTTGTTTTAGTTTTGGTTTTTGAGACAGGGTTTCTCTGTAGACGTTGCTGTTCTAGAACTCACTCTGTAGACCAGGCTGGCCTTGAACTCACAGAGATTGACCATCTCTGCCTCCTGAATGCTTGGATTAAAGGCATGTACCACCACTGCCTGGTGGTAAAATAAATTTTACCTTCAATTTATCTAACACTTGGGAGGCAGAGGCAGGTGGATCTCTTTGAGTTCAAGGACAGCCTGATCCACAAAGTCAAGTTCAAGGACAACCAAGACTGCTAAACAAAGAAACACTGTCTCTGAAGAAGAAGAAGAAGAAGAAGAAGAAGAAGAAGAAGAAGAAGAGGAGGAGGAGGAGGAGGAGGAGGAGGAGGAGGAGGAGGAGGAGGAGCAGGAGCAGGAGCAGGAGCAGGAGCAGGAGGAAGAAGAAAGAGAGATGAAGGAAGGGAGGGAAGGAAGGAAGGAAGGAAGGAAGGAAGGAAGGAAGGAAGGAAGGGAAGGAAGGAAGGAAGGAAGGAAGGAAATGCCTTGCCCAAGGGCATATCTAGGTGGGACATAGACATTTTCTCAGTGGAGGTTTCTTCCCTCAATGACTCTAACTTGCCCTGCATGGATGTTCCCTAGCTCGCACAAGCATGTACAGCTCTTCGAGAAGACCTCAGTTTGGATCCCAGCAGGCAACTCCGAACAGCCTGTAACTCTAGCTCCATGAACTCTAACACTGTCTTGTGGCCTCCAGGAGTACCTGAACTCACTCACATATACATGCCCATATACACGTAAGCATATAAATTTTAAAAACAAAAACTTTTTCAATTTTTTTTTAAATTAGGGTTAATGAATGGAGAAAGATATACCAGGCCAACACTAATCAAAATAGTGGAAACATTTCAGAAAAAATAGATATCACAAGTTATCAGAGGCAATATTACATATGTTAAGGGGGTCAGATACCTAAGCATATACAATGACCTATCATATATATGCCCTTGTAAAGTGAGCATCAAAGTACATGAGCCTAAAACTGATTTAAAAACGTCAGAAGGCTAGGACAGGATCGCCATGTGTTCAAGACCAGCCTGGATATAATAAGACCCACACCAGTGTGGGGACTTAAGAAGTTTTTTTTAACAAGTTAATCCAATATTATAGATGGAGACCACAACAGAATGCCAGATCCAGCGGGCATAAAAATCAGTACAAATTGATTTTGCTTAGTGCCATCTATCAACAGATATAATAAACAAAAACCTACAAATGGATATGTATAGCAGGTTGATTCATAACTGCGAACATTTGGAAGCAATGCATGTAACTTTTGGCCAATTAATGGTTCATCCATGGTACATCCAGAAAAACAGTATTATGCATCACCAAAGAGAAATGAGCTACCAAGAGGTGGAAAGATGTGGAAGAAACACAAATTAATATGATTAAGTAAAACAGGCCAATCAAAAGGCTGCATATTGCATGATTCCGGTGATTTGAACCTTGAAGAAAGAAAATCTATGGAGCATGAAGATCAGAGAGGCAGAGGAGCCAACCACTCGTGAGTTCTTACCTCTACCAGTGCTCAGAACGAAGGGGCATCTTGTCCTCTGACTGTATCTCCCAACTGCATCTGTCTCCAACAAATCGCAGACTGCACAGAGTTCTTGTCTCCTCCTGCCTTATATTCTTCTCTCTGCCCAGCCACCTTCCTAGTGCAGGGATTAAAGGTGTGGGACCCCAAGGGCCAGGATCACCTTTGTGTGACTGTTTCTCTTTAGACAGATTCAATCTCATGTAGCCCAGGGTGATCTTGAACTGCCTCTGTCTCCTGAATCTTCACATTAAAGGGTTTTCCCTCCACTGCCTGGCCTCTAGTGGCTTAGCTCTACACTCTGATATTGAGGCAAGCTTTATTTGTTAAAACATAAACAAAAAATCATTACAAGTTCCTGAACCTTTTGCTCAGTCTTGCTACGAACCTAAAATCATACTAAACAACAACAACAGCAGCAACAACAACAACAACAATATTAATAATAGTCTATTGGATTCTGCTATACTCATAGATCTGTGTCTTGCTTAGCCATCACCCAAGAAGTATCCTTCTGCAAGAAGCAGGAATTAACACAGACACCCAAAACTGAATAATGTGCAGAGCTAGAGACCTTGGAACATTCAGTTCTAAATGCGATGTCTTCATACAACCTCTCTCCTTAGGGCTCAAGGAACCGGGTGGAAGAGAAGGCAAAAAGACTTTAAGAGTCAGAGGGGATGGAGGACACCAAAGAAACAGTATTTTCCAGACAGCAGGCTGACACACACATGAACTCACAGGGACATTAGCACATGTCAGAGGGTGCCCATCACTGAGAAGGGGAGGAGAACATATGCTTCATTCTAAACCAAGAAACTATCTGCAGTTGTCAACCATTCACAGAGGAAAAATTCATTTTCTCCAATGGAGTCTCACTGGATATGCAAACTACACTTAAGGGCAAGGCCCCAAGTCCTTGGTAAATGGCCAACACAAATTCAGTGGTATTTTGGAGATTTTTTTCTTTCTTCTTTCTTTTTTTCTTTCTTTCTCTCCTTCTTTCTTTCTTTTTGCCTCATCATGCTTTTTATGGGATTTTTTTTAACCTTATTGGTCTTTTCCTTGTATATTATGTTTCCAGTTTTGCATTTTTCTGTGTTTTGTGTGTGCATGTGTATCTGTTTCTCATGCTTTTTCTTTGTTTTTGTTTGTTTTTTATTTGTCTCTTTTCTAAAAAGAGAGAGGGAAAAAAGCATGGAGTTGGAATGGTGGGGAGGTAGAGAGGATCTAGGAAGAAAGGAGAGAGGAGAAATCAGAATATATTATATAAAAAATTATTTTCAATAAAGATGAAGTCTATTGGAAGGAAGAAAGGGAGGGAGGGAAGAAAAAAATGGATGGAGGAAAGAGAAAGGGAAGGAAGGAGGTAACAAGGTGGTTTGCACTACTGAATTCTACCAAATATTTTAAACCAACCTC
This sequence comes from Myodes glareolus, assembly GCF_982192425.1. Classification (NCBI taxonomy): domain Eukaryota; kingdom Metazoa; phylum Chordata; class Mammalia; order Rodentia; family Cricetidae; genus Myodes; species Myodes glareolus. The sequence continues at coordinate 26,464,904 of NC_142040.1, read as the reverse complement.
ATATTTTTAAAAAATAAGGCCTGGTGACAGGCGTTGGTGGTACACGTCTTTAATACCAGGACTTGGGAGGCAGAGGCCAGCCTGTGAGTTCTCTGTGAGTTCTAGGCCAGTCTGTTCTACAAAGGGAGTTCCAGAACATCCAGAGCTGTTACACAGAGAAACTCTCTCTCAAAAAAGGGGAAAAGGGGGGGGGGGAGATGGGGTTTTCTACATAGCTAGAACTTCATATCCCCCTTCTTGAGCTTCTGGGGTGCTAGAATTACAAGTGTGCACCACTATACCCAGCTCCAAAGACCTTTGTTTTTTATATCTGGTTTGAATTTTTGATGGTAGTGGTGGTAGGTGAGTGTTTGGGTGATAGGAAGAGTGTTTTTTGTCATGGTGTTTGTGATAGTGTAAATGAGAGCGGCCACCCATACACTTATGTATTTGAATAATTGGTTCCCATTGGTAAAACTGTTTGGGGAGCGATAGGAGGTGCAGCCTTGTTGGAGGAGACATGACACTGGAGGAGGGCCTTGAGGTTCCAAAAGACTTGTCATTCCCAGTGTGTTCTCTCTGACCCCTGCTCAGGGATGAAGATACAAACCTTTGGCTCTTCCTTTCACATATCGGAAGTCAGACTCAAGCCCTCTGAAACCATACACCCAATTAAATGCTTTCTTTCAGAAGTTGCTTTGGTCTTATGCTTTATGACAGCAATTTAAACGTAACCAAGACAGCATTTAACATCGTTTTACACACTCTGTTCTAGAAGACAGAAGGGAAAAAGTCCAAATCTCAAGGAATTGTTCTGTGACTCCTTTGGAGACTTTTTTCTTTTTGGAATTACGACTTTTGACTGCACCAGGCCTCTGACAGCCTGCTTCTACATGGGGATCTTGGGTGGACAGCGACTCAAAGCTAGAAAGGGGGCGTTCACAGGAAAGAAGCTCTGATGGGCTAAGAACCGGTGTCACTGCTCAGGACCCTAGCAACGAAGATCATGGGGCTACAGAAGGGACCACTGACTTACCTGCAAGACAGCTGTGCTGGCCCAGCTTCTCTGGCTCCTAGGGAACATACACCTTCTGGTGAAGATTGTGGAGTTCTCACGATGAGCACAGTTAGCATGGAGGGCGCAGAGGCTGTGAACCCAGCGAGGTGGCACTGGTCCAAAAGAGGGGCTTCCAACTGTGAGATGACTGTTCCTAATGGGCCACATTGTGAGCGTGGGTGAAGCTGATGCCTTTTGTGGAATCACAGAAACCTTTCAAGAAAGTTGGGTTACAGAAACTTTGAGTTATGAAGGTTTTACCTGAAAAGAACAGAAGGTCTCACCATTTCCCATAAGCCTCTTAACAGACCTCTCTTGGTCTTATAATCACTTCTTCTGAAGGTCCCTCTAGCAGAGGAGACAAAAAAGCCACTTGACATCAATCTCTATAGATACATGTTGACTCCAAAACTCATTAAACAAAGTAATATTTTGTTCCAGCTGGATATCTGTGCACTTAGATCACTCCACACTTAAAAGTCTCATAAGAAAAATAACCAGTACTATTTAACACAGTAGCCAGCCAGCAGATGGTTCCAGAAGGAATGAATGTCATCTCCCAGTCCATGCGTCCACGAGTATGGCACGTCAGGGTTGGTCTGAGTACCCCGTAGAAAGCAACAGGAATGGCAATGAGGCTCTCAAGGCTGTATTCTCAGCAAACATTGCCACTGCTTCCTTGTTTCTCTTGATCACTCTAGGAAGCTACCTACCATGGTCATGAGACTAGCCAAGCAGTCCCATGGAAAATTCCAGATAGTAAACCCAACACCTCTCCCACAACCAGCACCAACTTGTGAGTCAAGGTGACTGAGGCACTTTGAGGCATGAATCTTCCTATCCCAATCAAGGCTTCTAAGGACTTTAGCCTTAATCAACACCTTTCCTATAAACTCAAGAAAGACCCAGCTAAAATGCTCCTGAGTGAAGAGCCCCCAGAAACCTCATAAAATGAGCTAGTCTTCTCTTTTCTTTTCCTTTTCTTTTTTTGGCCAGTTTTCAAGACAGGGTTTCTCTGTGTAACAATCCTGGCTGTCCTGAATCTCACTCTGTCCTCAAGAAGGCTGTCCTCAAACTCACAGAGATCCACCTGCCTCTGCCTCCTAAGTGCTGGGATTAAAGGCATCGCCTGATAAGTTAGTCCTTTCTTTAAAAAGATAATTATTACATTTTTATTTACTCTCTCTCTCTCTCTCTCTCTCTCTCTCTCTCTCTCTCTCTGTGTGTGTGTGTGTGTGTGTGTGTGTGTGTGTGTGTGTGTGTGCCTGTGTGTGTTGCACACATGCCAGAACCAGGGTGGGTATATGGAGGTCAGAGGCATTTTACAGAGTTAGTTCTCTTTGGGGAATCAAACTCAGGTCATCAGACTTGAAGCAAGTGCCTTTACCCACCGAGCCGTCTCTGCGGCCTAAATTAGCATTCTTGTTGTAAGATTTGAGTTCATTTACTCAGCGTAAGCCACATGAGGAAAACAAAGCAATCCTTCCAAAACAAAGATCCCTTTCCCCACAGAAGGCCATCTTCCTCTGTCGGGCAGCTGAAGTAAATTTTTGGCATTTTTAAATTTTAGTCACATTGTTGCCTTGACCTAAAAATACTCATTTTCAAAAATATTAGATGCTTATTAAGGAAACACTGAATGATGTATTTTCTAAAGCAAAATGTCTAGAAAAACATAATCATGTTGAAAATACGCCATTGAAATCCCAGGAGAAATGTTAGCCTCCATGTAAGGTGCGGGGTACTTAAAAAATAAATCAGACTAGCTGCAAAGCTACAGACAAGCCAAAATGAGTTTGGAAAATAGGACAAGAAGAAATCACCAGAACTATAGGGCAACCTTCCGAGTGTCAGGGGGTCTCGAAGATGAGGTGGTGAATTGTCACAAGATGTCTGCGACATCCATTTCAGCGTCGTGAGTCTGTCTCCAGCACTAAGCTGTAAGCCACTAGGAAGCAGGAACCAGAGTTCCTGTGAATTCCACTCGCTGCCCGCAGCTAGAGTTCATTTTGAATTCCCTGGGTTAGGAGAGCAGGGTATGAGCCCGAAGCAGGACTTCATAAAGAGTACAACCCTAAGGCGGAGAGAATGAAGGGGAAACTGAGGGAAGCAGGAGATGGGAAGCAAATGCAAAAAATGTGTGTGGACCATGCTGATGCCTCTCCATGGCAGCACAGTCCCAAGTGCTTCCACTTCGCCGTGCAGAACACGTCTGAACAAACCACACCCAAAGATCTATGACTCTGAGCCAGGCGGTGGTGGCACACGCCTCTAATCCCAGCACTCAGGAGGCAGAGGCAGGTGCATATCTATGAGTTCTAGATCAGTCTGGTCTACAGAGTGAGTTCGAGGACATCCAGGACTGTTTCACAGAGAAACCCTGTCTTGAAGAAAAAAAAAGGGGGGGAGAATCTCTATGAATCTAAATAGTCCTTGGAGGGAAAGCTGGAAAAATGAGCTTGCTAGCTCCATCCTTACCCACATTTCCTACCAAATCAATAGCTTTTCTTGTTGCTACAATCAAATACTCAACAAGAAGCAGTTTACAGAAGAGGGTTTCCTGTCTCTCATAGTGTAAGGTTACAGTCCAAGATGGTGGTGAAGGTCATAAGGGTGACTTGAGGCTGCGATGGCGGGAGCTTGGGGCAGCTGATTCACATCTCGACAGAGAAGGTGGAGTCGCAACTCTTAGCCTGCTTTCTCCTTTCTTCCCCCTCCTTTTTGTTCACTCTGGAACCCAGCCCAGGGGTTTGTGCCACCCACACTCAGGGACGGTCTTCTCAGTTCAGCTTCTCTGAGACCACCCTGACAGACACACCTAGGTATATTTGTTCTAATCAAGCTGATGCTAGATGAACCACCACACCTACCTGCTGATAGAAGTTTGACCTACAATTTTATTCCCGGAATACATATGCTTTGTGGGAGAAAAAAATGGTAAGGGGAGCCAGAAACTATGAGAGTTAGCCTCCAGTAAGAGAAAAATGTGCAGGGCCACATAAGCGTACAACTTCAAAACCAAACAGCCTTCACCACAGCAGCAGCCACGGTCATAAACCTGAGGCTTCCAAGGTAACTTAAGCAGCCGGCTTCAGTAGGTGTGTGTGGACAGAACTTCCTTATGCTCTGAAAGGAACAGGTATGAGGCAAGCTCCAAACTCTAGTTCCTCCTGTGTGTTACTCAGTCTTTCATCATGGTGAGGTGTCTTAGGTGTGTAATGCTGCAATAAACACCAACCAAAAGCAGCTTGGACAGGAAATGGTTCGTTTCAGTTTGCAGTTGAAGTCCATCGCGAAGGGAAGTCGGGGCAGGAATTCAAGTTTGAGCACTAAGTGACTTTATAAGGAATGAAATAAACCCTTCCCTTCCCAAGTTGCTCTAGTCACGGGGTTTTAACCCAGCGACAGAAGCCCTAAGGCACACATACAATGAGAAACAATTTTAATAAATAGATGAATAAAACTGAGTCTCAGTAACAGTAACTGCTTGCTGGAGTCACATCTAGGAAGCATATATGTACCTCTAGACCTAGCTATTTATGTTGGCCCAAATTGCCTTACATTTGAAAAGAAAAAAAGCAAAAGAACTAGGTGAAAGCTGGTAATTGGGACCAGAAAGGCTCCATGGGCACAGAGACTTAGGGTCCTTCTCTAACACTGTGCTATTCATGGCCTTCATTGCCAGTTACTTCACTGTCCCAAATAGGTCCTCGAGACTGCATGCGCCTAAGGCAAATGGAAGAAGTTCAACTCAACCCCCCTTTGGATTTTCCAGAAATAAGTTACAACACTTCCACCTTTATCTTTTTTAGAATTTTATCACCATCACACCTGAGGTTAGCTGCAAGGGAGGCTTCACAGCCCCCATGTAAATGCAGAGTTCTTTCCCTCGGGAGAGGTATCAGGGTGTGCTCAGAACAGACACTTGCACAACGCGAAGAGGGTAACCATGACAATAATACTAACAACAATAATTAGTCTAGCTCCTCAAAGATATTCACGGCACGATATCTCAATGCTATAAATGAAACTTGCAGGCATGTGGGCATGTTTTCTATCTATAAAGCATCTATTGTGAAATCAATTTAGATAACTTTTGTAACAAGGATAATGGAACTGGATTGACTATAAAAAGAAGAAGGAGAGGATGAGGTGGTGGAGGAAGAAGAAGAGAAAGAAGAAGAAAAAGAAGAAGAAGAGGAGGAGGAGAAAGAAAGAGAAAATCAAATTTTATATTGTACTAAAATCACAATATTCCTCTTATCTGGCAGTTGGCTTTTGTCCTCAGACTACAGTGACTGAACACATCTGGTAAGGAGTCCCTCCACATTCCTGTCATGTTTACTCTCACATTGTGATGTTGCAGATTGCTTGAATCCAACTCACAGTGCCCTGCTCTTCTACTTGACTATATCCATAGTCCAAAGAAGCTCAGCTCAAATTTCAGAGGAAAATGCTGTTAAAAATATTTCCCTCCTGCACATTCAAAATAATACATGGAAATTTTGAAATGCTGACTGACATTCTTCGAAAAATCATGAAATGTATGATACTTTGAAAACCAAAATTAAGAATAATGCATGCTTATGAAGATCAGTTCTTATAAATAGATGCATTTTTTTCAACAGTAGTTTTTGGAGTTTTGTTATATGGGGTGCTCTTCTATATGCTGTGAATATGTTTTATTACCATTGGTTAATAAAAAAGCTGATTTGACTAATAGTCAGGCAGAATAGAGCCAGGAGGGAAATCCAAGCAAAGATAAAGGGAAAAGTAAGATGGAGTCAGGAGACACCAGCAGCTGCCAGAAAAGCAAGATGTGAGGTAACAAGCCACGAGCCTCATGGTAAAATGTAAACTAATAGAAATGGGTTAATTTAAGTTGTAAGAGCTAGTTAATAATAAGCCTGAGTTAATAGGTCAAATAGTTTGCAATTAATATTAAACCTCAGAGTGGCTATTTGGAAACTGGTGGACAGGAAAGGAACCTCCGGATACAGTTTTGTTGTTTGTTTTGATTTTTTTCTTTTGAGGACAGGGCTTCCAGTACCCCAGTCTGACCTTGAGTTCACTATGGAAGTCAAGGATGGCCTCCATTTCCCGAGTGCTGGGGTTGCAGGCAGGCATACTATGACTGTTTTTTGTGCTGCTGGGCATCTAACCAGGGCTTCGTGAATACTAGGCCAGCACTTCAGTAACCGAGCTCTGTCCCCTGCCCCTCAACAGTGATTTTTAAATCAATTAGTTATTTATTTATGGGCTGTGCATGTGTTGCTGCATGCTTGTATAGATCAGCAGACAGCTTGCAGGAGCCAGTTCTCTCAACCCTCCATGTGGATTCAGAGATTCAACTCAGGTTGTCAGACTCAGGACAATCACCCTTACCCCCTTAGCCTTCTTACCAGCCCTCAATAGTGATTATAACAGCTAGGGTTTATTGAGCAATTTACATGTCAAGAGCAGAATTGAGTGTCTTACCTACTCATTCAGACTTTTGGGGTACTTTCTCTAGTCTGAAGATATTCTCATTAGCCTGCATCTCTTAGCATCTTTTCCATGAGCACATCCCAAGAACTAAGAATCAAGCTACACTAACACATAGGGGACACTGAAGCAGAAGACAAATGCCAACCAAACAAAGCTCATAGTCTCGAAAGGGGACGGACAACAAAGGAACTAATTCTTGCAAGCAAGGCTGTGAACCCAACTTCCTGAGTTCAGTTCTAATTCTATTTATGCCTTGCTGTGGGAACTTGAGGCAAATCACACGGTCCCTCTGAAGATTCGGTGTCCCCAACTGGAAATAGAGATCGAAGGGACCGGTATTTGCTCAGGATACCCCGAGACCAAGTTCTCAGTACAAAGAAGAGGGATAAAGGGCAGGGGAAAGAAGACAAAGACAAGAGATAGAGGATGAGAGGGATGGGGAAGGGGTACTTGTCCTGGAGAGAGGACAAAGGACTGCCCTGGATAGAGAGGAGACAGACTTGGTCATAGAAAAATGGTGTTTTATAGAGGTAAAAGGGGAAAGCCCGTGTTGTGTTTAGGCATTTAATTTTGACTGGACAGATTAATTAAGGTAGCTACAATGGGGTTTTTGATTGCTGGACTTCAATACTTTGACAGCTGGACCTTGGAGGAGAAAATGGCCAGGTAACAGAATAGACCTTGGTGGTTAACTTTAGGAATGTAATCTAATTGTTTTTAGCAAGGCAGAGGGAATGGGTAGAAGGGCAAGGCCTGCCAGAGCCTTTCTTGCCAAGCTCAGGCTGATAAGAGTCCCTTCAGGAACACGCAAAGTGCTGAATGAGACCTAACTTCTGCAGCCCACTCGACTTACTGTTTGATATAACGTAAGCACTCCACAAACATTAGCTGTTACTGTAACTTACAGAAGCAACAGTACCCAGGTGCTGACTAAGCATCAAGACGGCATTGAACCCAGCCCTAAGGCTGAGCAGACTTCAGCAGGCACACAGACCTGAGACTGAGTGTGCTTGGAATTTAAGATGCTTGGCTTTGAGCTTGACCTGACTGTGGCGGAAGCGAATGAAGGAATGACAGGCAGACAAGCACACAAAAAAGCTGGGACTGGCTGGACCACACACTCTGATGGAGATGCACCAGCAGTGGTTTATTACACACAGCTGAAAGAGGAGGTGGATTTGTTGACCTCAGGAGCCAGTCTCTGCAGGGTACCAGTCTTGGACTGCCGTCCTCAGAGAGGAACAAGTTGTGACTGTTACCCTCTGCGCACACTGTCAATATTCGTAGTCTGACCAGGGGAGGGCCTTGCCATTCCCGTGGGTCTGAGGCCCTGAAGTCCTTTCCATGGCCATGTGCATGTCAATAATACACATTCACTCGGAATTCTGTCTGCTCTCCCACATCGTTGGTAGAATGCTCACTGATATGTAGGAAGTCCTGCATCCAGTCCTCAGGGCTGCACAAACGGGATGTAGTGGATCGCTCTTGTGATACGGCCACTTGGGAGACAACGGCAAGGGGGTCAAAAAGTCAAGGTCATCCTTGACTACATAGTGAGCTCAAGGCCAACCTTGGCTATGTGAGACCCTGTCTCAACAAGGAGGAGGAAGAAGAGAAAGAGAACACTTTGAGAAATATTCAGCTCAGCTTCCACGTTCTCCGGTTTTCTAAGTGCAGCCTTCTTTGTAAATAACCTCACCCATATTCTTCATGAAAGCAGGATAAGAGTCTGTCACCATTGCATGGTGGCATGACAAATGACAAAAGTCCCCAGGTTCCCAGTCCAGAAGGCTCCCCCTGCGTTACAGTCTAGCATGAACACAGCAGCTCCGTTCATTCCGACCACTAGTCCCAGGGTTTGTTTTTCTGATTTCCAAGTTTCATTCTCAGGTAAGAGGTAAGACACAGACCATCCATTGATGCCCCAAGTCACTTCTGAGAAGGAGCAGTCCCTTCCAATAAGGTTTCAGTAACCGCCGAAGGATGCTCAGCTAGATGCCAGCCTACAAGCATTATGACAGTGACGTCTCTGAGACAGTCCAAACATAAGGGGACTCTCTCTTCCTCCTAACTCCCATGGGTCCAGCTTCACCCCAACCACAGGAATCTTCACACACCTCTGTTTTACAGAGTCCAACCTCAATTTTTTTCTTTGCCCCTCAAATCAAAAAAGACCCAGAACAGGGGCCTTTCCCTCCTCAGATTGGCATCCAATTCCCGCTGCATCTCAAAGACTCAGCTGAGTCAATCATAAGAGACCCAACAATACATCCTCGGGATGATTCCATCTAAGTAACTCTGTAGTGTGCCCACATCCCAGTCCTGAGCTGTGCCAAAATTCTCCCTTCCTTCTATAGACATCCATTTGCCAGGTTGGCAGGGGAAGGACAGGCCCCGAGAACCTGCCTGTACTAGTGTGCAATCTTGGACACTACTTGGGCCAAGATGTGAACAACTCCACTAAGACATTCACTTTCACACAAAAGACAGCCTAAACCTACATATAAATGAGTTCTCTGCATTAACGTGTTAATATTCTGCCTTTATCATACAGTGAAGTGTTTGCATTTGACATCATTACCCTATGTTCTGGGCTTCCCTGAGAGAAATGCAGATGTTGGTCTTGCAGACACATTACTAAAGGATTCACACAAGAGAACCATTTTAAAACCAAGGGGAGTTTCACTGAAGACATGGGTGCTCATCAGCCAAACCTCTGATTTCATCAGAGTACTGCTCACAGCTAGCCTTAGCTTTGAGCCTATGTGGTTATTTAATTGTGAGGAGAAGTGCCCCAAGCCTTGGTAAAGGACACCTTTAGGTTGCCTGTGAGCACGCTTCCAAAGAGAATTAATTGAGAGCTGAAAAGGGAAAAAAGAAAACCAAAACCAGTCAGCATTCTCCTCTCTCTGCCCCTCGACCTACCAAGATGAGGCAAGTAGCTGCCCATGATCACGGGGAGAAGCGGGGCCTGTCTGCACACTTTCCCACACAATGAATGGTGTCCCCTGAACCAGAGGCTACAACAAACCTTCCTCCTTTAAGATGCTTTTAAAATATTTTTTACATTTATTTATTTATTGATGTTTGGGGGGAACATCCCACCATGCATGTGTGGAGGTCAGAGGACAATTTGGAGGAGTGGGTTCTCTCCTTCCACCCAGTGGGTCCAGGCGGTTAAGCTGCAGGCTTTTCTTGAGTCTAACATCAAGCAGTTTCCCCAGTGGAGCCTCTCCCCCAGTCCCTGGCTACTGCTTATGAGGCATTTGGTGACAACAAATGCATTCTTCTTCCACAGGCTTGGGTTCTAGTAGTTCAGAATAGCCTGGGCAGAGCATATTAAAAACAGTCAAGTATTTTCAGGTATAGTGGCCCCTGTCTATGATGCCAGCATCTGAGAGTCAGAGGTAGGTGGATCTCTGTGAGTTAAGCCTGGTTTACACAGAGAGTTTCAGGTCGGCCAGGGATACTTACTGAAACCCTATCTTGAAAATAACTTGTCTTCTTAAAAATATACTTTTGAGCCAGACATGATGTCACACACCTACAACCCATGCGCACAGCGGTTCTCAACTTTCCCAATGCTGCAACCCTTTAATACAGTTCCTCACTTTGTGGTGACACCCCCCCCCCCCGCACCATAAAATTATTTTTGTTGATACTTCATAACTGTAATTTTGCTACTGTTATGAATCATAATGCAAATTTTTTGGAGATAGAGGTTTGTCAAAAGAATCACAACTCATGGGTTGAGATTCACTGACTTAGAAGAATGAGTTACAAATATAGAGTGCACAGTCAGCCCAACCTACACAGCCAGACTTTGTCTCAAATACAACACACACCCACTAAATAAATAAATAAATAAAATCTTTTTCAGATACCTTAGACATAAGCTAAAGCTCATATCTAGAAATTAAGGAAAATCACTTTCTAGATAGTCAGTAATCATTTAGTGTTAAAAGTATCCACAAAAAAGATTTTTACTGCCAAGCCATGGTGGCGCACACCTTTAATCCCAGCACTCGGGAGGCAGAGGCAGGCAGATCTCTGTGAGTTTGAGTTCAGCCTGGTCTACAGAGTGAGTTCCAGGACAGCCAGGGTTGTTACACAGAGAAACAATAATTATCTCAAAAAAAATTTTATTAATATACCTCAAGACCCTGCCACAGTGTGGTCCCCAGAGCACATCAGTCTGCCTTCAAACATTTCCTAACAACTCTCCCTGCAAATAACCAAGTTTGACAACACTTAGATTTCCTCATCATTATACTGCTTCTCCTTGCCTCTCTACAATGGGAAAACTTGGATATGTCTTTTGTCGGTATCCAATGTTATTAAATATTAATAGCAATGAAAAGAAATACATCAGCTTCTATTTTGATAGACAGTTGGAAAGTCAGCTAAGGGAAGAGAGTAATGACTAGAACAGCTTTTAGAAAAATTATGGACCCCAGTTATTAATATAAAGTGGATAATGGGGAGACAGACTGCAGGTGTAAAAATGCCATTCAATCCCCAGACTAAGAGGGCTGGAAGAAAAAGGAATTAGTTTGCACTGGAGAGAGTTTTGGAATCGCTTTGTCTCGATTTCCACACCTAGTCTGTGGAGGCAGCATTCCATTTTCCTGGCAAACCATCCGGCCTGCCACTCACAAGTCACAGGTACACCAGGTACACCTATGCTCAGGAGACCGCCCCGTGTCTCAGACAACTTCCTGTTGCCTGCAAGATATAGGACTCTCAGCTCCTGTACCTCATCTTCCTGCACACACCACGCTCCCTGCCATGATGATAATGAACTGACCCCCTGAAACTGTAAGTGAGCCAGCCAATTAAATGTTTCCTTTATAAGAGTTGCTGTGATCATAGTGTCTCTTCGCGGCAATGAAATCCCTCACTAAGACAGGAGGGCTCAGAACACACAGGCTAAAACAAACCAGGGAGGAAACTATCCAGTGCACATCCCTGGCTCCTTACCTAGAGAACAAGGTCTCTCTTCTCCAGGCTGAGAGGACCATGGTCCACGTCCACCAGGCAGAGGTGGGTCACACACTTGCCTGACGTCTGTCTCATGGACTCTTCTTCAAGCTCTGGACCTTCAACCCCAACGGACCCAGTTCCACCCTGCTTCTACTATTCTGGTCAGGCAGTGCAACTACGGTCAGGCCTGCCTGCTCCTCTTTCCCCTTGCCATCAGAGGCCTTATCTGGGCAGCAGCTCCTTGACCTTCCTCAGGTGGTGGGACCTGCCCCAGGGGTTCGAAGAAAGAAGAATGGAGGAGCCACCTGAAACACAAAGAGGGCCCTTTGTCCTATTTTCAATACTGTCCCTTGTGGGAAACCCCTGGGGAGTCCGTCTGGCAAAGATTCCTGACTATGTCTGTCCTGGTTCTTTGCTTTGGCCTTTTGCTTATTGACCAAATGCTACCCCACCATTTGAACAGCCCCACCTTTCCTTTAAAACCCTTTCACAGTAGAGGAGTACTTAGTGGCTTTGCCTTACCGTGGAACCTGTGAGGGTTTGCTGCATTGGAAAAGCAGCCAGGCCAGTGCCAACATACACAAAACACAGCTCTCACCGTAAAGCAAATGAGAAATAGTTTATTCTGGCACCATTTTTAGTGACCATGGCCGGGAAACACAGATTAAGGTTACCCCAAATTCCATGTCCCAAAGTAGAAGCAGTTTAGTCAAGTTTTATAGTTTTTACAGAACAAAGAAAGTCGTAGTTTAAAACTGGTTTAAAACACATCGGCGGGGATGTTATAGAGACAGTAACAGCAAGACGGTGGGAACTTTTCTATAGGTGGCAGAAGCCCAGATGACGTTAGTAGCTTTGGGGCTGGTGGGAGCTAGTGGTCTGCTGAGTTAATCAACTCCTAAAGGTTTCATCTGTTAGCCAAAGATTAGTTCCAGCACAGAGGTGAACAAGAAAAGCAAACCCAAGATAGGTAATTAGCCCTGGACTGCGACATTCCAACCTGTCCCCATCACCGCTGTTCTGATAGTCTCTGCAGACACAGCTTCTTTCCAGGAATTCCTGTGAATGGCCCTCAAGACAAAGACCATCTGAGTTAGAACAAATCAGGCTTTGCCCCATCATGGACACACTGTGAGTGTTTATCCGTGCTGAAAAGGTCACCTGCTGCAGACACTCAAAGTGTCGCAACTTGTCCACACACGGCTTGACTAGGCAGTCTCAGGTAGATAGAAGTCTGTCCAGCAGGACTGTGTGTCCTTCAAAGACAGACCATAAACGGCGTGGCACACTCCAGCTGTCTCTTGGATCACTGAGTCTAGAGCAATACAAACACTGTGTGTCAGGACACCGAAGCAGACTCACAGAAAGGCCAAGAATTAAGAGCCCAGCCAACAGCCAGCACCAGCTTGGCAGCCATGTGAAGGAGATACCTTCAGTTTAAACACTCCAGCCTCAGGCAAGCCGGTGGGTCAGGTAGTCAATGTCTGTTACATAAGAGTCTCCTGAGAGACTTAGTGTCCACCTAACTGCTCCAGACCCTAACCATCTGTGACTCTAGAGATGACAGGTGACTGTTGTTTCAAAAGAGAAAAGGTATTTGAGGAAGTGAGAAGCTTGTTTCTGTTTACCAGTTCCGTGACCCGTATGTTTAGATCTCCTGTGTCTTATGTTCCTCATTTGTGATATAGAAGCAGGAATACCAATCACCAGGTTTTTGTAAGAATTAATATTGTTTGTCAATATTTAGGAGTAAGAGTATACAGTGGGCATCAAACAGCTGATAATTGATTCTAAAGCACCCATTTTGTTTCGTATTTCAACATCTCTCAAGTTGGAACTGGGTTTATATTATGCCACCACCTATGGCACACATACTTTTTTCTTCCTTGATTATATAGAAATAGCAGTCTCATATACTCATAGCCCACACCATCTTAAGTCTGATGAAATACAGTACTTCTCTTTTCTTTCTTTGACCTCGGTATCCGAGAGCACATTTATTCCCTCTCAGACCTGATGAGTCACGTGGCGAAAGTAAAAGCAGCAGTGTGAAGAGTGATTCCTCATGCCGCTTCCAGTGGCCGAGAACAGGTTCCCATCTCACCTGACGGGTCCCCTTCTGGGGCTGCGAGACGACAACAAAGATCTTTGCAAAAGAACAATCTTCAAAGCTGATTTTTCTTTTCTACAGGCTGGCCTTGTTTTTAAAAAATTAACTGTTAACTCTGTTGTGACTCTCCAGAAACCATCAAGATACATACATACATACATACATACATACACAGATATAGAGAGATTTATAATTTCATAAATACTTAATATCATATACATGTGTATATAATAGAGAGAGAGAAAAAGAGAGTTTTATTATCCAAAATCAGTGTGCTAAAAGGTACCCTAGTCAGCCTTATGAAAGCTGGAACCCAGAAACAATGGTGATGTAATTCCAGGCCCCAAATCTGAGAATCAGGGATATTAATCTTAGTTTGAGACCAAAAAAGATGAAATAAGATGTCCAGAGTCACACGGGCAGATATGAAGGAAAAAGGAGCCGATTCCTCCTTCCCTCCTCTGAGTAATGTTTCACCTGGGTACCTCAAGCAGAGTCGAGCTGACACATAGACACATCACACTCTAAGTAACGTAGCCCTACAAGAGGAAATGTCTTCCCCCTATTTTAAAGTGTTCAACTCAAAGCCATGTTAGTTAGTTCTGCCAAACTACAAACCAAGCAGGCTGAATTGTTTTAGTTCTAATCTTGCTTGTAAAAAAACTGATCCATATGAGAACAGCCTTGATTGAATTAGTCCCTTTGAGATACCCACATAGTCACTAAGTCACCTGTCACCTGTCCCCTCCTTCCTAGTTGCTTCTCAGTGAATGAATGAATTCAGTGAATTCCTACTCAAGAGCCATGTACTGAAACAAAACAGTAAAAACTTTACGATGGAACTAAAACACTTCCTGATAGCCCCATCCAAATCAAATTCTCCACTATCAAGTTTTCATGACCCCTCATTGGCCACAAATATATTTTAAGGAAAACTCTTCCTTCATTCCTTCCGATTGGCTCCAAAAGTCACAACCACATATCTGATGGGTCAGAAACACATCCATCAGACATCTGTATCTTTACAGCACCTCATAGCGTGTCATAGTTCAGCCAAAAGGTAATGGAGGCGGTTTATGTGCCTGCACTTTCACCAAATGCAGTGCAGTGGGCCTTTGACAGAACAGCCGCTATCTCTATTACATCAAAGAACCAAAGTATTGTAATGAACACGTACCATGATTATAAAACACATATCCTGCTTATGAAACATGTACCCTGATTATAAAACTGCACCTTCCTTGAAACTTGGTTAGCCTTGCCTTCATCTCTGTTTTCAAGAAAGCACCAGATCTACAGAAATTATTGAACAAAGAAATCTTCACTCTGCTCCTTCTCGCTGTTGTTACCTCTCCTAACATCCTCCCCACCACCTATTTTGTACCTTGTTTTCCTCCAGCAAGAAACAGTAGACTGTCTCCACCATGGTTGCTATGACTATTACAATACCTGATATGAGCATGCATCTCCAGCCCCCCTTCTCGTCTCACCCCAAACTCTGCCACTTCAGATTGCTACAGTTACATAATCTGTCTGCTAATAACCCCCACCAGTGGTAAACAATATGTCTTTTAACATATTATAAGAAACAGAAAAAGTAAAAATAATGAAACGCTAAATTTAATTTTTTTTTAGTTTTTATAATTGAGATGACTTTCTGCATAGCTCAGGCTAACCTACAACTCATGATTCTTCTTTACAAACATGCACTTCCATGCCTAGTTCAAAAAAGTAATCTTAAATGTATGGTGCGGGAAGAGACGAGAGCAGCAACACAGGCGAGAGTTACGCTGCTCTGAACACATTTTTCTTTGTGCCTGACAAAAAGGTATGTACGTCTTTTAAGTGGCTATGCAACAAAACAAGACTTTGAAAAAATGATTCTCATAAAACAACAGCCAAATTTAAAGATGACTCACACAAATTATTTCACGTTACTTTGCAACACAATTATTTGACGATACAATCCTTGTAAAAAAAATCTCCTAAAGACAAAAGAGAAATACGTACATAATCATACATCATCTCTAGTAAAAGTACTGTTAGTATGAAGTTCCTGCTGTAATTTTGGGAAATGTTTTGTAGGATAAAGCAACCGAGTATACTGGTGTCCTTGGAAGCAAACCAGTTTGGGCATGGAGTGAAGAGAACAGACGATGGACGGCTGGAGGATGAGATGAAGCTCGGTCGTCTTGAGTTTTAATTAAAACGCCCAGTCTGAATTCACCATTTGGTTTCTGGGGTTTTTTTTAAATTTGTAACTGTCGACTAAAAAAGCCTAGAAAGATGGTTGCAGTTTCAAGACATCTCTCTCTCTCTCTCTCTCTCTCTCTCTCTCTTTCTCTCTCTCTTTCTCTCTCACCTCTCTCTCTCTCTCTCTCTCATACACACACACACACACACATAAACACGCCATACCATATATATGCACACCACACCACACCATATGTATACACCACACACACACACAACCACATACAAACACACCATACCACATACATACACCACACACACACACACACACACACTACAGCTTGGAGACTGGATGATTCCAGATCTGAGGCAGAGAACATACCAGATGAGGCTGGCGTGTCATATTATACCAAAAAGCAAAGAGATTACAAATGACTAGCTGAGTCCTATCAAAGTGACTCAGGAACCAATTTGACGATGTTCCAATTGGCTGGAGATGGGGCAGTTTGAGTTTTAATAAGGATGGAACTATACCAAATAATTTTAAATCTATGGATTCACAATGAGATTTTGAAAACCTCACTGCTGGACATGGTGGTGCTCACTTGCAACCCAGAGGCAGGAGGACCACAGGCCAGCTAGGACTATACCTTGCTTTCAAAAAAAATAAGTTTAAAAAAAACTAATTAAATAAAAATCCCTCAGTGCTCAAACCCACAAGGAGCTGGGAGAATAATTCATTATTTCAAAGACTCACGAATAAAGAGAAAGAATCATGAGGGTTAAAACATTTTTATTCAGACTCTTCCTCAGACCACTCTATTTTGTGCAGGGAGTTTATCTTTTAGGAATCGTCCAGCTAATAAATAACTCTACAATCTAAAAACAACCATCTTATAAACCCTGCTGACGTTCTTGTGTTCAGAATGAAGTATCACAAGACCACATTAAAAGTCACCACATGCCAAATAATCAAAGATAAATGTCTCAATCCTGCAGAAATAAAGGAACAAGTTACAAAAAGACCTTGTCTTTGGCAAGCACATGCTGATAACACTATCACAGGGAGGTCCAGCTGACCCGTGCAGACTGCTTGAGCAAAATATAGTAAAGTGTAGAGCCTATAGTAAAATACGGAGAAAGAATAGCTCTCAGTTTTAGAAGCTTAGAAGCCCAATATCAGGGCCCTAGCACACATCCACTGTCTAGAAAAGGTCTGCTGACAGCTCGTGTACAGCTATCTCGACTGACGCTGCATCCTCACACGGCCAAGGGCAAGGGTCTCTGTTGCTGAGAAGATACTCCATGACCACAGCAACAGATATAAGGGAGAACATTTAATGGGTGGCTTACAGTTTCAGGGGTTCAGTCCATTATCATCATGATAGGCCATGGCAGTGTGCAGGCAGAAGTGATGCTGGAGCTGGAGCTGAGAACTCTACATCTTGCACAGGTAACAGGAAGTGATCTGTCTAACTGGGCATGGCTTGAGCATATACAAGACTTCAAAGCCCGCCTCCACAGTGACATACTTACTCCAACAAGGCCACACCTCCTAATAGTGCTACTTTAGTACTATAGTCCCTTTGAGGGCCATTTTCTTTCAAACCACCCCAGTGTCCATTTTATAAGGAACCCATCCTGCTTGTGAGGGCTCTGACTCTATGATCTAAGCGCTGCTCAAAAGCTCCATTTCCAAGTTCACTTACAGGATGAGAGTATCAAATAGGAGGCGAGGGGTGAGAGCAACTCAGCGGCAAAGAGTTCATCCAGCATGCACAGGCTCTGATTCTGATCCCCAGTGTGACAAGCAAACCACATTTGAACTCATGAACTCGGGGGAGGAAACAACATTCAGACCGTAACTGGATTCAAGAAGTGAATGCTCAGTTCATGTTTAATTGTATAGTACAAATGGTTCTGTTTCTTCAACAAACACATTACAAAGAAAAGGGAGTATGGAGCAATTATAAATTGCGTTGTGGAGACCTAGATTGGAATGTGAATCAAACAAGCATAAACTGTGATAAGCCTGGGTGTGATGGCTTCTGAGGCAAATTCAAGGCCAGCCTAGTCTACCTCCTGAGTTTAAGGCAAGCCTGGGCCATAGAGTAAGACTGTTGGCAGAAGCTTCTGTCCCACCAGCAGCTCCCAAAGAAACACACTGAGGCTTATATTAATTATAAATGCTCCGCCAATAGCTCAGGCTTCTTCCTAGCTAACTTTTACGTTTTAAATAAACTCATATTTCTTATCTATGTTTTGCCACGTGGCTTGGTACCTTTTCTCAGTATGACTTGCCCATCTTACTTCTCTCTGTATGCTCCTGACTCCCTAACTTCACCCTTTTCCCTCCCATCATCCTTTGTTTGGGTCTCCCGCTTAACTTTATCCTGTTGAGCTACTGACCAATCAGCTTCTTTATTAAACCAATCACAGCAACATATATTCATACAACGTAAACGAATATTCCACGGTAAGACTGTTTTAAGTGATAATTAGAGAAATTTAATAAGAATTGCAGAAAATTGGGGGAGGGGATGCTGGGGAGATAGCTTAGTCTGAAAAGCCCTTGTCTTTGCAAGCCCAGGATCCACAACTGATCACTAGAACCCATGTAAGAAAATATTTTTCAACAAGGTATGATGATGCATGTTTAAGATCTCAGCCATGGAGAAACAGGCAGATCCCGGTGCTCCCTAGCTAGCCAATCTAGCCTAATTGATGAGTTCCGGGTTAGAGATAGACCCTGACTCAGAAAACAAGGTACACAGCATTTCTGAGGTGTGACACTAAGGCTGACTCTGGCCTCTGCATTCATACACATCTGTGAACACACATATAAACACATAAACCCACATATGCATAAAAATGCACACACATACACACATAAAGAGTTACAAGAATTATTAAGAACTGTTCAAAATTTCAGGTAAAATACTGCTATCTGATCTTTTAAGGACACTCAGGAAATATTTGCACATAAAATGAGAAGGGATTAGGGATGTGCTCCTGGAGGTGGGATGTAGATGGAGTCAGTTAACCTATTCAGGGTGTGGAGTTTAAGGGGTGCAACCTTTAGTTCCAGCACTAGGGAGGCAGGGTCAGGCAGAGCTCTGCAAGTTCAAGTTCAGCCAGGGCTACATAATGAGATCCTGTCTTTAAAAACAGAAAGACAGACAGGTAAGCAGGCAAGAAGTTTATTGATGAAATGGTTGAAGATGGATACATACAAGAGGATTGATGATGTCAACACTTTGGAGTACAGCTAAAAAGAGGCACAGCCTCCCAGGATCGCCCTCTGCAGCCTGGGGTGGTCCCCTAGAGCAAAGGTTCTCAACGTGTGGGTCACAATCCATCGGTGTTGAAAGATCCTTTTACAGGGGACAAAAATCAGATGTCCTACATATCATATATTTACATTATGGTTCATAACAGTAACAAAAATTACAGTTCTGAAGTAGCAACGAAAATTAATTTTATGACTGGGGGTCACCACAACATGAGGAACTGTATTAAAGGGTCATAGCATTAGGGAGACGGAGAAACACTGTTTTAGACCCTACAAGTGAGGCTGTGGATCCTAAAAGAGAGCCCACGGTGACACTGTCACATTGTTAAAACATGTCACTCCTGCATCTAAGTCTCAGTGAACATAGAGGAGCGGACAGAAAGGCTATAAAGACCAGAACCAGGAAGTCAGCTGTAAGATCGTGTCTCCTAGGAATGGCTATCTAGACCTGAACAATGGCCATATCAAAAGATGTTTTAATAGGCATAAGCAAGAGAATTGGGAGAAAAAAAAGTGATGCTCAGAAAAAAGTAAGGTACATGTGGAAACTCGGGGTGTGTGTGTCAAACACGGCAACTCACTGCTTATACAGTATGGTTTAGATAACAGGATTCCAATGCAGGAATATGAGGAATATGGTGGGGTTTGAAGTTACTATTTTTCATATCTATTTATTTATTTATTTTGATTTTTCAAAACAGGGTTTCTTTGTGCAACAGTCCTGGCTGTCTTAGAACTTACTTTGTAAGTTTTGTAAATCAAAATGGCCTCCAACTCATTGAGATCTGCCTGAGTCTGCTCCCCAAATCCTGGGATTAAAGGCATGTGCCACCACTGCCCGGCTCTGAAGTTACTATCTTAACTTTGGGTGATTCCGAAGGGACACAGAGGGGATTACAGTCATTCATGTAAAATTCTAGTCCACAGGACTAGAGAAGGTGAGATATCTTTACTATAAAGTTTTCTTTGAAATATTCTGGCAACATCTGAGGACGGAATGAGACTCTGCCCAGGATCATACATATTCAGGCCCTAAGCCTGGGTCATTGCTATTCTAACGTAAAATGTCTGTCTGTGAAAGGAACATTATTCAACCCTTCCCAGCAAATGCTGTTAATTGTGCTTGAGTTTGGGCTCTCATTTGCCGAGAGGCTTCAACCAGGCTCCAGAGTGGCTTTCTTTCCCTCCCGTGTCCCCATAATTTCCTTGTCTTTCTTTTCTCCCTACTTTTGTATATGTTTGAAAATTTTCCATAACAAAGAATGTTAAAAATACGCCACCGAAAAACACTGTGTATTTCATGCTCACATTTAGTATCTTGAAAACAAGCTTAAGAAACTGACTTGAGTTTCCTCGGTGTGGTTAGATGGTTCAAGAGAGAGGACACTATGGTTTGGAGGAGGTATTCATTTAGATCAGCACAGGCTCATGCAAAAATGCTTCTTTGCAGTATGGTGTGGTGGTGCATGACTGTGATTGAAGAACCCAGGAGGCTGAGGCAGGAGAATTGCAAGCTTGGGGTCAGCCTAGATTACACAGTGAAACTATTTCAAAACAGAAAAAGATGCATTTTTTTGGTACTTGAACTTATCACACAAATCTTCACGTAACACCATTTTTGGAAGATTCTTGGTGAGCTATAATATTAAATACATTCTTTGACATCCTGCAAAACAATGGTGTTCATTGCTACGGGTCCCCCAGCACTGCTAAGGGGTTTGCAAGGTCTCTAATTTTGTAGACTTACAGGAGTCAGCAAGTCTCAGCCATCGAGGTGCCTTCCATTAG
Source organism: Myodes glareolus (assembly GCF_982192425.1). Lineage (NCBI taxonomy): Eukaryota > Metazoa > Chordata > Mammalia > Rodentia > Cricetidae > Myodes > Myodes glareolus. The sequence continues at coordinate 26,444,015 of NC_142040.1, read as the reverse complement.
AGGTTAAAATTTTTACTACAATTTTATAAGCGAGACAAATATGCCTGGCTCCTCTTCTGCAGTATTCTGCTCCTCTCCAAGGTCTTAGGAACGTAAGAAGATTGTATTCACTGACCAAGACTGCTGGGCTTGGACCTGGGCCCAGATTTGCAGCAGGGATCAGGGAGGGCAAAAGCCTTGCAGAAGCAGTGCCACCGCAGGCATGGCTGCAGCCTCGAAAAGAGAGAAATCCTGTGTGCAGACATCCTGGGACCCATGATGAGAAGCCGGTCTGCTCATAAGTCCCCAGAGCCTGACCCTTTCGTGGTCATACAAGCATTAACCCTGGTCTGTGCCAGGACAGGAACTACAGGAATGCAGGCAGTGGACTACCAATAAACAATTATGAAATCCAAGTGCACACATGGCTGTTGTAAGAAAACCTGTGAGGGGTCATGGAAGGAGCTTAGCTTCTCCACTTCCACACTGTAAAGCACATAGACACAGGCTGAAGACAGTAGCCATCGGTGCCTGGGCATTGGTGCCTGGGCATTGGGTGGCAAAGCATTCCAATTCCATAGCAGCTTCATATGGATGAGTCATTAACAAGGGGGAAGATGTAAATGTTACTATTTCCATGTAATTAAAGACAAATTGGTAGAACACATAAGCCATGTTTTTGAATTTTGCCCAAATCAGGGAGCCAAACTTCATAGATTCTGGTACAATCTCCACAAGTTTCAGGAAATGTTAAAGGAAACATTAAAAAATTCTATTGTACAAATGTAAATTAAATTTAGCTTTATACAAAACTGATTTATATGAATGACTAAGTACTTTTAGAAAAATGTTCCATGAGAACCAGCAGGTCTACATGTGCCAACATTTGTTTCAGAATAATTTATTCAGAAATTTCCCCTAAATGTTGTCACAGGTTATAAAATACGGTGACAATCACTCAGTAACAACTGCAGAAAGCTTGTCAAAAACTAAAACACTCAAATGGTACTTTTGTCATTTTCCAGGACCAAGTAATGTTAGTTTTAATTTTATCTGTTGAAAATAAAGTTGTAAAAAGTTTAAACTGAGCTGGGTGGTGGTGGCGCACTCCTTTAATCCCAGCAGTCGGGAGGCAGAGGCAGGCAGATCACAATGAGTTTGAGGCCAGCCTGGTCTAAAGAAGCAAGTTCCAAGACTACACTGAGAAATTCTGTCTCGAAAAACCAAACCAAACTAACCACAACCAACCAAACAAAAAGTTTAAGTTGAGTGGCCGATTAAATGAGCCATGGAAAGACAAGCCCGAAAAATTTCATAATCAGCCAGGATGCTACATGCAAAATGTTTTCCCATCCTTTATATTATACAAAATTACACACCATGTTTTCAACTTTTGGGAAATTATGTTGTTAGTGATTTATCATTATTATCTTGCTTGTAATCTGTAAGTAATCAAACATTTCAAAGGAAAGCCTTGACAGTTCTTTAAGGTATGTTTTCCTTCTGCTTTTAAACCAAGGACTTTAAACTTTCATTTTAAAGTCATTTCAAATTCTTACGTGCGAGAAGGGGAAAAGTCATAATTATAAAAAATGCTGAACGATTTTGTACAAGCCCAGGATCACAGTGGGTTCTTTCTGATTGAGCTTGGTGAGGGTGATCTTTGATGACCAGTAATTCCATTGACTACTTAGCAAAACACTAAGTCACTAAACTCTGTTTTGGGGTCCAAGGTGGTTTAGGAACAGACTCCTCCTCCTTTCTCTTCTCCTTCTGTTGGCTATAGGCATATATAATCAATGATAGTTAATCTTTTGTTGTTACTTTATTTTGTGTTTTGATATTTTAATTAGTCTTTGTTTTGTCATTTCACATGTATTGATGTTTTGTTGATGTCTCTACACCGCGTGTGTACCTGATGCCCTCAGAAGCCAGAAGAAGGTCTCGGAGCTCCAGAACTGAAGTTACAGATGGCTGTGAGCTGCCATGTGGGTGCTGGGTATAGAACCTGGGTCCTCTAGAAGAGAAGCCAGCAGTCTTAACTGCTGAGCCATCTCTCCAACCCTCTTTTGGTTTTTTAGTGATGATTAATCGTGATTGGCAGCTTGATGAGATCTGTGAGGGCATTTCTGGGAAGGATTAGCCAAGAGAAACCCCTCTACCCAGAGCCGACTACAACTCCCAGTGGGTGACCCAGATCTAAAGATGCCCAAGTAAAACGCAATCTCTCCTGCTGCTTTCCTGACTCCCCTCCTTCATGGTACCTGCATCTGTCATTGCTGTGCCACTGAGACACTCCACCGATGGATAAGACAGTGTCTCTTTTAGCCTTCAGTGTGGACTACAGACTAGTAACTCTTTGGTAATCTTCCCAGCCTTCAGTGCCAAGTTGAGAGTGCTGAGGCATCCAGATTTGTGAACGGAACAGCAGCCAGGCACTCACCCTCCAGCATGCAGAGGCCACTGTTGGCTCACTCGGCCCCATCATGCAAACTCGTTTAATGCACCCCTTTTATAGTACATATGCATTTAGTTTATTTATTTACTATATTTTTATTATATTTATTCCTTTCAGGACAGCCCTGCTTAAAAAAACCTCCGAGTCCTGTTTAAGCGACAAATCTGAAACAAAACCTTAAGTCTTTCAGTTCTACCTGGTATAATTTCTGATTTTGTTGGTTGCTAGCTGTGGTCCAGGAAATCTGAAAGCAATTGAGATATTTAGGGGCTGGAGTGAGGGAGGTATTAATGTAAGTAAAACAAAGGCTGAGAATCCAAACAGGGTTGTCAGACAGACTCCTTATATACAGCTTCACATTTCTACCAACAAGAGAAGGGATGTGCCCAAAGGACTGGGGAGATGAAAGAAACACTATTGCCACCCCAGATGTACAAAGGAGAAATAGAGGGCCTTCCATCTTTCACCACAGATTACAACTGACAGAGCTGAGCAGCTGAGAGAAAAGCCAGGGACACTGAACCTAAAGGAAACAGCCCATTGTGAGATTGAGCAGAACAGAGAAAGATCAGATCAGAAGGTAAATGAGCACAATAAATGAGCCAAGGCTAATAGCTTCAGATTTGAGGGTTGCCCAGGCATCTGAAAAATGCCAGTAGCCACCGGTTACTGGAAGTCTTCAATTATTGACCTAATGCATTTAGAGCTCTCTCCATATGTTCTTCTCTGCTTTCTGACGCTGCAGTGAACACTGTAACCAGAAACAACTTGAAGAGGAAAGGGTTTCTTTGGCTTCCTGATCCCAGGCCACACTCCTTCACTGAAGGAAGTCAGAGAAGGAACTCAGGGCAGGAACCCGGAGAGAGGAGCTGACGCAGAGGTCATGAGGGGTGCTGCTTACTGAATTGCTCACCATGGCTCACTCACCCACCTTGGGCTGCGCCCTCCTCCATCAACCATCAATCAAAGAAAATGCTCCACCAGTTTGTTTATTACAGGCCAGTCTTATGGAGGCAATTTCTCAATTAAGGTTCCCTCTTCCCAGATGACTTTAGCTTGAGTCAAACTGACAAATTAACCAACACATCACAGTAAATAGAGGCTAAGAAATCATCGTTGCTATTTTTCCTAGTCAAAGAAAGGAAGTTTAAAGTGGGGGAGGGAACAGTGAGTTGGCTCAGTAGGTAAATACATTTGCCACCAAGCCTGATGACCTAAGTTCGATCCCTGGAATCAACATGAGGGAAGGAGTTGACCTTTGATCCATCCCCACCTGTAGTCTCCAGTGCATGTGTACCTACATACATACACAGGCGGAATAAAAATGTTCTTAAAAAGGAAAAAAAGACTCAGAGGGGTCTAAGAGAGGATGCTGAGACCACTGGATATCTGAAACGAAAAGACAAAGGGGCAGTTTATTGCTTCTGCCACTGTAGAGGTGGGCTGGGCTGATCAGGTAGAGTGTCTGCATAGAGACCAAGATGGTGACCTGTTGGGAGAAGCATGGTGAGCTGTGAATGGACAGACTCTCAGGATATTAGGGTCAGTATCATCTGAAGAGTGTGACTGCACAGTGACAAATGTCACCAACAACTTCAGGCTCAGATCTGCTTGTTGGAATCAGACTCTCCTATGGGCTGTCAAGAGTGATAGGCTTACTGAATTAAATTATTCTTTATCATCTGAATGGCCTTAAAACTGCTTCTTGTGGCTACTTGTTTCCCCCCTATAGTGGGAGAAAAACTAGCAATCTTTTCCCACGTATATGGGGAGTTTCCTTATTTCTGTCCTTAAAGCCGCCCAGGTGAACCTCAACGGTTGCAAAGATCTTCTCCATCGTTGCTGACTTTGATTAGAGGTGAGATTTCAATCGTGTGCTGGCTAGTTTTATGTCAACTTGACACAAACTAAAGTCATCTGAGAGGAGGGAACCCTGATTAAGGAAATGAATCCTTAAGATCCTGCTGTAAGATATTTTCTTAATTAGTGATCAATGGGGAAGGTTCAGCTCACTGTGGGTGGGGACACTCCTAGGTTGGTGGTCCTGGGTTCTATAAGAAAGCAGGCTGAGCAAGCCATGGGAAGTAAGCCAGTAAGCAGCTCCCCTCCATGGCCTCAGCGTCAGCTCCTGCCTGCAGGATCCTGCCCTGTTTGAGTTCCTGTCCTGGCTCCCTTCGATGATGAACAGTAGTGCAGAAGCATAAGCAAAATAAAACTTTTTCCCTCCAGGTTGTTTTTGGTCTTGGTGTCTATCACAGCAACAGCCACCCTAACTAAGACAGTGGATATTGGACTTTCACTTTCTGTGTCTGTTGGTTGATTTCACTCTGGCTCTTGTCTTTGAATCCCTTGCTCAGACATCCGTGGGAACAGATAGAACAGTAGAAACAGAGAACATAAGACTCTGCACCGCAGATGCTGAACAGCAGAGAGGCAAGCAAGTGCAGCTGAGGGTCTGGAACACATTTCAGATCTGTGACTCGAAATTCCAAGACCTGATCAAGGAAACAATCTCAAGGATATTCCAAGTCACTAGGTATGGCAGGGCAGCCCTTTAGTCCCAGCATTCAGGAAACAGGAGGCCGGGGCTCTGTGAGTCGTCCAGCCTAGTCTACACAGTGAATACTAGGAGTGTGTGTGTGTGTGTGTGTGAGTGTGTGTGTGTGTCCTAAGTCTTCTTCAGGTAGTCAGGCTGCCAGATATAGATATATATTAGATATAGATATATATTAGATATAGATATATATTAGATGTAGATATATATTAGATATAGATATATATTAGATGTAGATATATATTAGATGTAGATATACATTAGATGTAGATATATATTAGATATAGATATATATTAGATGTAGATATATATTAGATGTAGATATATATTAGATATAGATATATATTAGATGTAGATATATATTAGATGTAGATATACATTAGATGTAGATATATATTAGATATAGATATATATTAGATGTAGATATATATTAGATGTAGATATATATTAGATGTAGATATATATTAGATGTAGATATATATTAGATATAGATATATATTAGATGTAGATATATATTAGATGTAGATATATATTAGATATAGATATATATTAGATGTAGATATATATTAGATGTAGATATATATTAGATATAGATATATGTTAGATATAGATATATATTAGATATAGATATATATTAGATTTAGATATATATTAGATATAGATATATATTAGATATAGATATAGATTAGATGTAGATATAGATTAGATATAGATATAGATTCGATATAGATATAGATTCGATATAGATATATATTAGATGTAGATATATATTAGATGTAGATATAGATTAGATATAGATATATATTAGATGTAGATATAGATTAGATATAGATATATATTAGATATAGATATAGATTAGATATAGATATATATTCGATATAGATATATATTAGATGTAGATATATATTAGATATAGATATATATTAGATGTAGATATAGATTAGATATAGATATAGATTAGATATAGATTATTGCGGTCCACCTGTAGAGCTTGGTTGGATATTCAGTGTCAGCAATGGTTAAAAAAAAAAATGTTCCATCGTTTGGTCCAGACAATTCCAAGGCCATTGCATTACCTATAACTGCACAGCTGGCTGAGGGATTTCACCTCGGGGGCTGGGATCTGTTGTTTACTCTGTCAGCTAAAAACGACAGAATGGTACTCTACTGAGTGCCTCTGAAGTTTCACTTCTGTGGATCGTGACCATTCTTCTCAGAATGCTTTCCTTATTATAAATTTGTTGTTGTTGTTGTCTTTAAAAAGAGAGATTGTCCTTTGGGGATGTTGGGGTTGGTTGTTTTGGGATGTTGTGTTGTTTATCTATAGCTCCGTAACAAATTATCCCAAACCAAGCAAACAACTTGGAAACCAGAATATTATCTCCGAGTTTCTGAGAGGTCATGACTCTGGGAGCAGCGTCCTTGAAAGGCTCTTGTCAGTGTCTCACCTGTAACACAAAGTCTAATTGGTCTTAACAATAAAAACCCAGAGTCGGCTATTAGGGGGTGAAAGCTGAAGGATCAGAGAAGCAGAGCGGCAGCCACGAGAGTTCTTACCTCTACCAGTGCTCAGTCCAAAGGGGCGATCCAGTCCTCAGACTGAGCGCCTCAGACTGCTGCTTCTGAGCACTGAGATTGCACTGAGCTCCTATCTCCTCCTGCCTTATATTCCTCTCTCTGCCCAGTCTTTCTGTCTCCACCTCCCGGGTGCTGGGATTAAAGGTGTGAGCCACCACTGCCTGACTCTGCTTCTCTTTGAGTCTAGAGCAATCTGGTATAGCCCAGGGTGGCCTTGAACTCACAGAGATCTGTCTGCCTCTGTCTGCCAAGTCCTGGGATTAAAGGTGGGTGCCAGCAATGCCTGACCGCTAATGGCTTAGCTCTGCACTCTGATCTTCAGGCAAGCTTTATTTGTTAAAACACAAACAAAATATCACCACAGTTATCAACCATGAGAGCCGAGGCTGCACTTCTCTGAGGGTTTAAATAAGGGGCAGATATAGCCTGCTCCACTCAGCCGACTGTGCAGCTGTGTGCTGGAAGCTCAATTCCTCCTGGCTTGACCAGGATGTCTCAGTTCCCTGTTCCTGTGCTCTTACAAGGCCACCCACGCTGTGACAGCTGACTTCCTCTAGAGCAAATCGGAAGAGAGGCAGGCAGAGATTACACTCTTCCACAACCTTGGAGCAACATGTCGTCACTATTGCCAGATTCTATTGGTCGGTCACTCAGGCCAGCTGTGGACTGCAGAAATGATCCATGTCTGACATTTACAGGATTTCTGGCTTAATTTAAAGCTTGCCCTTTTCATGCCCTCTAGTACACAAAAGTTTTCTAGAAATTGTTTAATGCTCTGGTAAATTGTCCTTACTATGGTGTGATGTCTTGCGGAAAAGCTCAGCTCACGTGGAGTCATGATGTCTAATTTTAACAAATCTCATCCCCATTCCTCATAGAACCAAATGATTCTCAGTATCTCTTTTAAGAATGTGAGCACTGGGGCTGGAGAGATGGCACTTCCAGGGGATCTATGTTCAGTCCCCAGCATCCATGGTAGGCAGCTCACAACCACCTGTAACTCCAGCTCCAGGGATCTGCAGGCACCAGCACTCAAACGCACATACCCAAATTCAGACACACATGCCTACATAGAATTAAATGCAATTGGAAAGATATAAACACTTGCCCGGCATAACGGTACACTTGAGAGGCGGAAGTAGTCAGGTCTTAGTGAATTCAAGGCCAGCTTCATCTACCTAGTGATTTCAGGCCAGCCAAGGATATATAGTGAGACCTTATCCCAAAAATTAAATCACTAAATAAATAAAAGTTTTTAAAAGAATGTGAGCACCCATATTTTGTACATTTGTTATGGAATTCATACTTCCCCCGTGGATTTTTTGTGATAATGCTAGTGTTTTTATGAAGTTCTTATCTAAGGAGATTTTAAAATTTTTGCTTTGTTTTGTTTTGTTTTTTGAAACAAGATCTCTCTATGTATTCCTGACTGTCCTAGAACTTGTTATGTAGGCCAGGTTGACTTTGAACTCTCAGAACTCAAAATCACTTTTAAAGTATTTATTATCTACAGTATAGTATAGCGACATCTAGAATTCCTCTTTTTCTACTTATTTCTCTAACATGAAAGTTAATTTTTAGCCATAATAAGGCAACAAGTAATTAATGTGCCTACTATTTATTGTTTAAACAGAACCTTATTTTATTTTATTTTTGAGACAAGGTCTCACTGTGTAATCCTGCCTGGCCTGGAACCCACTATGTAGATGAGGCTGGCATTGAACACACAAAGACCTGCCTGTCTTTGCCTCCCAAGTGCTAAGATCTCATGTGTGTGCCACTACACTCAGCTGCTACCAAATATTTTTAAAAATCTTTTTGTATCACTGTTTAATGAAGTTGTTTTAAGGGAATATCAGTAATTAGCTTACACATTTAATCTTATATTTTTCTAACTCGAATACTCCTAAAAAGACCAAAGTTAAGTCGTTTGTCTAATTTGGTCAGCAATGGTAAAGAATACTTTTTTGTTTTATGACATTTATTGATTTGTGTTGTATGTATGGAGTGCATGTATGTCATGGTGTGTGTGTGTCCATGTGTGTAGGTCAGAGGACAGCTCGAAGGAGTCGGTTCTCTCCCTCCACCCTGTGTGTCCTGAGGATTGAACTTGGGCTGTCAGTCTTGGCAGCAAGGGCCTTGGTGCATCTCACAAGCTCTAAGATCCCTTTTCTTTTTTTCTTCCAAATACATTTTTTGTATTTTTTTCTTGGTATGTGTATGAATGTTTTGCTTACATGGTGTATGTGGGCCACATACATGCCGGTTGCACATGAAGGTTAGCAGAAGGAGTTACAGATGGCTGTGAGCTACCTTGTGTGTGTTGAGTATTGAACCCGGTCCCTTGGGAAGAGTGGTAAGTTCTCTCAACCACTCTTAGCTATCTCCAGCCCTGAAGGCAACTGGATTTTAAAGAGAGAATAGGCTAGTTACAACTCATGAAGGCTAGTGTTTTAATTGCACTCACCATCTTACTCATTTTAAATGGGTCATTTAAGTAGTGTCACGTATATTTATAATTTTTTCATCCTGAAAGCCTGTGGCTCTGTCCTCTTAAAAAGCAATCCTCCCACCTTGGCTCCTAGAAACCATCGTTCTAGTTTTTTCTTATGAATTTGACAGCTTTAGACACCTTGTGCTATCAGAATCACAGTCTGTCTTCCCTTGTGTCTGCCTTATTTTCGTTAACATAATGTGCTGTTGCAGCATGAGGACATGTTTTCTTTCCTTTTAAAGTCTGAATAATATTTGTCTTAGGGTTTCAATTGCTTTGAAGAGGCACAATGGCCATGGGAACTCTTATAAAGAAAAACATTTAACTGGAGTGGCTTACAGTTTCAGAGGTTTAGTTCATTATCATCGTGGTGAGAAACATAGTGGCATGTAGGCACACATGTTGCTGGAGAGGTAGCTGAGGGTTCTATATCTTGATCTGCAGGCAACGGGAAGTGAACTGAGACACTGGGCATAGCTTGAACATAGGAAACCTCAAAGGCCACCTCCACAGTGACACACTTCCTCCAACAAGGCCACACCTACTCTAACAAGGTCACTAATAGTGCCACTCCCTTTGGGGGCCATTTTTTTTCAAACTACCACAATATTCATGTGTGGGTGCATGTGTGTGTGTGTTTTATACCACATTTGAAAACTCTCTTTGAAACACTGCCTTTGGTCCTTTGGTACACATACAGAAGTAGGATTGTTGGATCAGACAATGTTTTAACTTGTAATGTTCTGTAGAGCCTCATGACTGTCTTCCATAACTGTCCCACTCTCCTCTAATCTCACTAGGAGAGCATGAGTGTTAATCTGTCTGGATCATTTCCAGAACCCTTCTGGACTTCTTTCTTCATTTTTTAAATTTTTTTTAGTTAATTCCGAAAGAACTTTAAATTAAAATAGAATGACATAATTTTCTTTCAATAGCTGCCATCAGCTCTAGAGACCCGAGACGATCTCTAGCTGTGATTTGAGTCGCACTTCTCTTTGTTAGTGATGTTCCACATCTTCTCATGCTTGCTCTCTATCTGTATCCACCTCAGTAGAAACGTCCCCTCAAGCTTTTGCCCATGTTTTAATGGAAACACTTGAGTTTTTTGCTATTGAGTTATATGAGCTCTTATATATTATTATATAATCTATATATCCCTTATCAGACATGATACATAAACGTTTTCTCAAATGTCTTTTGATACTCAGTTTTTCATCTTTTTTTTGCATTATTTCCTGTCCTTTTAATGTCAAGTTCAAGAAATTATTGTCAAGTTCAACACTGGAATTTCCCCCATGTTTTTCTTCTAAAAGTTATGGTTTTAGGATTTACTTCGAGGTCTTTAACCCATTTTGAGTTGATTTTTTATGTGATATAAGACAGGAATCTTGGGCTGGAGAGACGGCTCAGAGGTTAGAAGCGCTGCCTGCTCTTCCAGAGGTCCTGAGTTCAATTCCCAGCAACCACATGGTGGCTCACAACCATCTGTGGTGAGATCTGGTGCCCTCTTCTGGTCTGGTGGCATACATGCAGACAGAACACTGTATACATAATAAATAAATAAATCTAAAAAAAAAAGACAGGAATCTTTTAAATTTGCTTATTTTATGTGTGCGTATGTTTATATGAGGCTACACTCATGTCACAAGCAGGTTATGCATGTCATAGTGTGGGTGTGGAAATCAGAAAACAGCTCGCAAGAGTCGATTCTCCCATTCCACCACATGGCTCCCAGGGCTCACACCCAGGTCTCCGGGCTTGGTGGCAAGTGTCTTTACCCACTGAGCCGTCTTAACAGCTGTCATGGAGATTGTAAGGGCTTCCTGTATCTGTGGGATCTTGAATCTTACATAACAGAGGCTTATTATTAACCACATCATTGTACTTAAGAAACTGTTAGAATTTTTTTTTTTTTTGAGACAGGTTCTCATTACGCAACCCAGGTTGGTCCCAAAGTTATGATCCCCCTTGACCCAGTTTCCCAAAGGCCTGAATTACAGGGAACATCAACATGCTCAGCTCTCTGGGATTTAGAGTAATCCTCGGCAGGGTATTTTGTCTGGCAGTTTGTAAAGTAACCCCCACATATTTTGTAGGCGCTGTATCACAGAGAAGAAATGGCTGTTCTTTCCATCAAGGGGTCTATCAACCACAGGATAAGAACTGGGAGAGGACTTGGGAGTTTTTGCAATTTTTCCTTATTTGAGTGCTTCCAGCAGACAAGCAAATGGGCCTCATTTTTCCTAAAGTCTTCTGTGGTTCACTGTGTAGTCTCAAATGTGTCTTTCATTCTTTGGCGTCTGGCACAGCCTGTCATTTTTATTTCAAGATAATTTTTCTCTTTTTTGTTTTTATTTCAAGTATTGGTTGTTCTTCAAAGAACTTTAAGCACTTAGCCTGTGGAATATGATTGCATAGTAAAGAGATCAGTGGTAGATGCAGCTGCTGATCTAGTAAAAACAAAGCAGCCTTGGTCCCTCTGTGAGGTCAGAGGAAGGAAGGGACCTCTAAGGACCCGTCTGTCTGAGCAGCCTCAATGGACACAGATCACACACAATTGTTCTTCTGTTCCTTCACTAGGGGAGAGCGTTCACTCTTTTTATGACCCTTGTATCCACAACATCTATGTTAACTATGTTCACAGGTCCCCAATTTCTAGAGAATACAAATTCCATCTCCTATGTGCACATAAATAAATTTTTAAAGAAAAGGAAACCAGATAGCTAACTAGCTAACAAAGTATCAATTATGTAACAATTGTCTTCTTGAATTCTGAACATAGAAAATTTTATTTTTATTTATCTATTTATTTGTGAGTGTGTGTGTGTGTGTGTGTGTGAGAGAGAGAGAGAGAGAGAGAGAGAGAGAGAGAGAGAGAGAGAATGAGTGTGTGGGAGGATGCAGGGGCCTGCAGAGACTGGATAAGGCATCAGAATCCCTGGAATTGGAGTTACATATCATAGTAAGCCACCCAATGTGGGTGCTAGGACCCACTCCTGGGTCCTCTGCAAAAGCAGCAGAGGTGCTCTTAATCATTGAGCCATCTCTCCAGTCCCTCATTTATGAAACATTTTAATTTCAGCCATTATGTATTTCTAGATTAAAAATTTTAACTGTCCCGTGACCCAAAAAGATTACACTATAATTGTCATTACCCTGAAAAAGCAAAGTTGATTTAGAAGGTCAGATAAAACTGAATAGAAAAAGAGAAAAATTGTTGTTCTTCAAAGAGCAGCAAAAGAGGCATCCAACAGCCAAAAGTCTTAGAGAGATTCTCTTGGTATTAGAATGAGTTCCTGAGACCCCTATTCTCAGGACTCATAGAAGGGGACTATTGACTGGTGGTTTTCCTCTTATTTTTTATTTATTTTTTAGACTTCCCCTCAAAGGTATTAATTAAAATATTTATACATCTCAGATGTATTATTATTCCAAATCAAATTTTCTTCTGCCATGTGCTGTTACCATTTTTAAATTATAACACTTTTTTTTTCTAGCAATAATAGGTAGGGCTTGAGTATAGCACATATATATTCAAGACAAGTAAGTGCTCTACCACTGAGCTGCGGCTGCAGTCCTTGGGTTATAGAGTATCTTAAAGGAAACAGAGGCTGTCTCTGGATAGTCGTGCAGACACAAGCAAACCTAAAACCCATGAGGAAAAGGGGACAGTGTGATCATTTCACAGCTCGAGCTTTAGGTGAATGAGGAGGAGCCCCAACCAGCTACAGAATGAAGGAACCACACACATTTCAATCTGACAGTACTTGGCTCTGGGGATGTGTTAAGCAAAGTGAGCTTCCTTCCCAGATGACTACAGACAATGAAGCTGATGAAGGCTTTATGCTTGTCCCCAGACCGAGTCCCCTCCTTTATCTTAACAATTGATCACTGGCCTAATGGACTCCCAGCATTAGCCCCTGACTTACTTATTTGCCTGGGAAAGTCTTCAGGCCCACACTTCCACGTTATCCTTAGAGAACACTCCCTTATACACGGCACGCCGCAGACGCAATCAAAAACAAGGAAGACCATGTGTCCAGACAGACAGGGGCAGAAGGGAGACAACCAGCAGGAGACTAAGCAGTTAATCATCTAAAATCACTAAGTGGCTCACCCCCAAAATGAAAGGTCCACTTATCTTCTCACACAAAGCCCTCAGGCTAATTATTTACCATATGGTGCATTATTAACCCAAAAAAGTCTAATTGCTTTATACAAAACCTAAATCCAAACAAAGGCCTACTTGTCTACAAATCTTAGAATAACAAAATGAGTTTGCAGTAGGAAGTCAGCGCAACAGCAGAGATCAGAGTACGATCAGGCCCAGCTTACTTGGCAGCGCACCTGAAGACGAACGCGCAGGATTTGGGCGCAAGATGCCCCGCAAGTCACCCGCGATGTTATCATTAAAATGATCTTGAGAAAACCTGAATAACTGTTGAAAGACAAGAGATCATTATTCAATTATCTAAAAATAAACAAACAAACAAACAAAAAGCAAAGTCAACTACTGTTTATCAGCGGAAGAGAATGTGAGTTGGCCCAGTCCTTCCAAACGGAACAAATGGTTGGTCGTCCTCGCATGCTGAGGAAGTGTGGGGTTTGGGAATCGCTTGCCTCTCATAATTGTAAGGAGGCTAGCGTCATCTAACGAAGTATAGCCGCTCACGTGACACCACTGCTGCTGGGGTCACACTCACAGGCATGCTTACTGGGGTGTGTCTGTTCCGCTCTGGCTGCCTCTCAGAAGTGAGAGATCTGCGATGAGGTTGCCCTGTGAAACTGTGTCGGCAGAAATGAGTTCTTTCGTTGAACAGGACTTGAACCAGTTGTGGTGGCTACTTGTTACCATCGCTCCCATAATCCTCTATGTTTGCAAGAAGCTTTTTAATTCTCGAGTTGAAGGAGAGCAAAGCTGCATGTGGTGGTGTCAGCCCAGCACCCTGAAGGCCCAGGCAAGAGGACCCTCCTCTGTGGCTGTTCTCAGCTACAGAGGGAAAGGTCTCAAAAAAAGGGGGTGGGGTGGAGAGAGTGAAAGAAACTACTCATGACGGAGCTTGAAGCAGCACAAATTCTAAATGATCTTAATAAATAAAACCAGGAATTAGATATGAGGGGGTGAAAACCGAAGGATCAGAGAATCAGTGTGGTCAGCCACTACTTAGTAGATCTTCACCTTACCAATTTCAGACTGAAGGGATGATCCTGTCCTCAGACTGCACCCTCACTCAGACTGCACCGAGCTCCTGTCTCCTCCTTATATTCCTCTCTCCGCCCAGCCACATCACTCCTGACTCCACCTCCCTGGTGCTGAGATTAAACACGTAGGATCCTAAACACGGGGATCATCTTTGTGTGAGCTGTTTCTCTTTTAGACAGATTCAATCTTGTGTAGCCCAGGGTGGCCTTAAACTCACAGAGATTCCTCTGCCTCTGCCTCCAGAGTCCTGGGATTAAAGGTGTGTGCCATCACTGCCTGGTCTCTAGTGGCTTAGCTCTGCACTCTGATCTTCAGGAAAGCTTTATTTGTTAAAACACAAAGAAAATATCACTACAACCTGACATATAGCAGAATTTACCCCTGAGGACCCAGGATCTGTCTTATTGAGTAGTCTTTAGTGTAAATGATTCACTTACATGTAAGGTTGCATTTTGCATGATTAAGCCAACAGAAAAAGGAAAACTGGGGGTATTTCCAGAAGATTTGCAATTGAATGAAGAAGGTATTTAGGTAACTTTCAAAGTTTCTTTCTTTCCTATATACAGCGCTCCTTTTCCAGAAAGATATTTGTGAAACACAAATGCAAATTTGTTGAAGGGGTGCTCTATTTAACACTTTCAGATTCTTACTGTCTTTCTTCTCTACTGTATATCAGCACGGCAGGCTTCTCTTCAAAGAACTCCATATCTGACACTGTAAACCACTCCTAGCTTTAATTATGATAATAATTCATTTCCAAGGCAGCTGTCTGTGGCGCTATATGTAGCCACAGAGTTAGAACTTCATCGTAGAAACTAATCAGGGGAGAAAGTAACTCAGACTTTATTCAGGGGGAAAGGCCAGGAGGAAGTAGTGCACTTATGATTGACAGCTTGAACTTTAGACTCAGACAGATCTGGGTTAAGTCCGGGATCCTCAACGTGCAAATTGTGTGACCCGAGGCAAACTGTTCAACTTCTCCAAGCTTTTGTGTTTTCACCTGTGAAATGACAATAGTAAAAAAAAACAGACTTTACAGGTATGTACAGGAGTAAGAGCAATAAGCTACCTAGCAAGTTTGCCATCGTTTCTGGCACGTAGTAGACATCTAATAAATGGAATGTAGCATTTTTGCAATTTATAGGAAAAGATATGGAGAAATTTATGCTAAGCTAACATTTTCATGACTTTCTTTCCTTATTTAAATTTTGTTTCTTCACAAAAATCATCTGCAATTTTTGATACTTCTATTTTGGGGGGCAGGGTTCAAGACACGGTTTCTCTGTATAACAGCCCTGGCTATCCTGGAACTCACTCTGTAGACCAGGTTGACCTCAAACTCAGAGATATGCCTGCCTCTGCCTCCCGAGCACTGGGATCAAAGGCATGTGTTACCATGCCTAGCTTACTTCTGTCTCGATATTTATAGCACAAGATCTTAGATACACTAACAGCAAGAAATCTCCACAGCCATTTGTAGAAATATTCCTGAAAACAGACAAGAACGAAAATATGATGTCAAAGAAGTTGGGTAAGTATCTAGGGGAGAAAGTAACTTATTCTCCTAAAGACCTTCCATTGCAGCCACCCTCAGCAATGACATATGATGTGAAGCCACAGGCCACTGCAAGCAGCACAAGTGGCCTGTCCACACGGGACAGGACCTCCCCACTTCTCATAAATGACTCTAATACAGAGGAACATCGAGATGACTCCAAAAGGCAGGTAACACTTTTAAATGTATGACCCATACTCTGGCAGCCAGGCGGGGACAATGAATTCAACTGTGGATGAACAACTTTTATTTACAGGACAAATCATAACCGTGTAACCATCTTGTACTATGTGGTCCCTACATGCTTTCTTTTCACAATGTGAATGCTGTTGCTGCCAGAATCTTTTCCTCTCTTCCTTGACAGAAGAAAATCAATGTAATAATAATGAATTCAGAAGCTTCGGATTCAGTTCTTTGTTTGACCATCCATGTGATTTAAAATAATCATTCAACTTTTGAGCACCTCAGTTTCCTCCTGTGTAAAATACGATAAAGGAAATTCTACTTCCCGTGCCTGCCGAGAAGATGAAGCCATTTCATACCCACATGTTCACGTACTGAAAAAAAAATTTTTTTCTGGTCTGATGGTGTAGGCCCATCATCCCAGACAGTCAGGAAGCTGAGGCGAGATGATCATTAGTTCAAAGTCTGCCTCAGCTGTGGAGTGAGTTCAGTGTCAGCCTGGGCAACTTAGTAAGTCTGTCTCAAAACTAAGAAAAGAGGGCTGGGGAGACCGTTTAGAGAAAATGACTAACCTGGCATATGTAGGGCCTTGAGTTCAAGCCCCAGGATCAATACTTAAACATCTCCAAAGGAAAAGGCACCGGGTACAAAGAAAGCACTCTAGACAGCAGCCACTACAGCCTTAAGACTGGAATTGGATGCATTCTTAGTTGTAACAGGGCATTTACATTACCACATTCTTGATTTTTTTAAATGCTAAGTCACTTTTTAAATTACTTTATTGCATCAATTTATATAGACAGTGTTAAGTTTTTCCATGGCTTTTCCGTAATTCTGTGTCATATCCTTAACCATACTAAATGTGAGACATTGCTCCTTTGTTGCCTTAACTGGGTTTATTTAACTGCTCCTGAAAGACCTCTTCAATTGACTGTTTCCTTGCTTGCTCTTGATGCCCATTTGTTGATCCCCAGTCTTTGGTGGTATGCTTTTGCTTTCTCCAAAGTCTCCAATTCAAAATGCCATTACCTCATTTGTCAAATTTCCTTCAAGACACCCCACCCCCTCACCCCATCTCTTGTTTTCTTTCTTTATTCTTCTATTGCTTCCCCTTTATAGGCACCTGGAAGCACGTGCTTCCGTCTCCTATGCTTTTCCCATGGCTGTTTCCTCTCCTTTTCTTTCTAACTATTGGATCTGTTAATATTTTACTTCCTGTAGCTTTGTCCTTAAGGGCAGGCTGTCAATCATCCTTGGACCTGTGCAGCTTGCTAGTCTAGCTCCAATATGGAATCGACGGCTAAAAAACACGTGTGGTGTGAAGAATGCAGGAAGGCGTAGACAGTAGTCCCCAGACCACAGAGGCACAGAGCGACACACTAAGGTCACGTTCCTCTAGTAGCCAAGTTAGAAAAGCCACGCATTGCACCTGTGTGCTACAGCCTCTTGAAGCTCGCTTCCACCCCCCCACCCCCCACCCCGAGATTGGCCTCCTGTTGGGGCCATGACTCATTCTGTCGATCATTGTGATCTTTTGTTATCACTGAGTCCAGAGGGTGACTCTTGTCATCTGGTGACTGCTTCTCCAGAATGTCATTCTGCTCTATTCGTTTCCCTCCAAGTCTGGACTTCGAGATCTCCCAAGTCTGCAAGTGCAGCTAATGCAGGAATAAAGCAGCGAAGAACGTGAGCTCTAGTTAATGGTAGAGCGTTTGCCGAACATGTAAGGAACTGGGGCTGAGCCCCAGAACCGCAAAAAGTGATTGGTTGGTTGATCAGTTGACAAAAATGTGCTGCAGATTTGGGTATGATTTTGTTATTGTTGTTTGTTTGAGACAGTGTCTCACTGTGTAGCCCTGGAACTCACTATGTACACCATGGTGGCCTCGAACTCAGAGATCCATTTGCCTCTGCCTCCTGAGTGCTGGGATTAAAAGCATGTACCACAACCATGCTCAGCAGATTTGGGGATAAAAGAACAACTATAATATGGATATCAGAAACTGTTGTAACATCCAATATGCAGTGGTCAGTCCACCCCCAGCAGCAATCTCCAGACAGCTCCCCACTGTAGAGCACTGGCCCTAAGATCTGTGGTGAGAGAGGAATCAGACAGACAGAGAGACAGAAGAAAGACGCCATCCATTCTTCATGTCTCGCCTCAGAAGGCAATTATAGAAACTGGCAATGGGAAATTCCATCATGGCTCGTATAAGTCAATGATGATGCATTATTTTTCAGGGCTGAATTACCCTGTCTTAAATAAAATCACATAAAAGATACCAGTGGTCCCATCCACGCAGGGTCCTAACAGCCTGCCTCTGACTGAATCCCTTTTACATGCCTCCTCTCCAGACAAGGGTAAGATCTATACAACCGTATGTCAGTCTCTCTCCCTCCCTTCCTCTGCCTTCTTTCTCCTTCTCTCTCCTTTCCTCTTCCCTCCTCCCCTCCCTTATCCCTTCTGTCCTTATGTCAGCTACTCTGCAAGGAAAGTTTGGGCCTAAATCCATCTTCCAGATATATATATATATATATATATATATATATATATATATATATATATATATATATACACTTTTCTGCTCTGACACTGAAAACAATAACAACAAATCAAAAACCAACCAAACAACAACAGACATCAGCCAATAAACCCAATATACACTTCTAAGCCCAAGTCGTCAGCCTACCAGAGACTTCAATTTTCTCCAAAGCGACAAGGAGATATTTACTGAACACCTGGGTAATTTAAAAGCTCCATTCTGGTGATTTCCCCAAAACAAAGAAATTCTTCCCCAAAGACCATCTGATAGCTTCACAGCTGTCAAAAAAAAAAGGGGGCCTGGGTGGGGGTGGGGAACTCATGATTTTAATTCAGGAGACAAAGACAGGCAGATCTCTGTGAGTTCAAAGCCAGCCCGGCATAGTGAGTTTCAGGACAGCCAGAGCTACATAGTGAGACCCTGACTCTAAGTAAATATAAACTCCTGTTTATTAGGATGCTGTTCTAGAGACAGAAGTGTGTAATATTCTGATAATATATCCCGTCTTTTGGGAGCCCCCTTTAGAATGGGCGTGGTTACTGTGCTTTTCTGACTGGGAGACTATTAGTCCCTGGCTTTAGTTTCTCATTCAAGGGTCCTGAGGGAAGAAGTGGGCTATTGATGAAAGAGAAGAAAACAGCTGGCAACTTTTAAATGACTTAATGTAAAATTCTAAAACAAGCCAATTCTCGTTGGGCAGCCTCTTACAAAATGAGTGCACCTACTGTGTGTTCAGGGTTTGAGTAGTTTCTTACAGAAGAGCCAGGCACATGCCTTTTACAGAAAAGCACAGGCCTTTAGTCTCAACACTCCAGGAGACAGAGGCAGATGGCTCTCTGTGAGTTCAAGGCCACCCTGGGCTACTGAGCTAGTTCCAGGACTACACAGAGAAACCCTGTCTCGAAAAAGCCAAGTAAATAGATCAATACTTGGGTTCCAGTCCAGATGAACATTGCTCCAGTTATTTATCACTCAGGGCCTCCTTCGATAAAGTGAGGGGTCTGTGTAGATTTAAAATGCCTTCTCGGGAGAACACTTCCTAAATATAACCCCAGCAGCACAGACACTGAGAGAAACAATTAATAAATGGGACCTCCTGAAACTGAAAAGCTTCTGTAAAGCAGAGGACATACATGGTCAACAAGACAAAATGACAGCCCACAGAATGGGAAAAGATCTTCACTAACCCCACATCAGACAGAGGTCTGATCACTAAAATATACCGAACTCAAGAAATTGATCATCAGAAAAACAAATAATCCAATAAAAAAATTGAGTTCAGACCTAAACAGAGAACTCTCAACAGAGGAATCTAAAATGGCTAAAAGACACTCAAGGAAATGCTCAACATCCTTAATCATCAGAGAAATGCAAACCCAAACAACTCTGAGATTCCATCTTACACCTGTAAGAATGGCCAATATCAAAAACACTGATGATAACTTATGCTGGAGAGGATGTGGGGTAAAAGGAACACTCCTGCATTGCTAGTGGAAGTGCAAGCTGGTTCAACCCTTTTGGAAGTCAGTGTAGTGATTTCTCAGAAGCAACCTTCCTCAAGACCGGCAATACCACTGTTGGGTATATATCCAAAGGATGCTCATCTGTGCCACAAAGACATGTGCTCAACTATGTTCATAGCAGCATTGTTTGTCATAGCCAGAACCTGGAAACAACCTAAATGTTCCTTGACCAAAGAATGGATAAGGAAAATGTGGTACATTTACACAATGTAGTATTATACAGCAGAAAAAAAAATAGCAACATCTTAAAATTTGAAGGCAAATGCATGGAGCTAGAAAACAACATTTTGAGTGAGGCAACCTAGACCCAGAAAGACAATTATCATATGTACTCACTCATAAGTGGTTTTTAAACATAAAGCAAAGAAAACAAGCCCACAAATTACAATTCCAGAGAACCTAGACAACAATGAGGACTCTAAGAGAGACATACACGGATCTAATCTACATGGGAAGTATAAAAAGACAAGATCTCCTGAGTAGATTGGGAGCATGGGGACCTTGGGAAAGGGTTGAAGGGGAGGGGAGAGGCAGGGAGGGGAGCAGAGAAAAATATGAAACGCAATAAAAATCAATTTAAAAAATGCCTTCTAACTGCAATTCAAAAGAAATAATTTGTTATACATTTATAAAATCAATATCAATAAACAGTTTTCATTTGTAAATTGTAAAGTAAACTCTGGTAAATCTTCAAGTATTTCTCTTACCCAAATATGATGATGGTGGTGATATTATGAGATTTTCTTTCTTTCCCTAAACATCTAATGATGTCTTCCAGCTAAGTTTCTGCTGAGTGTGGCGGTTTTTATGTGTAATACTGGGACTTGGAAGGCTGAAATAGAAGGGATTCCCACAGGTTTGAATCCAGCCTGCTGTATTGCCAGAGATACACAGTGAAAACCCGTCTTAAGAAAGTCTACTGGACATAATGATGCACACATTTAATCTCAGCACTTGGGAAGCAGAGGCAGGCAGATTTCTGAAATCAAGGCCAGCCTGGTCTACAAAGGGAGTACTAAGCAGAGAAACCCAGTCTGGGGGGGGGGGGAGGAAGGAAGACCACCATAAAAATATCTCAGAAATATTCATCTGGAGAAATTCTCTGGTAGGTAAGAGCTTGCCCTCCCATCTTGCCCTGTAATCATGAAGCCATGAATCTGAATCTCCAGAACCATGTGAAAGTCATCAGAACAACACATGTCTCTATCCCCAGTGCTGGTAAAGCAAGATGGGAGGCAGAGAAAGGGTTCCCCAGAAGTTCACAGGTAGATCAGGCATATAAGCAACAAAGACCGGCCTCAGAGTGGAAGGTGAGGGCAGATACCCAACATTGTCCTCTGACACACACAGAGACACAGATATTTGCACATATATAAACACACACACACAGACACATGAACACACACACACACAGAGACACACACAAAGACATAGATACATGCACACATACTTATAAGCACACACAAACACAGAGATACCCAGAGAGAAAGACACATAGAAAGACTCACATACACTCACACACACACACAATTAGACACACACACACACAAATGGACGTTCTACAATAGAAAACCATGGAACTCCCTAGCTCATCTGCTTGATGTAGGATATCTTCCTCCCTCTCCTTCCCCCACTCCTAACAAACTATGCTACTGACAATCATTTGTGGTCCAGATGTGACACCTCCCGAGGTGCAGTGAGTTCCATTCTCGGAACTTTGGAATTTAGATAAGGAAAATACAAACAAACGTGGAAAGGGAGTTTATCTTTAATGCTGGAGGTATTAGATGTAAACCTTAGGTATACAGAGAACGGTGCTGCCCAGGGAAGGATGCCTGCAGCAACAGGAGGCCAGCAGATGATCCCAGGACTAGATAGATCCTCAGTTCCAGAACAGATGGTACCATTTCTCCTTGAGAAACATTCCAGTGCACTCCCAATGAGGTTGCCATTTTACCTCAACCATCTGACTTTCTTGCCTTCTCTCCTCCTTAGCCTCCCAAATATCTAAACTACTGCAACTGATATTCAAACAGAATGAAATGTCTGCTCTTCTGATTACCTCCTGACAGGGGAAGACTCCTGTCATGGCTGCTGGTCTGAGGTACTTCTGTTCCATGCCTTCCATGATCACAGTACCCTTTCTTTCAAACTGTGAATTTTCTAACAGCTTAGCTAGTTGACCAGTTCAGTATAGAGCTACCTCTACCTTGTCCCTCCATTTCTGAACCCTCCTCCTTCAGACCTGCTGCTCTGAGTTCTGGTCCCATGGAAGAGAACAGAAGAGACTCGAACCTAGTAACTGTAAATAGACTTTTCTTGCATCAATAAAATGGGTCTTAATCATACTTCCTCAGACCCTGAATTGAGAGGGGATAAGACATGGATAGTTTGTGAGAAGATCAAACAGTTAAAACAAACACCATCAGCAGCAACAAAAAACCACTTTAGATATAAAGAATCATGGTAAACCCTTAATATGGTAAAGTGATGATATTCTGTTTCCTTGGCTCTAAGCCTGTGTCATATCCATATGTGCCAGTTTTCTTAGGGTTTTTATTTCTGGGACACCATAACCATGACAACTTTTACAGAGAAAACATTCAATTTGGGGTGACTTGCTCATAGTTTCAGAGGTTCAGCCCATTAATGTTATGGCGGAGAGCATGGCAATGCGCAGGCAGATACGGTGCTGGAGGAGTAGTTAAGAGGCCTACATCTGGCAGATAGCAGGAAGTCAACTGAGACAGTGGGCCGTATCCTGAGCATAGGAACCCTCAAAACCCATCTCCACGGTGACACTCTTCCTCCAATAAGGCCATACCACCCCAACGAAGCCACACCTCCCAATAGTGCCACTCCCTACAAGACTATAGGGGGTTCACTACATTCAAACCACCACACCATTGTAATTACACACGCCAACAATCAGAACATGCTTCTGAGAAAGAGCACAAATTATCTGAGCAAGAACGAAAGCTTTCCTTCTGTTTAGTCCTGAGCAAACACCAGCCACCTTGCCTCTAACAGGCAAACACGAGCCCTGTGGAATGGTGACAGGGTACCTCAATTTCACTTCCCTCACTATGCAGTGACCACCAGTAGGAGCAAAGCCAACCCAAATGGCCAGCTAGAGAAGAGTTTGGTCCCTATTTAGAATCCTTTAAATCTTCCCTGACCACTGGGCCAGGAAAAGCACGACACACATGAATCACAAATTGGTCTTTTGACAGACCGTCAGTCTATTGATTCCAAAGGAAGATAACGGCAAACGCTAAGAACAAAACAAGAGTGACAGCTGAGGAATGTGTGGAAGACCAAGCTAAAAGTGCGGGGGGGGGGGGGGCGGCGGAAGCAGAGAGTGGGTGCAGAGCTTTAGTCCTAGCACGCAGGAGGTAGGGCAAGTTGATCACTGTGAATACCCCTCCCCGCCCCCCCGCGCCCCGCAGCCTCTCCCCCAATACACACAAAGCATGAAAGAAAAAGGAGGAGTTGCCTGAGTTTTATGTGTGTGACTTTGGCATCCCAAGGGAACATTTCACAAAGGAATCTTTAATCTCTTTAAAAGGTTTTGATACATATAGTTATAGCAGCAAGGCCTCGTGGATCTGTGGAATGTGTGGGATGGTTGACTATCTGGCCGAACTTCTGGCCGAAAACTCCAAACTTTCCTATGACCTGTGCTTGCTCTCTACCAAAGCGCTGATTCATTTGAACTACTATTCCTGTAGGCAGCTTCATTTTTTTTTTATCTGTAAATTTTGCCCTATTAATCTCATTTAAAAAATATAAACCTTTCTAGCTAGGCGTGGTGTAACACACCTTTAAACTCAGCACTGGGAAGAGAGTCAGGCAAAGCTCTGTGAGTTCAAGGCCACAGACTGAGGCCCTACACACACACACACACACACACACACACACACACACACCTTCTGGGTAGACTGTCTCTGACCTGTGAATACTTCTGTTTCATTTGTAATTGATTTCATGCAGAATTATCAAAACAAAACAAGAGGGGCTGGAGAAATAGCTCACGAATTAACAGCACTGACTACTCTTCCAAAGGTCCTGGGTTCAACTCCCACACCTACATGGTGGCTTACAACTGTAACTACAGTCCCAGGGGACCTGACATCCTCTTCGGGTCTCCACAGGAACGACACGCATGTGATGTGCAGATATATATCAAGCAAACAAATAGATACATAAAGTCTAAAACAAAAATTTTAAGCATGAAAAATATATTGTAATTTTTACATTGATTATATTAAAATCATAACAGTGACTTCAATTATCTGTGGAACTAATTTAAATTTAATTTTAAAATATTTTGTTCCAATGTGAATCTGATAACTCAAGATTATGTGGATCAAAATGGCTTTTTTGGTCTCAGTCAAACTGAAAAATGAAACCATGGCTAGAACCTCATCTTATGGCTTCTGTAAACACGGTCAAAAATTCAGCTCTAGGAACTGGGAGAGGTGACCCCTGGACCTTTAATCCCTGCACTTGGGAGGCAGAGGCAGGTGGATGTCTGTGAATTTGAGACCAGACTGGTCCACATAGAAAGTTCCAGGACAACCAGGGCTACATAACAGAGAGGCCCAGTTTTTGGTTTTGTTTTTGTTTTTTATAGAAAAAGCAATTTCAGGAGCTGGAGAGATAACTTAGATGGCTTAGCAGTTAAGGGCACCTAGTGATCTTGGAGAGGACCTGAGTTTGAGTTTGGCTTCTAGAACCCACGTGACGTCTCACAACCATCTGTAACTTCAGGTCTAAGAGATCTGAAGCCCTCTTCCAACCTACTTGGCACCAGGCAAAGAAGCCACACACACACACACACACACACACACACACACACACACGGTATATATACATGCACACATAAAATAAAATAAATTTAAAAGAAGTTTTTAAAAAATATTCAGTTCTGAGACTAACAAGGTGACTCATCTGGTAAAGGTGCTTGCCACCAAACCTGTCAGTGCGAGTCTGTTCCCGGCCCACATGGTGGAAGCAGAGTCTCACCCACTTCCCATCGTTCTCCTCTGACCCCCAGCGCACAGGTGCACCTAGAGACACACTGAATGAGTGTTGTAATAAAATAGTTTTAGCTCAATTATATATATTATGTATATTTTAAATATATAATATAGTAAATATATAGTATATATTTTATACAACATAAAAATTGAATACTTTTTTTGTCTCTTAGTCAAATTAAAAATGAAATGATGGGTCAAGATGTCACTGAAGGTGAAGAAAGTGGTTTCTTCCCCTCCCAAAGCTGCAGTCAAAGTGAAGGCCTTGAAAGTCAAGAAGGTGGTGCTGGGGGGTATTCACAGCCACCAAAGAAGATCCACATGTCACCCACCTTCCAGAGTCCCAAGACCCCGAGGCTCTGGAGGCAGCACAAATACTCTCTAGAGGGAGACCAGAAGAAACAAGCTGGAGTACTATGCCATCATCAAACTCCCCCTGACCACTAGGGCAGCCATGAAAAAGACAGAAGACGACATCACACTGTGCTCACCGTGGATGTTAAGGCCAACAAGCACCGGCGTAAGCAGACTGTGAAGAAACTCTATGACACTGATGTGGCCAAAGTCAACAACACCCTAATAAGGCCTGAGAGAGAGAAGGAAGCCTGGGTTTGGTAGACTCCTGACTATAATGCTCTGGATGTTACCAAGAAGGCAGGGATCATCTAAACTGAGTCCAACTGGCTAATTCTAAATATGCTTTCACTATAGAAAGGAAAGAAGGGGGAGCTGAAGAGATGACTCAGAGGGTAAGAGCACTGACTGCTCTTTCAGAGGTTCTGAGTCCAATTTCCAGCAACCACATGATGGCTCACAGTCATCTATAATGAGAACTAGTACCCTCTTCTGTCCAGTAGGCATACATGGAGTCAGAACGTGGTATACATAATAAAGTAATAAATCTTTTTAAAAAAAGGAAGAAAGGAAGGAATAAAGAAAGGATCTTTATTAGTATCAAAAACTCTTGACTTAACCTGCAATTAGAAAACTGTAAGTCTCTGAAAATGATAGTAACGGGCATTTTTTTTATATTAAGGTTTAAGTTTATAGATGAGAGAAAGAACTGGAGAAAGCCTACTGCTGACAAGGAATGCTGAAGAAAAGAATACAAGCCTCTACATCTATTGTTAGTAATGGTAGAAGGGGCGTCATCTTCAGCTAGTGAGTCAGCACACATTCCAAGCATAAGAATAATTGCAAGCATTTATCAAGTGACAGTCACATTACGAGTATCGCCTCATCTAATCCTCTCTCCATCACAGGCAAGTATCACTACTGTATCAAGGTACGGATGCAGAAACGAAGGTTTCCTAAGTGTGATCAGCATCCCTAAAAAGACAAAGCTAGGGCTGACCCATATAGATATGTCTCCAAAGATGACTGAGCATGAGCAATAAGGATACAAAAAGAGGTCTGTAAAGAGGGCCCAGTGGTTAAGAGGGTGCGCTGCTCTTTCAGAGGACCCGAGCTCAATTCACAGCACACACATGAGAACAGCTCACTACAGGCTGTGACTCCAGCTCTAGGGACAACACCTCTACTTGTTCTGGCCTCCATGGGTACCTGTTCTTAAGTGCACATACAAATCATGCCGATTTCTTTTATTGTTGGTACTTATGTATTTAATTCCGGTCACTTTCCAGAAGGTATGTGGTGACAGGCCATTTTGATTTCATGTGCTTCAACTAATGATTCATCATACTAGTTGATTTTTATTATTGAACAGGTCGTGAAAACCTCAGATTAGTTGGCCTTGATCACGGTGTGTAATTCTTTCAGATGTCGTTGATTTGTTTGCTAATAATTTGGCAAGAATTTCTGAGCTAATTTTCTTAAGAAATGGTTGCTCTGTCATTTTTAATTTTGTAGTTTGATTTTTGGCAATAGAAGAGCAGCTATCTGAAGTGAGTTGTGTTCCCACTTTCCAGGAGATGATTGTATGGATATTAGTGTGTTAATTTTCAAAGCTTGCAGCAATCTCCAGTGAAGCTACCTGAATTTTGAGATTTCTTTCCAGAAAGTTTTTAAATTGTGATTTCAGTTTCCTACAGTTTCAGGCTCTTCCAGGTATCTACCTTCTGTTGGGTGAATTGTGGTCAATTTTTTTGTACGATTGCATTTACCCATGTTTTGCTTAATGGAACAGTCCTCAACCTTTGAAGGTTGCATATCAAATATCTTGCATATCAGGTATTTACATTACAATTCATAACAGTAGCAAAGTTATAGTTATGAAGTATCAATGAAATAATTTTATGGTTGGAGGTCACCACAAATGAGGACCAACTGTATTAAAAGGTCACAGCATTAGGAAGATTGAGAATCACTGACTTAATGTCTTTCTTGGATTCCATGGTTCCTATAATCCTTCTTTTACAATTTCCTCTTTAGAGAACTCCATTTAACCATTTTTTCTTCTTCAGAAAAAGCCCACTGGTGACAAAAATGTTTTAGTTTCCTTTCATCTAAGAATGTCTTCACTCATCCTTGCTTCTAAGGGCTCTTTTGGTGGGTTTGGGATTTGAGTAGGTTTTTTCCTTCTGAGTGAGGTGGGAGTTTTGTTTGTTGCTTGTTTGGTTTTAGGGAGGTTTTGTGTTTTGTTTTGTTTTTTTTCCTTTCTGCACTTGGCAAGATGTGTCATGCCTTCCTTGTGCCTCTGGGGTTTCTGAAATCCACTGTCATTTGGATTGTTCTCCCCTGTAGGGAAGGTGATATTCTTTCTGCTCTTCAGATTTGTTTCTTCATCTTTAGTTCTCAGAAGTTGAAGAATAGGTGTCATGACATAAATTTCTTTGCATTTATATTACTTAGGTTGTGTGTGCTTTGTTTTAAATAATAGCTTTGTTGAGATATAATTTGTAAAGCATAACATTTAGCCTGTTAAAATGTACAATTCAGTAGCTCTTGGTATATTTACGGGCTTGTGAAACTTCATATCTAATTTTAGAATTTTCACCACCTCCAGAGAGAAACCCTATACTTCCTAGCTGTCACTGCCCCAACCCCGCCTACACCCTTAGCAACCACTAATGTACCTCCTGTTTCTATACAGTTGCCCATGCCAGACATTTCCCATAAATATGATAATTCAATATGTGATTTCTTAAAAACTGGCTTCCTTTACCTAGCATCTTTTCAAGTTTCATTCATATGATAACATTCATATCTAACGCTAATAAAAGTACTTTATTCCTTTTTTAGAGCCAGATAATAGCCTGTTGTAAGGATGAAAGGAATATATTATTTACTCATTAATCAGCTGATACCTCTATTGTTCTACTTTTGGGGTACTTATAGTCACAAGATACTGCTATGAACATCTGTGCACCGTTCTGGGGTAGGCCTGCTTTCATTTTGGCTATGAAAACTGCTGAGAGACAGGGGGATTGTGGATTTAATTGTTTTGAGGAACTGTTAGACTGTTTCCCAAAGCAGCCTTAGCATTTTATAACCGTACTAGCAAGGCATGAGGGCGCCAGCTCCTCCTGTGCTCCCCAGTAACACGTGAAATTCCATAGTTATACTATTGGATATCAAGTGGTATGTCCATGTTTTGATTTGCATATCCCTAATAGCTACTGATCCAGAGTTTCTTCTCATAGTCTTTTATTTCATTTTATATGAAAGGATTTAAGTATATAAAATGAAGTATATGTATCATATTCTTTGTGTGTGTGTATGTGTGTGTGTGTGTGTGTATTTCTTGACTGAGCTTGGTGGTGCACACCTTCATTCTCAGCACCCCGGAGGCATAGGCATGTGAATCTCTGTGAGTTCGAGGCCAGCCTGGTCTTCAGAGCTAGTTCTAGGACGGTCAGGGATATACAGAGAAACCCTGTTTTGAAAAACCAAAAAGAAAAAAAAGGAAAAGGAAAAATGCTCAATTTTCAGCACTTGCAATAGCTCTATGACCAATTTGGGGTTACTTTTTATACCCAATATGATGTACAGAATCAACTTGACTCCTTGGCATGTCTGCCCAACCCCTACAGCACTGCTCTTTAAAAAGTCCATCTTGCCTTCATTTAACTATGCTGAGATCTTTGTTCAAATGTACTCAACTTCTTGAATTATAGGTTCATATTTTTCAACAGACCTCAGACGCTTTCTACTATTATTTCTAAGAATTTTTTTTCATTATCCCTCATTCCTCCCTGGGTCCTTGTATTACAGTCACCCAGTTCCATTATACTGCTCAACTGTTGTGTAGGCTGTTCTTGCTTTGTTAGTCTGGATAATTTATTTACCAAGGTCTTTAGTTTTATTCTTTCTCCTCCCACCCCCAACTCCTCTGTTCTGTTGCTAAATTTGTCACCTGTGCCAGCTCTGTCATCTTGGCTTGTCACCTACAATCTCCCTCTGCCCCATACAGCTTGAGTCCTTGATGAATCTTTTTCTGCTATATCCATGGTATTGGGAGGTATTACGCTATAAGATTTAGAATTTTTGTTTGTTTTGTTTTGTCTGTTTTTCAAGACAGTGTTTCTCTGTGTAATAGCCCTAGCTGTCCTACTAGCTCTTGTAGACCAGGCTAGCCTCAAACTCACAGAGATCCACCTGCCTCTGCCTCTGGAGTGCTGGGATTAAAGGTGTGGACCCTCACTGCCCAGCAAGATTTAGAATATTTTAATGCTCTTCCTTTTACCTGACTTTTTCTGAAAGTGCTGGCAAGAAAAATGGGGTAGCGGACAGATATTGCCCACTATGGCCAGTTTAGTAGAGAAGCCCAAGTTCCTCAAGTGTCTTTCTTTGACACTGAAGAGAGAAAACCCCAGAGGTAACAAAATTATAGACATTATCCTAGGGAAGAACAAACTAGGCACCTTACTCTACCCAAGAGTAGAAATCTAGGCTGTTAGGTCTTTGTTGATATGGCAAAGGGGTGGAAGGAGTGTTAGGATTTCTGTTGCTGTGAAGAGACACCATAACCATGGCAACTCCTATAAAAGAAAGCATTTAATTGAAGAGGCTCGCTTACAGGTTCAGAGGTTCAGTCCGTTATCATCATGAGAGGAAACATGACGACATGCAGGCAGATGTGGTGATGGAGTAATAGCTGAGAGTCCTACGTCTTGTAGACAACAGGAAGTTGACTGAGACACTGGGCAGTATCCTAAGCACAGGAAACCTCAAAGCCCGCCTCCAGTGGCACACTTCCTCCAACAAGGCCACACCCACTTGGGTGAAGCCGCATCTCCTAATAGTGCCACTCCCTATGAGATGATGGGGGCCAATTAAATTCAAACCACCACAGAATGTATCATGATTTTCTTTGATTTTTGCTGATTTAACCAGTTCTTTTCCAAAAGTTTCCTGTATCCTATGCTGCCCCTTCCGCAGGAGAGAGCAGTGTTTTGATGGACCTTTTTATTGTTTGTGTCTTGTCTGGGCCATTGGTATTTCCAACTGGTTGAGTCTTCAGTTTCAAGTATGAGATATGTAAGGCTGAAGAAAAACCTGAATTCATCATTATGTCCTTCCTCGAATCCCAAGGTCCTTGCTTAGTCTGTTTTCTATCAGAGCTTCTTCTGCTTGCTTTCTATGTAACGCCTGGGACTTTTAGCTGTATTTAGAAGAACAGTGAACACCATCTACTTCATCTGCCCAGAAACGGGAGTCTGAGTAGGGCATTTTTATAAATAGAATTATATTTTAATTACTAGGAGTTATTAATAGCTCAAGAAACTTTGAAGCTAATTTTTCCCACTTAATAATAACTCCTAATTTATCATTTTATAAATTAAGGTCTTATATAAGGGTTTGCTTTAAGTAAGAAATACCTATAAATTATTTACATATTCCTGAATTACTGTAACCCCCCTTTCAACTCTTTTAAATTCCCAAAAATTATTGCTTAGAAAAGATTTTTCTTAAGGTTAATGTGGAGATGTTTCAAAGCAGAAGACAATTCCTTAAACTGTCTGGTGTTAAATGATGAAGCGTTAAGAAGGGGAGTGGGTAGAGGGTAAGATAACAGTATCTTTCCCGAAGGACAACTGAAAAAACAGTTCTCAGAAGCACCCTATTTTAAAGCTTGCCTGCCTGAAACATTACTTCAGTTCTCTTGGTGAATTTTTATATAATATTGGTAGTTACTAATCACCACTAATAAAATAACTTATTAATAGTAATAAAAGTATTACTAAAATAATGAAGTCTTAGTAATATTTGCCCATTAGAGATATTTAGCAAGTTTTGGACTTTCAGATCTTTTTTTTTCCAAAATCACCCCCCCTACACACAGGCAAACATAGTCATTTATATTCATTAATGTCCATCAATACTTTTATCTATTGCCCCATCGCTGCCTGCCGACTGCTACTGAACTCATATGCATTATCTTCCTAGTCCTGTCTATGACAAAGTAAAGGTCTGAATGACAGAACTACACGCATGCAGGAGTGGTAAGGTTAGCGTCTGGACACAGGTCATGGTAAAGTCGGCATCTGGATGCAGGAATTTTGGTAAAGCCAGCATCGCGATGCAGGTCATGACCTCCTGAGATCACAGGGTTTTTGATGATGCTACATCTGACAAAGTCAGCAACTTTTCTTTCCCAAGGGTTAGTTTTCTCACTTTAGTGCCATTTCGTAACTGTTAATGTTCTTTGATTTTTGTCTTTGTCAACCCTTTCACCTAAGGAAAATTTGATGTAGAAATTAAAGAATATGAAGGCTGTGAAGAGAAAAGCAATATTTATTTACCATCTTAAACTTCAAAATATGTCATTGAAAAATGCCAACAATTCTGCAGAGTTTTGTCACATGAAATGTAAAGAGAAAAACACCACCGAGTAGCCATTATTATATGCACAAAGGAAAAACAAAATAACAGGAAAGAAAATTAAATAAGCCATGTTAATAAGCTTTAATGATAAATAAGAGTTATTATTTAAAACACATATTTTTAATTTAGGCTAGAGGATGAGACAAAGGCCATCTAGATAAACATCTCTACCCACTGTCACTTCACGATGACCTTTTCATTTCAATGTTATGAAAGAATAGATTTTTGGGTTACCTCATCTCAATTTCATAACATCTGATAACCAAGTATTTTTTTAAAGATTTTGAGGGGACAAATGCCAACTTTACCTCATATACTAATAAATACTCAATTCCTCCTCCCTTTCAGTTATTTCCAAATTATTATTTAGGTGAATTTATATTAACTGCTTGGTAGGTCTCATAACTGCCATTAATTGCTAACCTTTCTGATTGGATTTAGATTTATTCACGTGTATGAGTGTTTTACAGACATGGATGTCTGTATGTATGTATCCCTGGTGTCTGAGGAGGTCAGAAGAGAGCACTGGATTCCTGAAACTGGAATTATAAAGTTATGATCGACCATGTGGGTTCAGAAATAAATGCAGGCCCTCTGCAAAAACAAGGCTCTTACCCACTGAAGCATTTCTCCAGCCCCTAATCTTTTAGATTCCCAACAATATTTTATTTTGTTAAGCTCTAGCAATGTAAAAATCAGTTACCACAATCCTGAGTTATACAAGTCCCTGGTCTACAATGCAATCTTTTAAGTACAAAAAAGGCCCTATTTGCATTTCCTCGCAGACACACCAAACAGCGCTGGAGAAAGGTTTACATTAAATTGTTTTGGGGGGGGGGAACATATTTCCTCTTAGAAACCCCCTTTCCAGGAATACTACTTGATCCAGCTTCCATTAAGTTAACATTATAAAATGCGGATATGTATATTTTACCTATTTCATTTTTTTGAGCCAAGGTTTCTCTGTGTAGTTCTGGCTGTCCTGGAACTCTCTCTGAAGACCAGGCTGTCCTGGAACTGAGCAATCAGCCAGCTTCTGCCTCCTGAATGCTGGGATTAAAGGTGTGTGCCATCACACCCGGTCATATTTTATTTTTTAAAGTATTTTCCCTTTCTATGTTCAACTTTCTGATAATAAACATCATCTTTTAGTCTCAAATATGAGTTAAACTAATTGTAATGAGTATTACAAGAGAAGATTCTTACATTTCTTAATAAATAAGCCATCTTAGTAAACATTTAGCATTTTCTAGAATTAGGTACTATATCATATATAAAGTGATTAAGAGCACTAAGGGCCTATACAAAAAGTATGTGACACTAAGTTCTGGTGTGAGGATAAGTCTACCCGGCAACTCCCATTATCACAATTGGATTTAAACATGTCTACCTCTCCCATTTGAAAACATTTTCAGTTTGAAATTACAGTACTTTTCTCATGGTGGCTGTATAAAGCTAGGAGCGCTAATTATTTCCAAGCTCAAGAAAGTAGTTTTATATTAAGATACAGACCTAGAGAAGTAAATTTAATTTTCTAAATAGTTTCATTTGGTTTATACAGTGTTAGATCAGCACAGCTCAGAAGCCCATCTGGTCCCAAGCGGGCAGCGGGCCGCCCACAGCCATCTGCCTCGTACCGGGGAAGCTGTGGGATAAGCGGCGACTCCCGGGACTCGGCTGTCACTCGAGGGGCTACAGCGGGGGACACAAGTGTGGCCGGGGCACGTCACCTCCTGGAAGGGCCCTGCATCTAGACTTCACACTCACGGCCCGGGCAGCGACAGAGCCCCACGCTGGGCCTGAGGGGCCGCGAGGGCGTGGGGTGGCGGGCGCGGGGTCGAGGACGCGACCTCGGGGGCCGCTCGGGAAACCGCTGTCGTGCGCCGCCCGACGCAGCCCCGCAGGCCCAGGCCACGGTTTTCCCAGCCCCGCCGCCGTTGCCAAGGCGACCGCCGCCGAAGATTCCCGCGCCGGGCTCCGCCCCCCGGCCAATCGGACCGGCGCTCGCCCGAACCCAGATTCTCTTTGTTCCGCAGCCATTTCAGGCCCCGGACGGGAGGCAGCGCCGCTTCGGCAGAAGGCCCGAGCGCCGGAGGCCTCTGGGATGGTGTGGGACCGGGTAGGTGGCGTGAGGGTGCGTGGCCGGGGCGGAG
This sequence comes from Myodes glareolus, assembly GCF_982192425.1. Lineage (NCBI taxonomy): Eukaryota > Metazoa > Chordata > Mammalia > Rodentia > Cricetidae > Myodes > Myodes glareolus. The sequence continues at coordinate 26,409,964 of NC_142040.1, read as the reverse complement.
GGGCGGAAGCGGCCGAGCGGGCTCCCACCCGCCGTGCGTAGGGGGACGAAGCTCGGCTGCCGGCTCTTCTGGACCCGGCCCGGCCGTTTGGAGCCCGCCGGCGACGGCGCGGTTCTAAGCCCAACAGCTGCCGCCCCGGGCGCCCTGCGGGACCAGGACGGGGCGGGTGGCGCCCTAGGGCGTGGGAGGTCGGTCCTGGGGCGGGAGGGCGGCCGTCGGGGCGGGCTGGTGCGGCGCCTATCGGGCCGCACCGGGCTAGGACCCGAGGTCGCCGGTCTTTGTCCCGGAGCTCACACACCTCGATTTCTGCAACCAGCTGATCCGCCTCCCCCGAGGGCCTGCTGGCCTCGCGACGTGTTTTCATCATTTTAATGTTTGTAACTACGGGTTTTGCTTAGGTTTGTGGGGCTTGCACATCTGACCGTGTCCTGTCCGTACACGGCACAGGGAACGGCCGCCGAGGAACAGACCAGCCACCACAATCAAACTGGTTTTAGAAAGGCTTTCTTCCCCTCAGAAATGATCTCGCGTTGTTTAATTTTTTTTCTTCAAATCACGTGGGCCTTGCAGGGATTGTTTACAGTTTCACTTTGTCATGCTAGTCGCAAATCCGCTGTAACTGTAGAAACGAATTTGGAGGCCGTCCACTAATTGTGAAGGTTGTCTAAAGAAGCTTAGTTTGTCCCTGCTGTAAAACAGGAATGGCTTCAGTGAGTACGTAAGCGGTGCTTAGCCCCCTAAAGAAAAGATGCTTGTTAAGTGCAACATGTTTGATGAAATCAGTATTCGGAACTGACTTGTCCGGAATATGCCCATTCATATGTGTTCATCTTTACCTGCTGGGTTTGAAGTCTCCCTATCGAATTTCTTCCTTTAAAGAGTGATAAGAAAATGTACTTAATGAGGTAGTGGAGGATTTGGGTTTTGGGGCGGGGTTATGGTTTCTATAGTCTCCCTTACCCTGCGTCCCAGTTATTGGAGAGAATGGCTGACCCGGCTGAAAACTTGGAACTACAAAGAGAAAATAGTAGTTTAGAGGTGCGGGTTTCTTTTAAAATCTTTGACCCGTGGGTGTGGGGGAATTGTGGCTTGGCAGTACTGTTTTTACTTGATTCGCTATAAACCCATTGGGGTCTGTTTCATTTTCCTCTTCTGAAAAGTGGCCTCCACCTTCCATGAGCCTTCATGTGCTCTATCGTCACCCCAGTCAGGATACTGAGTTCCTCCCATTGAAAGACTGTCACAAATATTTTTTGTACTTCTTTCTCCATCGCTAAAAGCCTTTCGTCATTACATAATATGGGCAGAATAGATTTTTGGGTAAAAAAAGTTATCCTTGCTGTGACGATTTTCAGTATCAATATTTGTTCTGTTCGTTGTTTTCATGACTGATTTTCCCGACTTATATAATGTTAAAGTGCTTGTGTGCATTCAGTTTTTTTTCCTGAATGAATTGTGTGGAGATGTGAACAAGAGCTTTAGTCAGAGGAATTTCTTGTATTTGTTAACCATATTGGGTTTTGCAAACATTTTTTTAGGAAAAGAAATCAGGTTTTAAGGAAGCCAAATCAAGTTACACATCAAGTAAATTAAAGCAGTATAAACAGAGGAGAGGCGCGCAGGGCCGTGGGGGCTGCGCTTCTTTGCCAGGTATGAAGAATGTGGCCCACAGGTGCTCGCCTTTAATCCCAGCACTCAGGAGGCAGAGGCAGGTGGATTGTTCAGTTCTAGGATAGCCTGGTCGGCAGAGCCAGTTCCAGCCCTGCCAGGGCTGCACAGAGAAACCCTGTCTCAAAAAGAAAAAAAAAAAAAAAGAAGAAGAAGAAGAAGAAGGTGTAGAAAGCTGGACTAGAGTGAGCAACTGAGAAGTCTTTGCATTCACGGAGGACAATGCCCCTTCAGAAAGGGAGGGGTTGGAGTGAGTGGAATTTCACGGAAGATGAGGTCCTGCTGGGCTTGTATTAGTAAGAGTTTGTCAGGTGAGAGAAGATGGAGTCACGGTGGAACAGGTGGTTGTGAGAGGGGGCGGTTTGTACTGAAGAGAGGTCCGAGAAGTGAGTTTGATTGGCTGGCTCTGGCACTTCTAAAGTGTTCTTGGAAGTCCTATCAGTTAGTGTAATAAAGCTCTTAAGCGACTCTGGGGTCAAATGAAATACTGAAACAGGAAATGAGGATGGAGATTTGTCTTGGAATTTTTTGTTTTATGTGTTTTTGTCTGTCTTTTGAGACAGGGTCTCACTGTGCAGCATTGCCAGTCCTAGAACTCACTTTGTAGATCAGGCTGGCCTCAAACCATAGAGATCCACCTACCTCTGTTCTCACCTTCCACCCCGAGTGCTGGGATTAAGCATACTCCACCACACGTGGCTGCCTTCTAATTTTTCTAAGATAAATTCCATACCAGAAGGATGGCCACATCTTATTTCCAAAAGACAATGACAGTGGAACTATTTGAGCTCCATATTGAAAGGAAATGTTGCTGTTGCTGTGAAGACCATACAGTTGGAACCGACAGGTGCCTTTCTATTATTGGTTTACTTCATGATGTAAAATAGAGCTGTCACACCAGGTGGTGGTGGTGCACACTGTAATCCCAGCACTTAAGAAGCAGAGGCAGGCTGATCTCTGTGAGTTTGAGACTAGCTTGGTCTACAGAGTGAGTTCCAGGACAGGCTTCAGAGCTACACAGACAAACCCTGTCTCAAAAACCAAAAACAAAAAGATAGAGCTGTCCTGTGTGGTATGGACATCAGGAGCAGACCCTTGAAGCCAGACCCTTTGTAATTCTCAGCGTAACTAAAGGCGGGTTACAGTGTCTTGAGTTTTTTGTCTGCTTTTGTTCTGAGAACATCTTCTGAGTCAGTACAGGATGCTCTTCTAACCCGGCCTGCGTGTGAGTGCTCCATGCATCACTACTCTTCTCATCGTTGGTGACTATTTTAGAAAACTAAGAAAACCACCAATCTCAGGACCACATGACGATTTCTATAAGCCCTTTGGTGTATTTCCTCCCAATACGAGTTTTTGTTTTCCTACAGTTTTATTACATAAGTAATTTTCTGCTTTTTTCTTAAAAACCTGATATAAACATTTAAGTTGTTTAGTTATTTTGTCTACTTTTTTATGACTATAATGTTTGGGTGAATTTCTCCTAAGAGTTTCTAATTTCTTGTAGCTGTATTAAAAACCTTGCAATGAACATCTTTGTGCATAGAATGGTTACTGCCTTTCTGATTCATTGTGATACTGAGTATCTTCCCAAATTCTGGATCCATAATGCCAAGCTGCTATTGCTTAAGGCAAGTTTTTTGTGGTAGTGTTCTGAGAAAGAGTCCATTTCTGTAGCTCTGTCCATACTGGAACACTCTGTAGATCAGACTGGCTTCAAACTCACAGAGCTCTGCTTGCTTCTGCTTTCTGAGTGCTGGGATTAATGGTATGGGCTACTATACCCGGCTCATGGTGGTGTTTTGATTATATTGTTGTGGCTGTTGTTTGTGTGAGTGCTGGGGATTGAACTGATGACCTCATGCAGGCTACACGTTTGTAAAAGGACTAAATTACACAGGCTGGCCTTGACTCACTGTGGTCCGGGGCAGTCCTCCATCTTAATCCTTTTGCCTTAGCATATGCTTATAAGCCTCTACTCATAGGCCTGCTGGCTTGTTTGTTTTGTTTTAAGACAGCTTTTCTGTGTTGCTCGGGTTCAGTCTCCATTTCTATCTTCTGGCACCAACATGGAGATAATAATGTCCACCACTGTGCTAAGGTTGCTTGAGGGAATGTAATAATGTTCCTAAAATAAATAGACGCAAAATAACAGTAATGCAGCTATGGATGTGAGATGAAGGGAAAGAAAGACTGAATTAATACATTTTCCCATTGTAGTATGTCAGGAGTTATCTGTAGACATCTGGTACGTGGTATTTCTTTTACATAATTCTCATCATCATAGTCCTGTTTTATACATGGAAATTGCTTCCCTTTAATTGATGGGAGGAGATGACTATACATTTTGTACAAGGGCTAGGTGTGCAAGCCTGACTCTGAATCTAGGTCTGTCTAAGTAAAAGATGATATTTGTATATTTCTATGTAGCACATATTTTCAAAATATAAACCATAGGCTACACTGTTAAAATAGTTATCAAAATTAAACCAGACAGAGATTAACTTTCCACATTTTAGAAAATGAAAAATTGATATTTACCTGGATGAAGTATAATTGGACATCTAGATATATAGATAGGTATGTAGATAAATAGATAGAAATCTGAATTCTAAAATGAAGGCAGCAAGCGTATGTAGACTCAGCATTCTTAGTAATGCTCTCAAACAAATGGGAAAGGGGAAAAAAAAAGAAAGAAATCACAAATTTGATTAAATTTAGTGACTAAGAGAAGTTTAAAGGCCCATTAAGTAATTGAACTGAAAAATACACTTGATGAAGCCCATTACTGGTGAAATAAATGAAAAGTCTTAATGGAAAAATAAGCCAGAAAGACTAGAGCTGTTTAACATAAAGAGAATAGAAGATGTTATGCTGGAAGGGAACAAAAACACACATGCATGCGTTTTTACAACTGATTGGAACATTAGTAAAATAGTGACATTGCATCCCCTTAATCCTGGTGCACAAACCACTCCCACTGACACAGGTCCTTTCTATCTCTTTTGATTTACTAACAAAAGAAATATAGAAGAGAAATAATAGAGAATTCCAAACTTATGTAGCATTTATGCGAACAAATGCTTAGTAATAGATGGTGCCAACCAAATCTTTAAAAAATGGACGTAAAGTTACAGAGCCACATCATTTATGTTTCCATTAGCAATTAACATTTTTTTGAGAAATACCTGAGCTGAGAAGATGGTTCAGTGGGTCAGGTGTTTGCCACGAAAGTAGAGGGCCTGGGCTTTGATTCCCTAGAACACATGTAAAGCTGGGTGTGGCAGCCTGCATCTGTAATCACTTGTCCTACAGAGAGATGGAAGACATATGTGGAGACTGTCCAGAAGCTTGTGGGCTAGCCTGATGTCCTCAGGAGACTGTCCTAAAACTTGTGGGCTAGCCTACTGTACTCAGCAATGAGCAAGGTAGAGGGGGAGGACTGACACACAAGGGTGTCTTCTGATCTCCACTTCTGTCCCACTCCAATATTTAAAGAGAAGGGAAAAATATAAACTAAAAATAAACTGTTTGACCTAGAACATAGAGGAACACGCAAGTTTTGGGAGTCTGTTAGTTAATACAGTAAGCCTCTAGAGGTAGGTTCCTGCAGCTGGAGAGAGCTGTGTACCACTGCTCGATTCTAGGATTGACTGCTGTATGTAAACAACATACAGGGTTACAGGGTTGCAGGTATTATGACGTAAACCTGTGCTGGCCTCAGGGAGGACTGGCTTGAGCATTTGAGAAGTAGAAACCCATTTCATGGAGTACTCAAGAGGTCAGAACCTGCTATGTTCTTGGATCACTGAGCAGGTCAGGTACCTAAGTGGCATAAAGTCAGGTCCATACTTTTTCTGTACACGGGTAGATTATATTTTCTACTCTGTGGTCCATACCAGCCTTGTCACTGTCATGCAGAACAGTTTCAGACAGTGAACCTCCTAACTAGTGTGGCCAGATTTGCCTCAAGGGTTTTCACTGGACAACCTGGTCCAATTGGACTGAGGTCTTAAATTGCCCTAGAATGAATGATTAAAATTTTGAAATGAAAATGCTTATTACTTGTGTAAATCATCAAGAACGGGATGTTTTTAAAAATAATTATGAAATACATAACAAAGAGAACAATTTCTTCCTTTTTCTTTTCCTTTCCCCTCTTCTCCTCTCCCCTCCCATCCCCTCCCTCTCTCTTCCTCCTGTGCCACCATACCTCTCACAACTCAGTTTTTTAAATGAGAAAATAGTCGGAAGAGGAAGTCTGGCTAGTCAGTGAGCATGGCGCTGTGTCACTAGAAGGGACATGGGCAGTAAAGTGTAAAGTCCGCTTTGTACTGACCACAGTTTAGAAACAAACACACAGAATCTACTGAAGGGGTCTGGCAGAATTCACACACTGCTAAATCAGCACAGGTATTTTATTTATTTGTTTACTTATTATTTTTAGGCAGGGTCTCATTGTGTAACCCAGGCCCAGGCTTCACACTCATCCACATGCCAGAGTACTGGGATTAAAGGCGTGTGTGCAACCACACCCAAACCAGGAATTTTAAAGTAAAGCCATTTTTGCCTTAGTAGCTTTCATTTTAACCGGGTGGGTACGTCAGGTGCTAGAAGGTCTTTGTAGTAACTGCAGAGCCTCCAGGTTCCTTGTCAGCCTTTTGTCCTCTGCATTCCATTCATAGGACTTGTAAAGTGGCTGTTTACGGTCTCATCTCCACCCGCCTGCCTCCTGTCTTAACTCTTCTCACCCTTGTATTGTACCTTCTGGGATTTACTGACCATCTACCAAAAAAAAGTTAGAGTATATTCTTATTTTTAAGGGTTATTATTTTATGTATATGAGTGCTTTGCTTGTATGTGTGTACACTGCACATGCCTCCGTGAGAAAGAAGAGGACATGGAGTTAGGGGTCCTTGTGAGTTGACCATGTATGTGCTAAGAACTGAAACTGGGGCCTCTGTAAGAGCAGCAAGTGCTCCTAACCCCTGAGCCATCTCCCGAGCTCCCTTCTCAACATCATAGACTTTTTAAAATTTTCTTAGACTTATATATGAGTGTTTTGCCTGCATGTATGTGCATGCCTGAGAACAGACTAATAGAAGGTTGTGGGTACTATTATCACTTTTGCCCCTCTAACATTCTACTAGTTTGTTCTGTTGTTTTCCTCTGGTGTGCTGGGGAGTGGGCCCAGCCTTTCAATTGCTCTGTTCCTTTCCAGGCCTCTTTTAAAATACATAGCTATAGGAATCCGAGAATATGTAAATTCCAAGTAAAATAGCTAAGTAAACAGACGTGGTTCAAAAATTGTTGATAGGTTATGTAAGTGTTCGTCAATGAACTATACTGTATTCATCAATCTGTATACAATGACTGGGGAAGCTAAGGCATACTTTGAATGATTTGTTTTCATTATTTCTACATATTTAGATGCACAGAAAAGAACTTTATAAAGATAATACAAAAGCACATCCCAGAGTACTTCTAGGAAGGGAACCAGGATTACGAAGTTTTAGGGAGCTTGAATCTCATATTGTCTGCTTTTCCTGACAATGAAGAGTCATATTAATTTTTAGCTGAGTGGTGGTGTCACACGCCTTTAATCCCAGCATTTGGGAGTTAAAGGCAGGCGACTCTTTATGAGTTTGAGGCCAGCCTGGTCTACAGAGCAAGTTTCAGGACAGCTAGGGCAATTACACAGAGAAACCCTGCCTCAAAAAACCCAAAAAGAAAAAAAAGAGAGTCATATTAATTTTTCATCCCAGGCCTTTTTAATGAAGTAAAAGGGAATAATGAAATAGATACTTTTTTATATTAAAAAAAAAGCAGTAAGAAGAAATAGATTGAGAGACTGGAGAGGAGAGCCAAGGACATTGCCTTTCTTAAATGTCAGAGTGGTCAGAAATCTGATCAAGGGTAGGAGGAGCCAGTGTGAAGATTTTAGGAGAAAAGTTGCAAAAGTGAAGGCCGGCAGGTAGGGACAAGTTGAACATGGCAGGGGAACCACAAGAAAACAGATGTTGCTAAAACATGACAAGGCGGGCTGTACGTAGTGCACTTGAAGAGGTACTGGCCCAAATTAGGTAATAACTTTGAGGGCTGTGATAGGAGAATAAGCCCATCCACAATTAATCCCAGGCTTCACCAGGTCATCTTTGCTGCTTTATTTCAAGCAGCTACATGGGGGCAAAATGGAGGCCTGGACATAGTTGTAGCAGGTCATGTTTTCAGAAAGCACAGTGTCTGGACCTCCCTGGGGGAGGACTGGGCAGTCTGATTCCAAGCACATTTGAAGGTATATTTGGATAGCACTGGGGGGATTTTAGATGTGGAACAAACAGAAAATCAAGAATGACCTTTTGATATTTTGATCTGAACAACTGGGTGAAAACTACTGACATTTAGTGATAATAGGCAGGGGGTGGGAGTAGATTTGAATGGATTAGAGAAGTAAATCAAGAGTTCTTTTTCAGTCTAGTTTGAAGTGGTAGGTCTCATAGGCAGATTGCAAGGTCCAAACCATCAGAGCTACAAGACTGTCCAAAAACAGATACGAGACCCCTCTCTATCCAGCTGTGTCTGAGATGTCTGTCTAACAGACAGATGCTTGCTTGTGTCTTACACTGGATGTTGGAGTCTAGAATTCAGGATGCTGTCTAATGGTATAGACCATATGGAATTGTGGACATGGAGAAGAGAAGACAGCCTAGCATGTTAGGACACTAACAGGGCCATCAGCAAGGGCAGAGGGAAATATTGACTGAGGTTTTTGTCCTGTTCAGTTTTCACAGTCGTTAAGTCTCAAATCACACAGAGGTCTATATTAATTATAAACTGATTGGCCTATTAGCTCAGGCTTCTTTTTTGGCTTTTCGAGACAGGGTTTCTCTGTGGCTTTGGAGCCTGTCCTGGAACTAGCTCTTGTAGACCAGGCTGGCCTCGAACTCACAGAGATCTGCCTGCCTCTTCCTCCCTAGTGCTGGGATTAAAGGCATGCGCCGCTGCCACCACCACCCAGCTTCTTAATTAACTTTTAAAACTTACATTAGCCCATAATTCTTGCCTGTGTTAGCCACGTGGCTTGGTACCTTTTTTGGCAAGGCAGTCACATCTTGCTTACTCTGTCTGGCTTCCTCTCTCTCCCTGTGATGACTGCGGACTGACTTTTTCCTCTTCCCAGAATTCTCCTGTTCTCATTGTCCCACCTCTCCTTCCTGCCTGGTCACCCCACCTATACTTCCTGCCTGGATACTGGCCAATCAGTATTTTATTAAAATACAATTGACAGGGTACAGACCATTGTCTCACAGCAGGGAGACCATGGGGACATGGTACCATGACTAAGGGAGAATGTGGTCACCTCTGTTCAGCACTGTGCTAGAAGGGAGGCCAGGAAATCAACAAGGAATTCTGTCTTAATGAAGTGGAGTAAAGAAGGGAGGATTGCAAACGGAATTTTCTGTCCTGCCCAGTCCTGCTGTCATTTAGTCCTAAAGAAACACAGGTTTATATTAATTAAAAACTGTTTGGCTTACTAGCTCAGGCTTATTACAAACTAGCTTTTACAACTTAAATTAACCCATAATTCTTATCTATGTTTAGCCATGTGACTTGATACCTTTTCTCAGTAAGGCATTCTCATCTTGCTTCCTGAGTGTCTGGCTGGTGGCTGACTCTCTGCCTTTTTCCTCTTCCTAGGTTTCTTCTAGTCTGGTCACCTATACTTCCTGCTTGGCTACTGGCCAGTGTTTTATTAAACTAATGTGAGTGATAAATTTTTACAGGGTACAAGAACATTGTTCCACATCAGTGGACAGCAACTAGGTCATCTTGGAGCATTTCTACACATAGAGGGGAGTAAGAAAATTGGGCATGAGTAAGGGTGAGCATTATTTTTGTAGTCATTAGATACTACATGAAGGAATTTTAATTGCACAGACAAGTGGTTACTTAGTCCAGTAATATCCTGTACACTAGTTGTGCTGTTTTTCTGTCAGTATACAGTCGAGACCAGACCTTTGTATTATATCTGATTGCTAACATTGTTTTAGACAAGAAGAGTCTTTTTTCTTCTCTCTCTCTCTCTTTTTTGTTTTAAGACAGAACTCGGGAGGCAGAGGCAGGAAGATCTCTGAGTTCAAAGCTAGCCTGGTCTATAGAGCTAGTTTAAGGATAGCCAGAGCTACACAGAGAAACTCTGTCTCAAAAAACCAAAAAGAGAGAAACAGACAGACACACACAGAACTTTGGCATTTTACCCTTAAGCAACCCCATGAGATGTAAGTACTATTAGCTGTCTCTTAGATTTAATGCTGCAATCATTATTTTTCCATGACTGATTATACTAATAGGCCAGAACTCAGAGCCAAGCAGAGGGAGTGCAGTGTGTGTGTGAGTCTTAAACTACAGTCCTTTCAAACAGTGCATAGGAAAAGATAAAATTCATTATTGGAGGTGGACAAAGAAGTCAAATTTCTAGATTATGACCTGGAGAAATAAGAGCACTGACTGCTGTTGCAGAAGACCCAGGTTCAGTTCCCTGGTGCTCACATAGGGGCTCACAGCCAGATGTAACTTTAGTTTCAGGATATCTGACACCCTCTTCTGGCCTCCATGGCACCAGGCAAACATTAGACATACATGCACCCGAATTCCCCATATGTGAATAAAATAAATTTGCAACATTTCTAGGCCTGTAGTGTTTTACATCTATTCTTAACTTTTAAGAGGTGTATTATTTTGTTATGTATATGAATGTTTTGCTTGCACATATTTATGTACACTGTGTGTGCCTAGTGCCTGTCTGTAGAGGTCAGAAGAAGGTGTGCGATCTCCTGGAACTGGAGTTTTGGAAGGGACTTCTGCAAGAGCAAAGTTAAGTGCTCTTAACCTGAGCCAGTGCTGCAGCACAAAGCTTCTGAAGAAGGGCGGGTTAATATTTCATGCTAAGTAGCTGTGTCAGGACAGAAGGAAAAGCAAGAAAAGTGAAGGGATTTAAACTTTATGTCAGAATGTCAGATTTGAGCATAAATGATGCTTTTCAGTTGTTGATACTAATTGTTTACTTGGTTTCATTTGTTTGTTTTGGTATGTGTGCGTGGTTTTCTTAAGACAGGGTTTCTCTGTGTAACATGTCCTGGAACTGGCTTTATAGACCAGGCTGGCCCCAAACTCACAGAGATCCACCTGCCTCTGCCTTCTGGGATTAAAGATGTGGGCTGCTGTCACCACCTGGCCAAGAAATTTCTATAAAATCAAATACAGATTAACCCTCTGCTGCTAAAAGTCAGTTAGTAATATCTGAACAAAATTAAATACTGGATCTTAGCTAGGCCTAGTGGCTCATGCCTCTGATCTCAGGAGGCAGAGACAGGCAGATCTCTGAGTTCCAGGCCAACCAGGGATACATAAAGAGAAACTGTCTCTAGAAAAAAACCAACCAACAAACCAAAACAAACCAGTAAACAAACAAAAAAAAATCACTTGATCTGTTGCATGCTTCCACTCCAAAAGTGTTGCTTCTTCCTTTTGTCTTTGAGGCAGGGTCTCACTGTGTAGCCCTGACTGTCCTGTAACTCACTATGTAGACTAGTTTGTCCGATAACTCACAGAGATTCTCCTCCTTTTGCTTCCCTAGTCTGTGTTTAAAACAATGCCTGGCTCAGCACCATTTTTCTGCTGAATGTGACTTGTGAAAGAAGCCACCAAGGCAAGCATAGCCCTGTGCCTTTCACAGGGGCCCCGCTCAGTGTTCAGAAGAACCAAGTGACAGACACTAGCTCAGTCTTCCCAGAGCATCACTTGGATAATTGAATTGAATAGCAGGTTCTGGAAAGTAGGAGGGGCTTTGAGACTCACAATAGCATAAATGAACAGAAATGAGGCTAATTTTGTAGTGAATTATAATCATGTTCATTATTTACAGTCAGCAAAATTTACTTCTAGAAGCTGAAAGGAATATGGTCTTTAGTTACTTTTTTAGGTAAAGAAAAAAGCCAGAAGGGTTTAAATCATTTGTGTAGCATTGCCCCACAGTTATTATTGGTGCGGAGAATTGAGAGTTGAGCCTGGAAATCCTAATGCCCTTTCCTTTTGATATTTTTTTTTCTTAAACTCTTCACGGCACTGAAGACTTACAGACTAGACTGTTGGAGGGAGGCAGTTTGTGTTGAGTCTAGCTGTTGGCTCTAGCTCCAGACAGGCTATAGCTGTGAGTTTGGATCACCTTGTCAAATACCATCCCTTTGACCCAAATCCTTTGCTCAAACAAATAAAGGATGTTGAACAGTGGAGGCCTTGTAAAGGTAGCGGTTTTCTGGAACTTTGTTTTAGCCTAAACAGTACTGAATCAAGGGACTAGCATAATGCTTCCAACTTACCTCATAGGAACCTAGGAGTGTGAGGCACAGTCGCTGCATGTGCCCACCGCTCCAGGAAGTTGAGGTAAGAAGATAACGAATGAGCCTTTGAGCAACATGGTGAGATAGTGAGACCCCATCTCAAAAAAGCATATAGCCAGGAGATTTACGCATTTTCTTAGCTGTAAGTGATGTGGCTGGGTTGTGGCCTGCAGTTACTGTTTAAACTGGAGGATCCCTTCATGATGACTTAAGTAGAGATTTTTGTCCATGCTCCACCCTTCTCTAGGGAAAAACTTAGGAATTTATTTTGTAAGAAGTGCATTCCTGACTCTGATAATCTATTTGGAGTGATAGAGACAGTGAATCCTTTAGAGGCATCTCTTTAGACTCCATGTGTCTGCCATGTGTAAGTGAGTGTAGGCCCCAATGGTTATCTGCCTGGAAGGGGACGTAGAGACCAGTACTGTGCCCTGAATTCTAGACCAGGGAAAGCATGCGTTTCCATCCCTTCTTACCAGACTAACTTCATTAAACAGAATCTATCCACAACACTTTTTTAATTGTAAAGTTTTCATTTGCTGCTTTGAAGTTTTTTTATATAATATTTTATATTATTTCAATGTTCTATGACTTTTTTTAGCAAGCACAACAATACTAACTCTTTTGGTTATTTGAAGATGTGTCATCTAGTTTTTTGTATGCTAGTTTTTCTTTTGATACTTATAGTTATGATTTTTTGAAAATCTGTTGTACTTAATATTACAGAAGTCTTAGAAACCATTGTAGATTTGCAGGTTTCCTTTTCTGAGTAGTTTTTGTTCGTTTATTTGCTTTGTTTTGTTTTTAGCTTTTACATTTTAAGATTTTTCTGTTAGTTCTGTCCATGTTGTTTGAGTTATATGTGGGTGTTTTCCTGCATGGCATTTTCACAATTATGTGTCAGAGCCTTGAAAAATTAGGAAATTACTAAAAGATGCTTTTGAAATTCAGTAAAATTGTGGCATTGGTTCTTATGTTAAATTTTGAGCAGTGTTAACTGTGTCTCTGTATCTTTACTTGGTGTTTTACATTTAGCCAGCCTGAATATTAATCTCTTCCCATGATAACATTGTTAAAATCAGCTCTACACAGAGTTAGAGTGGTTATCACAAGGGAACTTTCTTTGTTTTCTAAGGAAAAAATAAGGTTTCTGTCCTTTGATATTCAGGTCAGCCCTTCTCTGTGTCCAGGACTCTAACTATAAAACAGTTTTCTGATATAATTCTAGCGACTTGCAAAAGCTGAATCAGTGTTTTGTTTGTTTTTTATTTCTACGAAGATGTTTTATCATTTTGTTTACTAATTTCAGTGGCATAATTTGAGAAAAAGTGACTCCACGTACATTAATCTTATAGGTAACTCAGTCTTGACTCCTTTACACGTGTTTAAAGACTTGTTTTATGTGTATGAATGTTTTGTATGCTACTGGTGTGTCTGGTGCCTGTAGCGGTCAGAAGAAGGCATCAGATCCCCTCGAACTGGAGTTAGGGACGGTTGTGAGTCACAGTGTGGGTGCTGGGAGTTGAGCCCAGGTCCTCAGCAAGAACAACTGGGACTCTGAACAGCGGAGCCATTTCTCTCACTAGCGCCAAAGACCTGACTCTTTTAAGTGTGATAACCTTCAAAAACTTTTCACAAAAAAATTCTCTAGACTGTCTTTCATGCTTTGTGCCTTTTAAAAAGTTTTATGTTGTCTTTTAAAAATTATTTTTCGAGGCCAGCCTGGTCTACAAGAGCTAGTTCCAAGACAGGCTCCAAAGCTACAGAGAAACCCTGTCTCAAAAAACCAAATAAATAAATAAATGAATAAGAATTTTTTAAAATTTAGTTTCAATTCTATTTTTATTTATTTATTTATTTTTCTGTGTCTGATGTTTTAACTACCTATGTGTCTGTGTACCATGTGCATGCCTGGTGCTGGTGGAGGCCAGAAGAGGGTGTTGGATCCCTGGAACTGGAGATATACAAGTGGTTCTGAGCTGCCATGTGGTTACTGGGAATCAAACCTTGGTCCTTGCTCTTAGCGACTGAGCCGGCTCTTCAGCTCCACTTCAATGCTTCTTAACACGTTTTAAAATTGTTGTCTAAGCTCCGTGACTGAAGTCACAGCTTTGAATGGCAGTATTGTGTCATGAACTAGGGACACTCTGGAGTCCCTGCTCTGTATGATTTCCAATGACTACATACACTGCAGGAAGATGGATTTTTTCATCACAAGCATTATAAACTCACAGTAATAAACAGTTTTAAGGAGAAAGACCTAAAGACCCTATGATATAAACACTTTGGTAATCTACTTTTTATTGTGTCTGTCCAGTCTTTTTCATTTAATGATCTGTGTGTGTGTGCGCGCGTGCAATGCTGGAGTTCCTATTGAGAATTTTCTTTACTGAACTATTTTTTGGTTCTAAGTTAGTTTTCCAGATAGTTATTACTGTTATAAGAGCATCTCAGTTCATACAAGTACTTTATATTTACTTGCAATTATACTCTGGATACAACTTCTGTTTTCATTTTAATTCCTAGGTAGGCACAAACACTTTTCATGTCATCACAAAAATTAATATCTTTTTGATGGCTGTTTTGAATGTAACTCAACTTTCCTGAGAGTAGAAATATCCTGGAGTTTTTAAATATATATATATATATATATGTGTGTGTGTGTGTGTGTGTGTGTGTGTGTGTGTTAATATATATATTAACCCTTTTCTGTATTTAATAATCTCAGAATATAAACTCAGAAAAGTAGCCCCAAGGGGAGAGAGCATAAGAATGTGTAAGACTTATAAACATTGAGTTACTTGTAGAAGGTTGTTTTAGTTTCATTCTACCACAGTTAATGTGACTTCATCACACCCTTGGCTCCATAGGACATCATAGCAAAACTTTGATGGATAGTTACTTAATTTATTCCATATTAGTGAAGCTCCGTGTTTTCCTGTGTGTGTGTGATGCTGGAGTTTCTCTTGTGAACTTTCTTTTATATGTACTGTCTTTGGTTCTAAATTAGTTTTCCACATAGTTATTTATGTATTACTCTTATGAGAACACACCAGTTTGTACTGATGTACCATGTGGGATACCCTTTCACGTTTGTCCAAATAAAGCATGTGTTCGTCTACCAACTTACACATAGTGTACCCCTTTTGAACACAGGAGATGGGAAGGATCTTGAGAAACAAGTAGTACCCTAAAACTGGGACAGGAGGGAAAAGTGCCACTGCCCTACCTCTCTTGCTTGGATAAAGTGTTAATAAAGTGAATATTATGAGGTGATTGCCTTTCCTCAAAACAGAAGTTGACAGCAGGAGCTGGGCAGATAGCTCAGTCAGTAAAGTGCTTGCCTTCAAAGATCTCGGATCTTTAGAACCCACTTCTAAAACCTTAGAAATAGTGGTGCGTACACTGTGCCCGACCGCAGAGGCAAAGACGGGTAGATCCCCGGGGTGTTCTAGCCAGCCAGCCTAGCAGATTTGCAAGTTCTAGGTCACTGAGAGTCTATTTAAAAATTATATGCACCCTCGTGCCAGGCTGTGGCTTTACTTATTTCAAGGAAAAGAAACACATTCCATTATTTTGAAATCAAGGATAAGATCCACTTAAGTCATTCATGGCTTAGAATTGCAAAGCAACCAGGAAGCAAGGCATTCCACGTGATCCTGCCCAGTCCTTTACACCCTCTGTGTTGGTCTATTCTCTCAGCAGAAAATTTCTGATCTGTGTAATTTTATCTTGGGTGTGACTACCTGCCTGCTTTTGGGACTCTTCAGTTTAAGCTTTTAGCACCAGCAAATGGTAAATCTTCCTGGTCGTCTTCCCAGGAAAGGAAATTCAATAGAACTCATCTTTTTGTACTAGGATTCATCACGTGGAAGGTCATTGTCTGAAGCTTCTTCATTTGTGTTTAGGAAATGAGGTTACACTGTAAACTTTGCTGTAATTCTCTTCCCTGAGTCATGGGAAACAACCCATGGCTTTCCTGAAGTCTTTATCAGATGTCAGCGTACCATTCAAACGTGAAGGTAGAAAAGATCTCATAGATTGGGTGC
The DNA here is from genome assembly GCF_982192425.1 of Myodes glareolus. Taxonomy (NCBI): domain Eukaryota; kingdom Metazoa; phylum Chordata; class Mammalia; order Rodentia; family Cricetidae; genus Myodes; species Myodes glareolus. The sequence goes on along the minus strand of NC_142040.1, from coordinate 26,393,847 downwards.
TCTGGTTTTAAAATCAGAAGTAAAATTCTTCCTCTTAACTTGTAATTTTGATTTTTGAGCCTTATTTTTTAAATAAAAGGATTGCCTAGCTGCTGCCTAGTGCTCTTTATTCTCATGATTAAATGGTGTTGTTATTCTCTAACTCAGTTAGATTTTAATTGATGAATACCAGCTTTGTGGGATGAGGGGGTTGAATGAAATGTTAAATCAGTCTCTCTACTTGTGAAAGAAACTTCAGTAAGGGTTAGTATTAGGACAGTATTCAGTGTTAGGGTCCTATACTTAAAACCAAATACTTTCTTGTGTATATTTGGTTGTCATTATCCTATGTTCAACACCGTCTCAAATTTCCTTATATTTTATTCTCTTATTAATTTTGGTGGGGGTTTCCAGACAGGCTTTCTCTGTGTAGCCCTGGCTGTCCTGGAACTCTTTCTGTAGCCAGGTCAGCCTTGAACTCAGAGATCTGCCTGTTTATGTTCCCCCTTGTCCGCCCCCCCCCCCCCCCCCCCCCCCCCCCCCCCCCACCCCCCCCCGTGCTGGGATTAAAGTTTGTATCACCACGCCTTAGTTTGTTAACTTTATGTTTCTCATTAAGCTTCATTTATTTATTTGTTTATTTATTTTCGTATGGTAAAAGGGACCATCACAGCTCACTGTTCCAAGCTGTTCTCAATGACATTAGCCAAAGTTGGGTTTACTGTTGTGCCCCAGCCATAGTAAATCGCCTGTGATTCCTTGCTGTCCTTCCTACCATTTAGGTGTGCTGCAAGTCTGTCTAACAGCAGTTAGGAGAAAATGTCTTCAGAAGACAGACGACAAGAGAGAAAGTAGGAAATAAAGCCAAGAGCTTTTTTTCCAAATGAAGTGTGGGCACATCATAAAAATAGGGATGTATGAACCACTGTACAGTGATGGAACTGTGTATATTTTATTTTGCCAAATTAATAATGTTAGAATAATGTTCAATATAAAAGTCTTAAAAAACGAAAACATATTTGAATACTCAGACTATATAGTATTGGCTTTTTTTTTTTTTTTTTTTTTTTAAACTTCGAGACCAGGGTTTCTCTGTGTGACAGCCCTGACTGTCCTGGAGCTTGCTTTGTAGACCAGGTTGGTCTTGAACTCATAGAGATCTGCTTGCCTCTGTCTCCCAAGTGCTGGGATTAAAGGCGTGTGCCACCACTGCCTAGCATAATATTGCTTTTATACTAAAATTTTTTGTTATGTGGTAGTATCTTTTATTTGACATTATTTTCTACACATTTTCCCCATTTTTGACTATAAAGTTTTCTTGTGATAAATTTTATCCATCTTTGCAGTCTATGAAGATCACCATCAACCAACTTAAGTGGTTTTCTCTTACATAATTTTTGCAGGCATATTTAATTAATATTTGATCTAGTATTCACCACTTGATTTCCATGTCTTCTGTGTGTTTCTCATATTCGTCTGTTTTTTTTTTTCTTTCAGTTTTTCTGGTTCTATGGTGTCACCTGTCTAAGTCTGTCCATGCCACTGCAGCAAAATGCTGGGTGGAGTCCTTCCTGATATTTTGTTGTTGTTGTTGTCTTCATGTGGGTATAGCTTGAGGCCAAATAAGAATGGAAGGGCCAACATTCTGCCTCAGCCCTCTCCTGAGCCCTTCTCACCATCTAAAGATCCCGCTTTTACTGTCCTCTGGACACAACAACATACCTCCCACTTAAATAATAAACAGCCCATTTTTGTTGAATATTCTTTGATAATCAAAACTAATGCATATAATCTTCATCTTACTGTTGTCCGATGGTGTAGGTTGGCATGGACCAATCTTGAATTTTACTGACAGTTTTAATAGGAGTGTAGTGCGAAAGAATGAATGCTATCGTTGCTCTTTGTGTCCTTGTTTAATCTTTTCACAGATAATTAACTGTTCCTCAGAAAATTTACTGAAAAAGTAAATTCGAGAGAACTGGGATTGCACTCATCAGCAGTCAGGAATATATACACATATGTCAGTTATCAGCCTAGGAACTAAAACTACAAAGATTATTTTCTGGACCAGGGCAGATGGTTTGTCAGTTAACAGCACTGGCTGCTCCTACAGAGGACCTGGGTTCAGTTCTCAGACCCACGTGGGGCCTCACAACTGTATTTCCAGTTTCAGGGAATCTAATACCCTCTTCTGTTCTCCCTGGGCACCATGCACACGTGTGTCGTACATACATACATGCAGATAAATATATATACATACAAAAAGTAAATGGGTGTAAAAGCACTTTTTAAAAAATTTATTTCGTCTGCTGTGTCCCTCTCCTATAACTGAACATTACTGAGACACGCCCCTGTCACGAGTGGCTGGCTTTTAGTGAACAAATGGAGGATGAGGAAAACACCACTGCTAATTGCACTTCTAGCAGCCTGCCAGCTTTTAACCCTTTCATTTTCCTCTTGAAACCGCTCTGGCCATGTTCTAATTCAGTCCTTGAGAGTGAATACAGCACTGTGCTCCTTTCTGTTTTCCTGAAGCGGTGAGACCCTGAAGCAGTGCACTGTGCTTAAAGATGGTTTGGGACGCGAGGGAGAAAGAGCGGGGCTGTCTCGGTGAGAACTTCAGAGCAGTCTAAGTGAAACGGCGTGCTTGTCATTAAGATGGTATGTAGTTGTTAGCCTGTGTGCTAGCTAGTTGTTTTCTTAGAATCAGCTTCGTTTTCTATTCACTGTTCCAACATGGCTCACTTGATAAATATGTACGGTAGTGTCTAAGGTATTGGACCATTCCTTTTATTGACTTAAAAATTGCAGATGTTTCACAGGAAGATTTGGCTTCTTTTTTTTTTTTATCCTACTCCTCTTTTACCAATTTCTTATATTTAGTAAGAAGATTAGCTTACATGTTGCTGATGTGGTTCTCATCACTCAATACCAGTACTTTACCAGGCACTGTTATGGTCTCATGAAACTAGTACAGATTCGTCTCCAGCATTTATGCATGCCAACGTTTAAACCCCTGAGTGAAAAAGCAAATAACAGAGTAACATTTCTTTAAGACAGGCTATAGTTTTTATTGATTGCACTTACGTAATTACCTATGAACCAAAGCAATGTAGAGTAGTAGAAACATTGGTTGCAAAATAGAAAGACGTTCCAGTTCCATTCTTTTTAATATTTGTTTTTACTTATGTGCATGAGTGTTTTGACTGCGTGCATGTATGCACATGACGTGTGCCTGGTACTCCTAGAGTAAAAAGAGGGTGTGGATCCCCTGGAGTTAAGAGTTGAGAGCCTCCCTGTGGCTTCTGGGCACCAAACCCCAATCTTCTGTAAGAGCAGCAAGTGCTCTTAACCACTGAATCTCTCTCTTTAGCCTCCCAGCTCAGGTCTTAACCCTTAGTAGCTAGGTGACTTTTAGTGAGTTATTTAACCCACTAAGACTAGCTCTTCAGTTCAAGTGGGAGTTCTGAAAAATCAAATACAAAGGCATTTGGAAAAATTATTAAAACCTCTTGGCAATAATCAATGTTCTGAAGTAAAATGTATAATAATGTTATAATAGAGGAGACTTGAAAAGAGCTTTTCCCTTAAATCCTTGTCTCAGGATCTGTGTCCCGTGTCCCCCTGCAGTAATGACACTAATTGAGTTTAGAGAAACAGTTTGTCATCTACCCGTGGAGGAGCTCCTGTAAACCTGGTGTCCCTACTGCACTGCTGGGGCCCGGAACCCTCTGCCAACTCCAGGTCGGTGTTAGTCACAGGGTAAACTACCAATCAAGGGTCTTGATTTTTATTTTTGTTTTACTTGAAATTTATTGGAAATAATTCCTTTTGTTCTTACACCCAAACTGAACTCTTGTAGGTTTTCCTTTCTGCCATTGAATTTAAGTGCAGGTTCCTCTGCAAGAACAGCAGGAACAGCACTGTTAACACCGAGTGATCTCGCCAACTCTGTGTTTCAAATTAAGTAACTTTGCACAGAATGGTCTTGCATTTTGATTTTCATCAACCTTCTGATAGCTAGGTTTTCATATTAACCGGTTAAATCTGCCTTCTGTTTCTTGCTTCTGTTTTTTTGTCATTTTTAGTACAGAAATTCTTACTAGACTAAGAAGCACTGAACATTTCCAGAAGCAGATATACTGAGTTAGACTGGTTCTCATCCAGTTGCAAGTCTCTAGTGATTATAATACATGATCGAAGTTTAGAAACTATGGGCTTAAGTTGCTTAAAGATACATGGAGACGGGGATCCACTATAATGGTTAAATTTGCTATAGAACTCAACAAGGAAGTACTGTTTTTTTACAAATGACAAATATTACCAAAAGTTAAATAAAAAGAGACACCAGTCCTATTAGCCTTTTGTTTTGATTGAAAATGAAAAGCTTAAACTAAAAAATAGGGCCAGTAAGATACTCTGTTGGTAAAGTGACTTGCTCTGCAAGCAAAAAGACATGTTTAAGAGCTAGGTGGTAGTGGCGCATGCCTTTAATCCCAGCATCGGAAGAAACTCGCAGATCTCTGTGAGTTTCAGGCCAGCCTGGTCTACAGAGTGAGTTCCAGAACAACCAGGGCTACACAAAGAAACACTATCTCAAACAAACAAACAAAAAGACATGTTTGATCTCCAATACCCACATCACACACACATACTTGCATGCACACACATATGTCTGTGTACCTGCAAACATTGGCAAAAGCCAGGTATGCTTTTTGTTACATGCTAACAATCACAGCACTGCGAAGGCCGCGTGAGCCTCATCCTGGTCTAATCTAATCTAATCATTAAGCTCTAAGCCAGTGACAGACCCTGTCTCATAAACTGGACAGTACCTGAGAATGGCCTTCACACACACAAGGGCCACCTTCCGAGGAACTCTTAAAAACAAGGTACAGTTACCATACCTGGGGAAGTAGGATCAAGAGGCCTGCTGAATCCTTGGTGATATATATGATAGGGAAGAAAGTGTACCAAGAGTGTTCTCCGTCACCCACTTCTAAGTTCTGTGACTAGCCAGTCACAGGTCTGGAGTGCTGACAAAGGGATAATAGGAAAGGGAATCCTGGCTCTCTGTTTATAGTGTCTGTGAGTGAGCACATTGCTTTCCCTCTTTTAGGCTCAGTCATCTTTTGGAAAGTAGAGATAATAATAATATATATGCATAGAATTAAAGAGCCTTTAAAAACATTATAAAGCCTGGCACGTGGATTACTGTTATTATGCAGCTCTGTACAGACTCGGGCATCATAATTCGATGTTGAATAACCCCCTCTGCCACATATAAATTGAATAGGCTGTATAACTGCTCCCAACTTCTGCCTCTGTTGTGGATTAATATCTGTCTCCTCACACTATAGCAAATGTCAAATAAGCTTTGGATTAATATCTGTCTCCTCACGCTGTAGTGAATGTCAAATAAGCGGAAGTCTAAGAAGTGCCTGGTTATCTGTATTGACTTGAATTTTAGGATCAAGCTTTTCTCCTTTATCACTCAGTCATTAAGATAGCACATCTTTTAATGTTGGCGTACACACTTGCATATTTGAGTGGTGTAGCTAATGGTCAAAGGTCTTCCTGCATGCTAAGAAAGCATTTATGTAAAATTTCCCTCATTTCTGTTTTCTCTCTGTGTTATCTTCTAGCCCTTTGGCAGCAGTTAAGTTTGTAATGCTGGAAAATTAAAATTTTAACTTCTTAGCATATTTCTTCCAAGTGGCTAATTGAACCACTTACCCTAAGCAGTCAACCAGTCAAGAGTGTTTAAAACTCATGTGTCTAATACCATGTTAAATATACTGTCTTGCTGGGAATATAGCTCAGTGGTACAGTACTTGCCTAGGATGTATGAACCCTAGGTTCAACACTTAACCCCCCCACCCGCCTGCTGTCTGATTGAGCTCAGTCTCTGAACTAGATGAGGTTCAAATCTTTGTTTGCTTCATCCTCCCCGCCTTTCACCCAGTGGATATTCTTTTCCCACCTCATGGATATCTGTTTCCCCCGCTTTTTTGCTCATCATAGCACCCCACCCCCGAACATGTGGGAGTCTGTGTCTTAAATTTTATTCTGCAAATGATTCAGTACATGATTCTTTTTAAATTTTTTTAATATTTATTTATTTATTATGTATGCAATATTCTGTCTACTTGTGTGCCTACCGGCCAGAAGAGGGCACCAAACCCATTACAGATGGTTGTGAGCCACCATGTGGTTGCTGGGAATTGAACTCAGGACCTTTGGAAGAACAGGCAATGCTCTTAACCACTGAGCCATCTCTCCAGCCCCTCAGTACATGATTCTTAAGCTCTGCTTAGATTTACATGTTTTTTAAGTGGAAATAATACATGGTGTGTATGTACAACACGGGAGCTTAGTGAAGATGTAGATTTAGAACGTTTCTAACTCAGTGTTGTCAAAATACCTCACTTTTATATTTTCAGACTACATTATGATTTTTTACTATGTTAGAGGATTTTTACAGTAGTAAAATGGCTTGCTTCTTACCTCACACAGAGGTAGCCAGTATATTATTATTTCATGTGAATGTGTGTTTTACAATTAGTTCCCAGGTGACAGATTGATATTTCTGTTGGAAAGCAATATATCAGGGGCCTGCACCATGATTTGATACCAGAGAGGATTCATGGGTGGTTTTTGTTTTATTATTCTTTATTTAATGTTTTGAGACAGGGTCTTGACCCTGTGATCTCCCTCACCCTCCGCAGTCCTGGGGTTATCTCACTACTGCTCTGGCAAGAGTGTACTCTCCAGCCAGCTTCCTTTGGGCTGAGTCATAGTCTTGCCGTCTACTTGCTGAGTAACCATAGGCAAGGAACTTCCCTGTGAGTCAATTTGCTCACCCGTTGCATGTGGTTACTATCAATACCAGGTCATGAAGTACTAAAATTAAATTAGTTATCATATGTAAGTGCTTAAAAGACTGCTTGGCTATCAAAGGGTATTAGCTGCCACTAATGACATAATAATGCATTGGATTTTTGTTGTTGTTTTAGACAGTCTGGCTTTGAACTCACTCTGTAGACCAGACGCTGCCTCTGCCTCCTCAGTACTGGGAATAAAGACAAGCACCACCGTGCCCCACTTTATAGTGTAGTGTTTAAGTCTTCCACAGTTTAAGGGCCAGAGCTTTTAGTGAAATATGACCACCTTTCTCATAACACTGAAACTCTACTGTGGATGAAGTTTGTACAGTTAGGTTTCCTGTGGCTCCTCCTGCTGTCACTGTAGCCTGAGGGGTTTTCAAAATCCCTGTAAAAATTAGCCGAACAGCAGGCAGTCTAGAGCAGAAGATGGGCATCTCCTTGGTAGGAGGATCTTTAAGTGATTATGGCTTTCACCCCCTTCACAGTGTGTCTACTAGCCAGGGGGTCTTTAAAGGTGCTCCCCACCACACACAAACACCACACCCCCATCCCCATGTCTGCCTTCCTCACATTTGCTTTTGCATTTGATCTGTTCTCTCCTTACCTCCTAACTGGATTAGTCTTTTACCCTTACCTTGCCATAGCCTTTCTCCATCGAGGCAGTGCTGCTGACTGGGAATGATGGCATGATTGAGCCGTACTCTTCATTTATAGGGTAAGACAGAGTGGTGTTGGATGTTCACTGGGAGGAAGTGTCCTAAGCCACCCCACATGGCTTGTGAATGCTACACTAGAAGGTCTCATAAAGGTGAAACAAAGACGTGTTTATCGCGCACGCGTGCACACACACAGACTTATGCATACATGCACATGCCTGCTTTCCTAGTGTTCCTGAGGGGTGATTAGGCCTTGTTGGCTTTGGAACGCTACCACACCTTATTTACCTTTGGGAAAGTCCTGTCATTCATGACAACACGTGGGTGGGACCTTCTAACTGTTTGACAAATGGTTGTTTGATTTTAATTGAAACAGGGAAGAGCTTTGAAGCAGATGAGGGAAACACTTCTCTTTCGTAGCAGACTATATTTGTCTTTTCTCTTTATCACTCTTCAGTAGACAGTTGGTCCATCTCTTTCACTAAGTGAGAACTGTATTTTCCTTACCTTACCTTAACTCTCCAGTGCTTATCAGGCATGTGATAATTGACCAACTTCGTATTGATTCAGTTGAATGAATAACGACAACGCAGTATTTAACAAATACTTGTTCAATCAGTCTCCGTGCACCACATGTGTGCTTGGTGCCTGCAGAGACCAGAAGAGGGCATTGGAGCCCCCGGGACTGGATTTATATCTAGTTGTGAACTGCCATGTGGGTGCTGGGAATCCAGTCTTGGTCATCTAGAAGAGCAGACAGATAGTGCTCTTAGCCACAAGCCATCTGTTCAGCCCTATTGATTAACTTTTTTTTCTTTTTCTTCTTTCTTTCTTTCTTTTTTCTTTTCTTTTTCTTTTTTTTTTTTTTTTTTTTTTTTTGGATTTTTTGAGCTAGTCTCACTATGTAGCTGTGGTTATCTTAGAATCACTGTGTAGACCAGTCTGGCCTTGAACTCACAGAGATCCATCTTCCTCTGTCTCCTGAATGCTGGGATTAAAGGCATGCTATGCCTGTTTGTTTGTTTTGTTTCTAAATGTGTGTTGGGATCTTGCCTTCATGTATGACTATTGGTGCACCACCACATGTAACTGTTGCCTGTGGAGGCCAGAAGGTGTCAGACTTCCCCAGAAGTGGAGTAACAGAGAGTTGTGAGCTGCTGTGTGTGCTGGGAATGGAATCTGGATCTCTTGGGAGAGTAGCTGGTGCTCTTAACCACTGGGTTGTAACATGACGCCCGGCTAGCTCAGTCGGTAGAGCATGGGACTCTTAATCCCAGGGTCGTGGGTTCGAGCCCCACGTTGGGCGCCATATGTAACATGAGGGCCTGCTTGTTGGGGTTTCTGTCCCTCCTGCTACCCCAACAGCTGGCAAGCAACAAAGAAAATCACACACAAGACTCCATAAGGTTATGAACTGATTGGCCCATTTGGTCAGGCTACTTATTAGTTCTTATGACTTATCTTAACCCATTATTCTGATCTATGTTAGCCACACGGGCTCAGTACCTTTTTCAGCTGTCAGCTTACATGTTGCCTCTTCGGTGGTCTGCGCAGGAATGGCAGAGGAACCTCCTTGCTTCCCAGAATTCTCCTGTTCTCATTGCATCACCTCTACTTCCTGTCTGGTTTTCCCACCTATACTGCCTGCCTGGCCAATCAGCGTTTTATTAAAATATGATTGACAGAATACAGACAATTCTCCTGCACTGAGTCACCTCTCCAGCCCTTTAGTTAACTCATATAACTACCTTTTTAAAGTCATTCTTATTCTGTGCTAGGTATCTATAATCTAATTTGGAGTTGGTATATCCCAATTTAATTGTTGGGAAGTTAAGGCTCAGAGGGATTGATTAACTTGCCTAGATTTTCACACCTGCTAAGATTTATAGCACTTTAATCTTCAACTCTCAAAAAAAATGTTGATACTTTTTGAGACAGAGTCTCACCATGAAGCCTTGATTGGCCTGGAACTCATGCAAACCAGGCTGACCTTAAAACTCATAGAACTGCTTGCCTCTAGTTGGCTCTCTAAGAACTGCCTTTGGGTTTATATTTTTGGTTATCTTGTTATCTAATTGACTGAGATACGGTTTTCTCTGATTTGAATTGCTAGTAAACTGTGGTGATCTCTGGAGATGATAGTGGCAGTGGCTGCACAGTAATGAGAATCGACTTAATGCTACTAAACTCTACACTAAGAATGGTTGAAGTGGTGAATTTTATGTATTTATAATTGCAGCTTTATGCTTTATTATGTTATGGCAGGTTCTAGCTAGGTAGCCTAGGCTGACTTTGAACTCTTGATCATCTTGACTGTAATCCTCCCGAGTGGATTATACTGATTATATATATATATAATATATGCTGATTATAAGCATATGCCACCATAGTTACTAAAAAGTGACAACAGAAGTTCAAAGTGACAATTATAAATCAAATATTTTTGAAAGCCTTTTGTTGCAGATAATTTTAATAAGGTATTGGGGGTCACTTATCAGCATTGTCGGACAAATTAAATATTCTTTTTTGTTGTCTTTGTTTTTTGTTATTTAGAGAGGCTTTCCTATGTAGTGTTGGCTGTCCTGGAACTTGCTCTGTAGACCAGGCTGGCCTCTAATTTGAAGATCCGCCTGTCTCTGCCTCCTTAGTGCTGAGATTAAAGTCATGCACTGTGAGACCCAGGTCAAATGAGATATTTTAATACTAATGTGTTTGGAACAAGAGAGAGAGAGAGAGAGAGCCGGGCAGAATGAAGCACATCTGTGATCCTGTCACTCAGGTCTAGGCAGGCAGTCTTTGAGCCAGCCTGGTGTACATTGTGAGTTCCAGGACAGCCAGGGCTACGTAGTAAGACCCCGACTCTAAATAAATAAGCAGATGTTTATTAGGATGCTGTTCTAGAGACAGGAGTGTGTAATATTCTGATAATATAGTCCATCTTTTGGGAGCCCCCTTTAGAATGGACGTGGTTACTGTGCTTTTCTGACTGGGATACTATTAGCCCCTGGCTTTAGTTTCTCATTCAAGGGCCCTGAGGGAAGAAGTGGGCTGTTTCAGCTGGTGTTGACTACATGCACTGACCTGGATGGTTGGCGCTATCTTACATATGAAAGGTTGTAGACTTTAGTATTCATGTAACATGGCGTATTATCTAACAAAGAAGGACTATATGCATTAGTTATCTTTTTCTCATTGCTGCAATATGTTTTCTGAAAGAAGCAACATTAAGGAGCAAAGTTGATTTGGTGGGGATACAGTCTGTTATGACAAAAAGCCAGGCATCATGGTGGTCGAGCATGGCATCCTGTGGTTCCATAGTCTAAGAATATTCAAAGGAACAGGAAGCAGAGACCAGACAGAAGTTTAAAGGTATATAGCACCTCAGTAGGCACCCTAGTGACCCATTGGCTCCAGGGCGGGGCTACCTTCTAAAGGTTTCCACCATGTATCTCAGTACTGTCACCATCTACAAATCAAGGGTTCAGACACATGACCCTGTGGGGGCATTTCCTATTCCAGCCATAGCACTGTGTGTGCCTGAGACTGGAGAACAGTGTAAAAATGCATCCCATTTAGTATCATTATCCCAGAGAGGTAAGCTTGGGCAGTCAGCTTCACCTGTGTGACAGTGTTTGGGTGTAAGGGAGTTCTTGAAATTTTAAAAAAGCTTTGAAGTTAGAAGAAAAAAGGAATAATTTATGATAGAAATTATACTAGGGTTTATTGTGCTGAGAATGAGAGACTTCCATTTTGAACTGGGTGTGGGTCAGATAGGTGTGTTCACTTATAAAGTCCATCTGGTTAGGTGCTTATAGTTTGTACAGTTTTGTGATTATGTCAATTAAAAGTTTAAAAAAATTATAGTACAACAATATAATGGAGCACTATATATTTTAAAATATTTTCTTAAATTACATAATATGTAAAGAAAGCCAGGGAAGAAATGAAAATTCCCACTATTACATAATGTAAAAAATACACAGTACATATATGTAAATGTAAAACATTACAATATCAACAGATACTAAGAAAACTAGATTTAAAACCTTATTATAGCAATATTTATATGTTATGTCGAGATGAGACTTGTGGGTTTGGTGTAGGTGTTTGGCGCTGTGTGTGTGTGTGTCGCGTGTGCGTATTGGAAGAACAAACAATTGATTTTGATTTTGTTTCCTCTGTTTAGGGAGTCAATAGAAGACGTTGAACAAAGTTGTTACAGATCAGAAGCACAAAACAGTGAAAGAGAGGAGGGGAAACCATTTTTTAAAAATGGAGAGGGCAAGTTCAGTTAGAGGATTGTAGTATTATCAGTGGGAAAAATAAAGCTGCGAGGAAGGGGTTTTACTAACAAAAGTTGTTAAAACCATTATGTAGTGGTCGAGCCGATCAAAAAAATCCTCTTCTAAAAAAAAAAAAAAAAAATCCTCTTCTTCACCGAGCCTCTCAGAGGTTTTCTTATTAAAAATAATTCACAGTTAACGCTTCAGTTTTATTGGTTTTGTTCAAGAATTTAATTTTAATGAACTGTGTCATTGATATAGTGGCCTTAGTTTGCTGTAGCAGATGCAACCCACACTTTAATTTCTAGCCTCCACCGATGAACCTTTGCAGTAATGTACTCAGCGTTGTGTTCAGCTTTGGTGAGGGCAAATAACACACCTCACTTGGGTTTAGAATCAAATTGGGGTGACCAGCGAGAATACTTTAACAGAATTAAACACTACCCCATTGTAAACTACATGATTTTTCTTGTTTTTCCTTCTTTCCACAGTCCTTTGTGGAGGGCACTTATTTTGTGATGGAATTTATTTTACTTATTGAGTTCATAAGTTGAGTTTTATGAAAGATGCATTTTTTCCACTGACGTTCTACAAAGGTTGGGTTTAATGTTTTTGAGGTGTGGTTATGATTGCAGCACGCCCTTAATATTTTATTTGAACGATTAATATAGCTTTTTATATTAAGTTGACATGCAAGTGCTTTTATTTTCACTATTGAGCTGTCAGAGGAGTTACCGGCGTTTCCCCCATTCCAGTCGCTGTCGTTATTCCACCACGCTTATTTAAAATAACGAGCCGAATCAGATTTCTGCAGGGGCTTCACAAGGGCTGGCTTTTGAGTAGCCTTTAGTGTAACAGCCTGGCTGAATGAGCCGGATTGCTGTGAGTGTGCTCCGTGGCACTAGGACCCAGGGGGCTCCCGTGAGCGGATCTTGGGGCCAGATTGCAAATTCGCGGTGACTCAGTCTGGTCGGCTCCTGGCGCTCGAGGCGGCCGCGGCGGCACAGGCACAGCGGACGTTGGCGCGGAGCTGCGGAGCGGTCCAGCCGGGCTTCGGGTCCGAGCCTCGGTTGGGGCCGGGCTGGGCGGCGGGCGGGTGCGGGGACGCGCGGCGGGCCTGTGCGCGGGACTAACATCTGCTCTTCTTTTCCTGTGTCTGGCTTTATGTGCAGCAAACCAAGATGGAGTATGAGTGGAAACCTGACGAGCAAGGGCTTCAGCAGATCCTGCAGCTGCTCAAGGAGTCCCAGTCTCCAGACACCACCATCCAGAGGACCGTGCAACAAGTATCCTTGCCATGCGGGGCCTCGCGCCGCCGCCCGCCGTCCCTCCCGCCCGCGGCCCCCAGCCCGGCCTCGCGCACGCGGCCGCAGCCCGCCAGGCCCGCCGCCGCCGCCGCCGCCGCCGCCGCCGCCGCCGCCGCCGCCGCCGCCGCCGCCGCCGCCGCGTGGGGCTCGGCCGCCGCTTCCGGGCCGCCGCCGGGGAGGCCACACGTGCCGGACCGCCACGTCCCAGCCGCCGAGCGGGAGCGGCCGGGCCCACACAATGCCTGGCGGGGCGGGGGCGCCGGACTGAGCGGCGCGGCCGGGGGTGGAGCTGGCGCGGGGTTTGAACTGTCGGGAAGGCCCGGGGCTTTCTCCAGCCGCGCCTGAGAGGCTGGCGGCTCGGGAGTGCTCCATTAACACCTGTTGCGGACTCCCTGGCGCTCCAGTAAGGTCTGCGGGGTAAAGCTTTGGCACAAGCATGGACTTCAGTTACCCCAGGTTCCTGGGTGCTGAGTGCCGGCGTAGCGGTCCTATTGCCACAGTTGGAGAGAGAAAGGTAGTGAGTGCATTTGCAGGATGCACGGTTGGAGCGCTCAATGCAGGCTCCAGAAGGAACGAACACGCAGATCGCAGCCAGTTAACCCGTTAAGTCCAAGCAAGTTCATTCCTTTAAGAACTTAGGTCTGCTATGCTCCCAGCAAATTCTCCTGTTACTGTTTTCAGTAAGCAGCAAAATCACCTAATAGGTAATTTGGTAAATAAGCTGGCATTTGAGTTTATTTCATTTTAAAACACCACAGAAGTAAACTTATTAGAAGGTGTCAAAGAAGTACTGCAGTGCTGTAACCTCAGCCTTCCAATAGATGACCGAATATGACAGTGCCCGATTAAAAATGGATGGGACAGTGACAAATCTACTTGGATTGTTCTAAAAAGCCATTTTGTTTGAATACCTTTAAGACTAAGGAAAATAGTAGTTTGGGGTATAGTGGCGCTTTCATCTGAACCACGCTGTAGATAAATCTTCACTTATGCTCTCGTTAGAAGTTGAAAAATGTCGGTATTGTTTTACAAAATAATTGGCTTCTAAAATTAGACAACTCCAGGATTGCATTGTAATTTCTGTAGCACTAAGTATTTTAATTTGTTTTAAATACCTATTATATACCAAGTTGGGCCAGCCCAGTAGTCATTGTAATTTATTCTGTGTATTGAGAGTGTGTTATGTTCCCTGAGTAAGAACAAATTAATCAAGCATGGTCGTGCCACCTGTCTAACCCCAGCACTAGGGAGGCTGAAGGGATTTTAGAGGCCAGTGATGGCCTGTTCTTTTGTGTCTGCTTAGCAGAGAGCAGATTTATTTTGTATGGGTTTAAGCACTTCCTGGAAGACTGTTAATACAGATATACTTACATATATGTATGTGTGTGTTTTGTATGAGAATACATTTTATCAGAAAATAATCTATAAAAATTATTAACATTAACACACCAAAACTTAAAAATCTTTGGGCTTGGAGAAAGTAGTTATATTTTGGAGTTTTAAAGTATATTTTTGCTAGAATTGACAACCTGATCCTAGGCATTTTGAGGCCATTTCTGATATGTAAAATTTGGGTTTATTCAGTAAAAAACATTTTAATCTCTTGTGCAATAAAACACTATTGGCAAACATACTACTGATTTGAGAGTCAGGGCTCGAAAGGTTTAGAGCATTATGTCACTGTTACCTGCCAGTTCGTGTCCTCACGTGTCATCCTGGCGTGAAAGGGGATTGACTTGACTGATTTCAGATCTGGTAAAGAATTGATGTGGAGACATGGACATAAATGGCATTTGATCCTTTTTAAATTCTAAAGATGCTTTTGGGGTTTTTTTTTTTTTTTGGCCTTTCTGTACTTAAGTACTTACTAGGTTAGGTTGTTTGTAAGTTACCCACTCTGCCTTTGAAAATGCATTGCTTTGCTGGTCACGCAGACTTTTCCTTCATTGTGTCTCATTGGATATACCTAATGCGCATCTAGCCAGAAGGAACTGAAAGGTTTGGTTTTGTAAAATAAGTACTAGTGTTGTTGTAAATAAATAACATCAGGTTTGATTTAATAAGCAAATATTATTCTTAGAAAAAGTGGAAGCCTAAAGATATTGCAGAAAGGATCTATTATTAGATTTAAAAATGCTTCATTTCTTTCTTAGATTATATAGAGAAGTTTCCTTAACTACTATTTGTTCTAGAAACTGGAACAACTCAATCAATATCCAGATTTTAACAACTACTTGATTTTTGTTCTTACAAAATTAAAATCTGAAGGTAAGTAGAGCTTGTGTAGATAACTAAAAATATCTTTTATCACCATTAAGATCTACATACTGTGAATTATTCATTTCCGAGGATTTCATTTTGCCGTCTGATTGATGGATGTAGTTACTGCCCCTCTACTGTTTAGATGGGTAATAAGAATTCTTCTGATTGGAAATCGATATAAGTCCCTTTGTTGTTTTCAGCTAGAAAATGTGGTGCACAGTATGACTTGGTGTTTTGTTTCAGTATTTATACATGAGTATAACAAAGATTGGCTTTTAATAGTTTACAGATTGAATGTAGGGTTTAATAATTAACTGAATATATGTGTGTTCATTATACAAAAAACCTGAAAAGCTATTTAGCCAAAATGAAAGCACTTTACCACCTGGTAATTGTTGTCTCTGAACTTTATTCTAATTTATGATTATATACTATTTTAAAGTTATTTACAAATGATGGAGTCATTAACTATTACAGTTTTCATTTTAAGTTATTCCTACAGTACTTTAAGGCTAACTAGTCTTGCTTTTTAAGTGACAGTCTTTGATGGTTATAATCCATGTCACATGTCCTTTGGTACTTTATTTCACAGATTACTTATTTATTAGCACCATTTCTTTGTCAGACAATTTATAGGCCATGGGAAATAAATACGACTAAAACAAATAATGATCATTGCCCTCACTGAGCTCATATTAGAGTGAGGTGTGTTCATCATAACACTGAGGTTGAATGTCCCTTCCTGGAACACTGCAGACACTTAGATAAGTATTGACCGTTTGCTGGCCTCTAAATGAGAACGCTCTCCTTTATTTGGCAATGGGTGTTTCAAAAGCCATAGTAAAAACACGGTGCTTGGAGTTGTAAAGTAAGCTGTTTGGACTCTGACACCAAGGCATGTAACCTTCTTGCTTCTTTCAGTTGGAAATGCCTGCTGGACACCCAGATTCTATAAGATCTCAGCTCCAGCCTCTAGCACATTACGGAAGTAAAGATTTGATAATTTACCTACACTCTAGTGAATCTTTGGATTTGTTCTCAGATGATTTCCTAGTTACTTTTGTGGCTTTTGTGTTCAAGGGACATAATAAGAAATTTAAACTAAATCTAGGTTTTAAACTAGAAGTTCTTTTAGTTTATCTTTAAAATCAGTGACTACTATTCTGCTTTGGTAAATACTAAGGAGTATATTGTTTTTCTTAGTATAGAAAAGTCTTTTTACACACCAATTTGTGATCAATAATTATTTGACTGGAGGTGTCGTTCATTTGTAGAGCAGCAAACCCCACCCCCCAATGCAGGGTTTCTCTGTAGCCCTGACTGTCCTGGAACTTGCTCTGTAGACCAGGCTGGCCTCAAATTCAGAGATTCATTTGCCTCTGCCTCCTAAGTGCTGGGATTAAAGGTGTGTGCCACCACACCTGACTGACACACACTTTTTTAAAAAGAATTTAAATATTTATAAATGAGATTCTGATCTGCAATTGTTTTATTTTAAAATTTTAACCTGTTTACACTCTATCCTTTTCTTACCCTACTTACAAATAAGTTGTTACAGTATTATATTTTTTGTTAAGAATTTCTTGACATGCAAAGATACTTTTAAAAATTTCATAGTTCAAATAACGAGAAGAATTTACATTTTAGAGACAGCTAACCCCCCCACAGATCTATTAAATTATAAATCTGCAAGATATTCACATTTTTTGACCTCAAGTTAATTTTGTTTATTTCTTAGTATTCTTCAAAGGATATAGTGGGAATTCTGTATTTGTGTAAAACTTCTTTGTTTCTTCTTATGCCACTGATAAATTTACCTCCCTTGAACCCAGAGGACTATCATACCTAGTTTTTCTAAGAAAGAAAGCCAGGCAGCTTCTACTATTAGCCTTATGACTGTCCACTTTAGAGAAGAAATATGACTTTGTCTTTTAATAAAAAGACAGCTTCACCGCAGAAACATTACATTGACTTTTGCACTTTTTTTTCCTACTTGTGTGTCAGTGTTTGCCCTCAACAGGTCCCCTGAAGATAAAGTTAGAAGTGATTGTGAGCCAACCTCTATGAGTGCTGGGGACTACTTGGATTTTCTGTCTTAAGCACCCTTCCAGCTGCAGCCCCGTGGGCTCCTGCATCTTGTACGGAGTAGGGAGACCCAGAGAGCTAGGTGCCACCACTTGGCTTTCCAGCCAGTGGTCCCGTGTAACTTCGTTTGAGGCAGGGTCTCTATTTAGCCTTCCTCTCCTATCTAGCCCAAGCTGACCCTTTTTGCCTTCCTGTGCCTCCTGAGTTCTGGGATTAAAGATGTATGCCACCACACCTGATTGATAATTTTAGATTTTTATTTTTTGGTTTTTTGAGGCAGAGTCTCTTTGTGTATCTTCGGCAGTCCTGACGTCACTCTGTATACCAGGCTGGTCTTGAAACTTAGAAATCCTGCCTCTCTTTCCAAGTGCTGAAATTAAAGGCATATGCCACCACTGCCAGGCTCAGATCATTTAAAAGTCTGAAATAATAACTAGATAAAATAAAGCCACTGATTTGAAATAAAGGTATATTTTATCACACTTGGCCGGCGTTAAGCCTTTTTTGACTCAGGTTGCAAGTTCTTAACTAAGTATTGGGTTATTGCCTACTTTGAAAGGGTGTAAGGATTGATTACAGTAATATTTGTACTAGTGTTGGTGTATAACAAACTTTAAAAATGTCAGCTAGTCTAGTATCACCTGTTAGCATCAGCAGTGAATTAAGCCTCTTTCAGGAGAGAACTATGAGCCTTGAACATGTTTTTTAATGGTTTGAGAGAGTTTTGCTTTACTGTTTCTCCCCAGTAGACAAGTAAAAAACATGGCAGTTGTGTTATAGGAAAGTGATCCTATATGTCATATATATTTACTCCCTTCCTCTCCAACCTGGAAGAATTTTTGTGATGCTCAGGAGTAGTTTTCAAGGAGACATTTAGCATTCTCTGAGAATATTTTTTAGATTGCCATCATCTGAATAGGTACCATAGATGCCACTGAGCGTATTAAATTACTCTGAAAATGTCAGCAGTACCAAAGTTGAGAGACCCTGAACCATAAATTGTTGAGCTGATTTTTGATAATTGGTGATTTTTAAAACCAGCTATAGCAGAAAGAAATTGGAATGTTGGAATCAACTTTCAACATATGTGCTTTTAAAGTGATTGCTGTTGGTACCTTTTGGAATAAGGAATCTTTTAGAACTCAGTTCTGTTACTGCTTCTCACAGATGAGCCTACAAGGTCACTGAGCGGTCTGATCTTGAAGAATAATGTGAAAGCTCATTTCCAGAACTTCCCAAACGGGGTAACGGACTTTATCAAAAGTGAATGTCTAAATAATATTGGTGATTCCTCTCCTCTTATCAGAGCCACTGTTGGTAAGTTCTGTTAGAGAAATTTTGTATCCTTTTTGTAACTGGATTATATTTAGAAATGGGATGCTATTTTTGCAGGAGTTTTTGTTTAATTTAAATCCTTATATATAGTGTTCACCATCGCAGTAAGAACTCTGCAACCCTGGGAAGCCAAGGCCAGTGGTTGCTGATTAATCAGTTGGTTAGAGTGGGGCATCAAGGGCTGAAATTAGTACTTCTGTTATTAGGAATTAGGAACTGGGATTCCTTGTTGTCTGCAATGCCTTGGGTCATTCACAGTGTCACTCTTACAGTCTTAAGTATAGGATTCTAAAGTTTTACTATTTGCCTGTAGTACGAGTCTTCTTTGTATCTGTTCCAACCACAGGGTTTTTTTCTTTGCTTTTTTAGTCTTTTCGGTGTTCAGCTTGGTTTCAGGCATTGAAAAACTGTTTATGTAGCAGTAAATTAAAATAATTATAACTGCTGGCGTGGGGTGACTTTGGGAGCACACTGCTGACTGGTTTGCTCAGTATGCATGTCAGCAGCTCCCCACAGAAATAGGCAGCTACACGCACTTCATACAGCTCCACTGTCCAGGTGCCATGGGTTTAAGAAGCTGTCATTTGCCAGGACCTGGAATGCTCACTGTTAATCTAGTAGGTTGTTTAAATGAAAGTCTGTGAAATGGATCAATGTCTCATTAAGTATTCCTTGTTTGGGGAGAGGATCTTTAGTTTTATACAGTTTGTCTTTAAGTTTTAGAAGTACTGTTTATGTCTGTGAGGCTCTGACTCTCCTCCGGCATATTAAAGAGTATCATTCTGACTTCAGGTTTGATAAGTATGGTGCATTTGTAGTTTAGGGGTACAGACACCGGCTCCATAGGTTTAGTCTTACTTGCTAGTGTATCAAAGCATTGCCAGCTCTTGGGGGTAGTAAAAAAAATGGAGCCTGCAGGCAATTTCTATGTAAAGCCAAGGAAAGAAGTCCACCCTAAGGAAAAGCAATTTAGCAAAAGAAAAGAAATGGGTGAGATACAGAAATTCGTTGTGAGAGTGTCAGCTCCCTAAGCTGTGGTATCATAACCCTGGCTTTAGGATGTAGTCCAGACTGTAGAATTCAGTTGGAAGTACTAGGAGAGAAGAGTTGCCTTGCAGTGAGTGAAGACTGGATTTACTTTACCAACAGCCTTTGAAAACATTTGGGACCTGGGTTTATTTTAGGATTTTTCCCGTTTGGTTCTAAGAATTGAACCCCTGGCCTCAAGTGCGATAACCACACACCACCTTTTGTTTTCTTACTTCGAAATAGAAATACTATTGATGGCTGTGATCTGTACCTCTTGATAGGGTTTTAGGTCTAGTTTTTATTATGTATTCGGGCATTCTGATTGTGAGAGGCCACTGAAGTTTTTCAGTGTAACAGTTCTTGGTCTAACTTCAGATGTAACTGCAGTATGTTTCCAAGTGATGTGTGGAATATAATGAAGTAATTATGAGTCAAAGGTGGGCTGGGTAGAATAGCTGAAACAATAATTAGCATGTGCCAAAGACTGGCAAAAAGGGTAGTGAGTATATTTAATTTAGTTCATCATATTTCTTTATTTTTACATACAAATTAGATATCCCTTGGTGTTTTTGAATGTTTACATACAATTTGCCAGTTGGGCAAACCTTACTACAGTTCACATTGCTATAAAATCTGAGTGTTTATTAACTATATAAATCTTATCAACTTGAAATACTTAAGAAACAGATCAGTTAAATTATCTGCCTTGCGTTATTAATTAAAAGTAAAAGACCAGTGACTCTACAAGACAACAGAATGACAAAAGCCTAACATATGCAGATTTACAGCTGTCGTGGTGCTGAGATGGGTGATAGGTAAGTGCTCAGCCCAGACAAGACAGCTGTTCCCTCTCTAACAGTGTGGGAAGCATCACTCAAGAAGCTGTAGGAGGAATGTAAGTCCTGGAAGCTGGGGAGAAGGGCTGTGAAAGGCCATCTTCTAATTCTTCGGTCCTGGGACTGCCCCAGCTTGGCCCCCTGAACAGTCCGTCGTGGGTGGAAGAGGGGCTCATGGGGTCCCACTACTGCTGACTTCTGAAAGAGTTTGGGGAAAATGTAGTCATTGTCCTCATTTGTGTACACACTGGTGAACCCACCAAGCTCTCTGTGCATAGTTCTGAAGGATGGATCACAAAACAGAGACATGAATATGGGAAAGGAATTTGTAGGCAGAAAGAGGGTGTTGAGAAAAGTGAAATAAGAGAAGTTGAGGGTGACCGTAACTAGGGTGATGAAATTGTCAAAGAACAACTTTAATAAAAGGAAAAACCTCTCCATTGTTGGAGAGTAAAGATTCCAAAACAGTAGGAGCAACTGCAGAGAGAAGTTACTGGACAGGACCCAATATTAAAATTACTTGTTTGTAAACCGTCACCTAGAATTTAAAGTATCTTATTAGGGTGGAGGTAGTCACATGAAGCATTGCCTAGACCTGTGAATTCTTTTTTTTTCTTTCTTTTTGTTTTGTTTTGGTTTTTTTTGTTTGTTTTCTCAAGTCATTTTTTGCTTTGGGAAAATAAATATGAGCATGTTGTAAGACCTCAGTTTCCAAGAAATCTGGGTTGTTTTTTTTTTTAATCATTTCCTAATTTAGTTAATCTTAGTTGACATGAGAAGATGTCGAACACGTTTTGTAAGTGAAATAGTTAATCTAAAAGACATTTCTAAGAATTGGAGAACAGATCTTCACTCGTCAGCCTTAACAGAACTGAGAGATGTATACTCTGTACTACATTATTAGTGTGGAGGAGCTTTATCCAGACAAGCATTTTGCAACCTTACCTCTTGACATTTTAGGTTTGATATTTTTTTTTGTGGTGGGGCTCCTCTGGACTGTAAGGTATTAGTCAGCATCTCTAACTTCCCTTAGGATGCCATAGCTGCAATACTCGCAGTTGTGCCGACCCAGGGTGCTACATTGCCAAATGACGGAGCTTCCTGAGGGCAAGGACCATTTGCTAATTTTAGATTTCTTATCACCCAATGCAATATTGATACCATATTAAGAACTTAGTAAATATTTTACTAAAGATTTTTGATTGTAAAAGTAAACTTGCAACTTTAGGTTTATTTTTTGGTTTGGTTTTGTTTTGTTTGAGACGGGGCTTTTCTGTTAGCTTTGAACCCTGTCCTGGAACTCACTCGTATACCAGGATGGCCTTGAACTCACAGAGATCCTCCTGCCTCTGCTTCCTGAGTGCTGGGATTAAAGGCGTGCACCACCACCCAGCTTAAAAATTTTGAAGTTTATTTTGAGATGAGCTCTTGCTTTCTCTTCACCCCTGTGCTGCAGTTACAGGCGTATGCCCGCTGCACCTAAGTTTAACTTCTTCCTTTTCGTGTTTTCTAAAGTATTTGTGAATCTTGTCCAGAAAGTTTATTGGAAAGGTACTTTATTTTAATGATTTCATGCTAGTTCATTTGGATGAATGAATTGCTTACCTTATAAAATAATATAATAATATAGCTTATATAATAATATAGCTTGTTTATAATTTTACTATTCCAATAAATATTGTTTAAGTATGCTTATACACTTGTGAAAAAGTTTAAGAGTAATTCATAGAAATAACCTTATTGGAACCAAAGTGTTTTTTTTTAATTTTATTTATTTATGATTTATGTATGAGTGCTCTACCTGTATCCCTACATGCTGGAAGATGATATCATATCCTATTATACATAGTTGTGAGCCATCATGTGGGTACTGGGGATTGAATGCTCTTAACTGTTGAGCCATCTCTCAATCCCCCAAAAAATTCTTTTAAATTCTTAAGGTTTGAATAAGTATTATCAAACATAATTATGGTTCTTATAATCTTTTGGTTTTTGTGAGATATGGTCTCAGGAATCCAAGTCAACTACCTATCCCTCTGCTTCCTCTTGAGTGTGGGAGTTACAGGCATGTGACATTATGCCCAACTCTCATAGTTCTAAACACTGAAAATTATGTCAGTTTTCAAGTTTTAAGCTCTTGTTGGTATTAGTATTCTTTTTTTCTGGAGTGGGTAGAATTATGGGACTCTATAAATTTGGAGTTCTGTCACCATTCTTTAATGTTTCCCTAGCAAATGCAATGGCATTCAAGTTGTAGGTGTGTCTGTTTAGTCCACTTGGTGTTTCTGAAGTTTTGTTTGGTTTGTCCCCTTGGTTGGTTGGTTTTTGGGGGGACAGTGTTTCTCTGTGTGGTCCTGGAAGACCTCTATAGACCAGGCTTTCCTCAAACTGATAGATCACCTACCTGCCTCTGTGCCCCAAGTGCTGGGATTAAAGGTGTGCATCACTGAGCCTGGCTTGACTTTGCACTCTTGGGTCTTGCATTCATCTTCCAAGTCTGGGATTACAGTTTTAGTGACCACAGAGTCCCTGTGTTTTGTTATATTTTAACTTTAGGAAAGAATAGTTGACATGAGGAATAAGATCTCGGTACCTAACTGATTCTTGCCTAAAGGCTAATAAGAGTGATATCTTTAATGTAACTCTGATTGCAGTTGGGGCCTCTTGGCATGTTTTGAAGTGTGTTTGTGCATGCCTCACACACAGTGCCGTAATCTCCAAATGTGTGTCTTTCTAGGTATTTTAATTACAACCATAGCCTCCAAGGGAGAACTGCAGAATTGGCCTGATCTCTTACCAAAGCTCTGTAGCCTGCTGGATTCTGAGGATTACAACACTTGTGAGGTGAGGCTGCTTGCTTCTTAGGTCTGTTCTTTCATAGCATGTGTTAACCTTCAGGAAGATACTTCTCAAATAGACAACTTCAAAGCTCAGAAGCCTAAAGTTGTCTTTGTATTTTATATTTGTTACGTTTTACTTGTTTTCTGAAAATAATGTGACAAAAATCATCACTGTTTCCTATAAGGAAATGCATTGTCTCTGTAAAGTTTTTCTTAAATGTTCCATGCATGTGATTAAAGCTGTTTTTATGTTTAATCAAATAAATTTTTTAAATTAAATTTTTTTAATTTGGGAGCTTTTTGCCTGCGTGCCTGTATGTGTACTGCATGTATGCTCTCAACGCCAAAATAAGTCACCAGATTCCCCTAAAACTGGAGTTACTGGTGGTTTTGAATTACTGTGTGGGTGCTGAGAACCAAACTTGGGTCCTCTGCAAGAGTGACAAGCATTCTTACCTTACTGGTGAGCCACCTTTCCAGCCCCTCATTGATGTCTTATATATTTAAAGGTAAACCTTTAAATTTACCAAAATACCAGACCATAAATTGTTTTTAGTTTCTCTAAATGACATACAATAAGAGGCATAAACACTTTTATATATTTTTATTTTGATCCTAGCCTTTTACAGCTGAGCCATCATGCCAGCCTGACATGAACATTTTTAATCATACATTACTTCTGTTCTCTTGATTTTGTGTTGTAGTTTCTTAGGTTTTACTTTGCATGTGTTGTTGTTGTTGTTGTTTTAATTATTTATCACCACTGGTAAAATCTGTAAAACTGTTGTGTTTGGAGAAATGAAGAAAATGTTTGGGTTTGTGTTTTGAGACAGTCTCGTGTAACACTGAACTCTTCTAGGCCTTCTGCCTCCCAACGGCTGGGATTGCAGGCAGGAGCCAGCATGCCCAGTTGGAATTCCCTTCTTAGTTTCTCAATGTTGATGAACACTGTACTATTTGATTTAATAGCAAGCCGAATTTTTTTGTCTTTATTTATTTAATAGAGAGTCTTACAGTGTAGCTCTGGGTGGCCTAGAACTCATAGAGATCCATCTACTACCTTTGCTTCAGAGTGCTAGCGTGGGAGCTGTGTGCTGCCACATGGGCGGAAACCCATCTTAGATGCTTTGACTTGACAGCAGCACGGCTTGGAGGTATAAGTGAACAAGATGGCATCAGGTGGTTTTATGACTAGTGGTCCAGGAGAGAAGAGAGGGGAACTTGGGAGATTAGTCTCCTAAGTCACTCTTAGGGCATGCTGCAACCCTGGGAACACAGTGACATTGTAAACTATAGTGATTGTAAGCTGCTCTGCTAAAGACGCAGGCTTTCTAGATCCTCACACAATATTTCTAAATGTTTGTTTTTTAATGGAATCTGGCTTCATTGTTGTTTGGAGATTTTTGTTGTTGTGTTTTGTCATTTTTATTACCAAGATGATTAGGGGAAGTAGCTGTCAACTTGAATCTCCTGTTACTTTATTATGTTGTCAGTTTCCCAATATATGGCTTGTATATGATTGTTTCAAAAATTATTGGTAAGATATATTACAAAATGAATTCATGTTACAGTGGTTAAATACATTTCTGTGAAAATTTATTTTAGCAGTCTGGCGGTGGTGGTGCACGCCTCTTTATTCCTAGCACTCGGGAGGCAGAGGCAGGCGGATCTCTGAGTTCCAGGTCAGCCTGGTCTACAAGAGCTAGTTCCAGGACAGGCTCCAAAACTGCAGAGAAACCCTGTCTTGAAAAACCAAAAAAAGAAAATTTATTTTAGCATTTAATAAGATAATTTTCATATAGATTTAAAATTGATATTTCAGTGGAATTAGAAATTTTAGATGCTATTTATTACATCCCAACTAATCAAAATATTTTCCAGTTTTAACTTACTTAATACTAAAAGTTAAATACTTTAGGATGATATTTTGATACTCTGAAATCAATTTGTTTTTAAGTTTTATAAAGGTTGTAGGCTGAGAAATTAAATTTGCCTAAATTAGTTAGTAGTCCACACATCTTGATTTTTCTTTGTTTTGCTTTGTTCTTGTTTTTTTCCTTTGAGAATGGGGTCTTGCCATGTTGTCTAGACTGGTCTCAAGCTAGTGTGGTGGTCTTCATGCCGCAGCCTCCCGGTGCTGGGATTGCAAATGGAGTGCCACCGCCTTCCGTTAGCAGTTGTTTTCAGTGAGTTCTAATATGCATCTGTCTCTTACAGGGAGCATTTGGTGCCCTTCAGAAGATATGTGAAGACTCTGCTGAGATTTTAGATAGTGATGTTTTAGATCGCCCTCTCAACATCATGATTCCCAAATTTTTACAGTTTTTCAAGCACAGTAGTCCCAAAATAAGGTGTGTATATGGCATCATTAATGGTATAAGCTGATTGAAGCCTGATAGACCATTACATTCTGTTGTTTAAGACCAAGAATAATTCGGGGAAGTTGTTTTTTAAGTTATCTGCTTTGTCACATCCAAATACCTTCATCTGTAGCTGAATAATTAAAATTCTTCTCCCTGTGCAATGTTGACATACCCGTGTCCATTGTGGTGAACAAGATTAGCTGATGTTCTTTGAACTTTAAACAAGATATCCTCTTTCTTGTCTACTTCTGTTTTCAGGTTCAGTTCTGTCCTCTTCTTTTGCTT
Organism: Myodes glareolus; assembly: GCF_982192425.1. Classification (NCBI taxonomy): domain Eukaryota; kingdom Metazoa; phylum Chordata; class Mammalia; order Rodentia; family Cricetidae; genus Myodes; species Myodes glareolus. The sequence goes on along the minus strand of NC_142040.1, from coordinate 26,367,700 downwards.
TTCATCCTATGATGGATAAACTGATTGAATTGTGATGAAAGCATGTTTTCATTAAATTGTTGACTATTGTCACTTTAAACGTTTTAGATCTAGTTGTAGAGAGTGGGCAGTCATTTAACACAGGCACCGGAACCTTTTTATATACCATGAAATGACATGGTAGACCTCTAGTTAGATTGGACTGGTATTTATTTTCACCTTAGCAGTTCCTAAAATGATGCTGCCTTGTAGTGGTCAGAATACTATTAAAAGATGAATTAGTCTTGAGGAAGCCGATTGTCATCAGTTCCCTAACAAATTATAAGTGCAGTGTGTTAATGGAAATATATCACATCTCCTGTGTTTCCCTGAGCTGTTGAACTTGTTGGCTTTTGTTTTTGGTGTTGTTGGTTGATATCCCTAACTTTTATTTCAGAAGGTATTGCTGTTTCTGTGAATTGTCAGTTCCTTTGATTTTTGTTTTATTTTTGTTGTTGTTAATTTTTCATGTATTTCCATAGAATAGACAGATGTATTGGCATATAACTAGAAATTATTGCCTAAAATAATCGATCACTCAAAAGTAAGTAGACGTCAGAGCAGATTATAGCTATTAGTCGAGTCATAATATTCCATCCCACAGGCTCTTTTCAACTCTGTAGCCAGAGAGCTGACATGAATTTACTTTTTGATTAAATTCTGCATTTACAAGTACAGCTCAGTTTCATTTCAGACAGACACTTCATCCTGCACTGTATTTACTTTTGTGGTGTTGGTGGAAACTTCAGCAGCTATATTTTTTAGTGTCGTATATGAAATGTCCCCTTTAGAAATAAGCTGTTATCCTCCATGTCTGTTTACTGGGTAGGCTTTATTCCCCATGGACTCTTCCCTACTCGCACTGTCACCAGGTGGTCAGAGTGCCTATACTTCACTTCTAGAAATCTGTTTGTTTATGTTGGTTCTGCACAGTCTTGACCATCCTGGAGCTCCTTGTGTAGACTAGATTTACTTGAACTCAGAGATCCACCTGCCTCTGTTTCCTGTGTGGAACTCAGGGTGTACACCACTGTGTTGAACTAGGAATGTGGAAGTTTTTTATTTGATTTCATGTGTTGTGTAGGCTTATACATATACTTGCTGCATTTGGTTCCCTTTCTATTGTGTGGTTCCTGAGGATTAAACTCAGATTGCCAGACTTGGCAACAGTCACTTGGACCCACTGACTCTCAACTGTAGCAGAAAACAACAGTGAAAGACCCACAGAAGCATTGCTTCACTTAGTTTTGTCCATGGTCATTTGATTAAAATTTTAGGTAGAATTCAGCAACAGAGAAATGTGTTTTTAGTGAATCTTTGTTGTTGGTGGTTTTTTTTTTCAGTGAATCTTTGTTATTAGCCTCTTCAAATTATTTTACATGCTGTTTGCTTATTTTTTATGTATTTTTTGGTAAATAAACTTATCTGTTACGTGTTTTAGTTGTTTTAAACACCATCTTTATAAATATTTTTATTATCTTTATGTAACATATTTACTTATGACATCTTATGTAGTTTATCTAGTTTTGTACTCTAAGAATACACCACATACTGGGCAAGGGTGGCTCACACCTTTTATCTCAGCACTCGGGAGGCAGAGACAAGCAACAAAAGGGTCTCTGCGTTCAAGGTCAGCCTGTTCTACAAAGAGAGCTTTAGGACAGCCAGGGAGGTTACATAGAGAAACCCTGTCCCAAAGATAACAACAACAAAAATAAAAACGGACAAACAAAAACACCTTACCCACCCCGCCTCTAAACTGTTGGCAAATACAGTGGAGCAGTGGGCTGTATGTAGTTTTGCATCTAAATCTCATCATCATCATCATCTTTACATAAAGGAATATTTTGCAACACCTTCACACCTGCCCTTCCTTTCTACTTTGATGTGTTACAATGTCTATATAATTTACATCTAGGTCCTACATATGAGAAAGTGTGTGGTATCTTTCTGACTTACTTCACCTTAATACAGCTCCAGCTTTGTCCATTTCCACACGTGCTCTCTGAATGAATAAAATTCCATTTTATAATGGACCACATTTTCTTTATCCACCTATCTGCTGTTGGATATCTGGGCTAGTTCCATCCATTGGTGTTGGAATTAGTGTATCAACGAGCATGGACATGGAAGTATTTGGACTTAGGATCTTTTGTGTGTGTGCCTAGGAATGGTGCAGCTAGACCATATGGTGATTCTATTTTTAGTTTTTTTGAGGAAACTGCTGTTTTCCATGGTTGCTGTTCCCATCATCAGCAAAAGCAGTTCCTCTTTTCTCAGTATCCTTGCTGACATTTGCTGTATGTCTTTATTTATTTATTTATTTGCTTATTTATTGTAGCCATTTCAGTGGGTATAAGATGAAACATCAGTGTGGTTTTAATTTACATCTCACTAATGCCTAAAGATGTGGAACCCTTTCAAATGTTTATTGATCATTCTATATTTCTTTGAGAATGTCCAATTCATTATCCCATTTAGTGATAGGATTTTTGTTTGAGTTCTTCATAGAGTCTGGATATTGATCTTTGATAGGTAATTGTCAGAGGTTTTCTCATTTTTCTATACTATGTTCCTCTAGCAGTTTACATTAAGGGCTTTGATCCATTTTTTTTTTTTTAATCAAAGTGTAAGGTGTGGATCTATCTAATTGGTTGTTAGTGTTCAGATAACCCAGTGTTTGTTTTGAGACCCTGGGTAGCCACAGACAAGCAAGTTGCATTCCGTGGATGTTTTTGTGTTTGTGGTGCAGGTTGTGTTACTGTTCACAAGTTTGAACTGTTAGTAAGGTGGTGGTTTTCCTAAGAACTTTCCCTGCTGCGTCCTTACTTTGTACCCATACTTGACCACCATGTGTTCTCTGAACAAGTTCTTGGTGTTAATGCAGGCATTTTAAGTGACTTTTCTGTTTGGGTGTCTGTTTCTCTGGGTTTGAGGAGTTTTTTCTGCTATGATTTTATTGACCTAGTTCTCTGGCTCAGCTTCTTCTATCTTCAAAATTCTTGAGTTTGGTTTCTCGGTCATACTCTGGAATTCTTGAACACTGCAGTCATGCTTGGTTTAGTTTGGTTTGGTTTCTTTGAAAAAAAAAACTTTTCTGTTTGAGTGTAGTGTTTCCTTGACCTTGTCTTTTTCTTTTTAATAAGATTTATTTTTATTTTATGTGCCTGAGTATTTTTTCTGCGTGTATGTTTGTGTACCAATTGCATGGTACCATGGAGACCAGAGGATTTTGACTGTCTGGGACTGGAGTTATAGACAGCTATGAGCTGCAGTGGGTGCTGTGAAGAACCCCAGTTCTCTGAAAGAGCAGCCAATGCTCTTAACTACTGAGCATCTCCTCAGAGCCATCTTGACCCTTGACTTACGTAAATTTTCATTTTTGGCATTTTTTTTTTTTATTTCTATTGACTTACTGAATTTCTCTTTCATTTTGCCTGTTTAGCTATATGGCTAACACTTTCGTCATGTTTGTCTGTCCCTCCTCTTTGCTGCTGGCTTTCTTCTAGGTGCTAGTATTTCTTCCCTAATTCACCCATGTGTTTATAGCTTTTTTTTTTTTTTTTTTTTTTTTTTTTTTTTTTTTTTTTTTTTTTTTTTTTAGGATATTGATCACCTTTTGCTGTTAAACTTTGAGGTCATCTGGCATGCCACCCACTCAGTCTGAATTCCTTAGGCTCTTTGAGGGAGTCTTGTGGCCTTGCCCTTTCACATTTCTTTCTTTTTTTTTTAAATATTTATTTATTATGTATACAGTATTCTGTCTGTGTGTATGCCTGCAGGCCAGAAGAGGGCACCAGATCCCATTACAGATGGCTGTGAGCCACCATGTGGTTGCTGGGAATTGAACTCAGGACCTTTGGAAGAGCAGGCAATGCTCTTAACCTCTGAGCCATCTCTCCAGCCCGCCCTTTCACATTTCTTGTGTTTCTCTGTTGCAATTTGTGCGACTCTTGGTTTAGAGATCTTGTTCGTAAGTAACCTAATTTGGTGGGCTCAATTTCCAGTTCCATTTAGTGAGAAGCAAATAAGCTGAGTTTTTGTTGTTGTTATGTGTATGACTTTTTGTTCATTTGTTTCGGTTTTTGGAGATGGGGTTTTGGCGATGTCTGTCCTAGAACTTGCTCTGTGGGCCTTTCATTCTGGTCTCGTACTCACAGAGATCCACCTGCCTCTGCCTCTTCCAGTACTGGTACTAAAGGCATGCACCACTTCTTCCTCAGGGATGTACAGAGAAGCAAACAAATAAAATTTACAAAGATAATTCATTGGTGTTGAAGAGATGACTTGACAGGTAAAGAGACTGGACAGGGGAACTGAGTCGTTCCCAGGACCCAAACCCTCTTAACATATGACAGCTACGAGGGCACTTGCAGTCACCTGCACATACCCGCCCACACACAGACACAACACATGCTATAAAAATAATGGGGTAGAGAGATGGCTCCGTGGTTAAGAGTACTTTTTGCTCTTGCAGAGGGCCCTGGTTTGCCTCCATGGCAGCTCACAACCTCAGTTTCAGAGGCTCTGATGGCCTTTTTCTGACCTCTGCGACCTGCACACACATACGCACATGGTACAGATATACATATGTGTATGTATATATGTGTTATGTATATATATGTATATATACACACAGGCAAAATATCTATATATAATACAGAGAAAAATTTAAAATTCTACTAGAAGTTTTATATTAGAAGAGGAAAGAATCAGAGGGCATTAAAAAGATTGCCTTATGGTGGAAATGCATAAACACATTAAAAGTAGTAAAACATGAAAAAGTAAAAATACTAAATACCCGTGGAGTCTTGGATCTTTGAAAATTGGAGCATGCCAGGAATGTGCAGATTGTGAAGAAGTCAATTAATTGTACTGAGAGATCTTAACTTTTTTATAGTTTATTCTGGTCTTAAACTTATGTGTCTTCACTTTGATAGATTCTCTTCCTTACATGCCAGGGTTCTCTGCTGGCCACACTGCTTTGTAGACTGTGCACTGTGGTTCTTCCATCTTCCGGAGTGTGTCGAAACAACCCTAGCACTGGGATCTGTGTAGGTGGAACTCTTCCTACTTTAAGTCCTGCTAAGTATTATTTACCCTGCTGGTGGAGTGGAGCTGTGGATGTGGGGAGCTTTGGCGTGTGGGTCCATGACAGATAGCTGGCTCCAAAGGTGACGCTACCTGCTGACACTAAGTGGTTTCACCTCAAACTGATGAGTTCAGCTCGAAGACACCTATAGATTGCTGTTTTCTATATACTTTTCTTCCTGCACAGAGACCCTGCTACCTTTGCTCCTCAGCATCTGGCCTTCGTTCTCTCAAATTGTCTCCCAGAATTGTCCCTCATTCTGGGCCTATGACTAGTTGAATTTAGGTCCCTCGACTTCAGTTGTTCCCGGTGGTCAGGTCCCCAGTTTACCTCATTTTTAAACAGTAGGCTTCTTCTTGAGATGCCACTGGACGTCAGCCCTCTGAGCCTTTGGAAACTCCTTCCTACTGCTGATCTGTCCTGGCATAGAAGGCATGGTCTTAGCAAGGCCCATAACTAGGTTTGAGGTTTGAGAGAGGCTTGTCCTGTGGGTAGGACTCACCACGAGCAGAGACTTCTGCTCTCCTGCCTGCAGTAGGCATCCTGTGACTAGAGCTGTGTTTGACTTTATCACACATTTTTATTACTTTTTTAGTTATAGTATAATTACATCATTTCTTCCTTTTTTTTCCCTCCAAACCCTCTTGCTGTCTTTCAAATTTAATGGCCTCTTTTTTTTTAAATTATTAATTGTTATAGATGGAGCTTCTGACCTTCCCAGGAGACACAATTTCACTGCAGACTCTCCAGTCCTCTGGCTTTACAGCCTTTCTACCCCACCCCCTCTTCTAAAAAGTTCATTGTACCTTAGATTGCAGGAGTTGTTTTATTGATGTTTCCCCTGGGACTTGCCTTCGTAACTCTGCATTTTTATTGGTTGTGGTCTTCTGCATGGTCTGTTTCTGTTGAAAAGAGAATTTTCCTTGATGAGAGTGAAGACTGTGCTTGTCTCTGGGTGTGAGGACAAACATTGGGACTGGAGTTAAGGATTGTGCTGTCAATAAGTTGGTGGATGTAGTAGGTTCCTTTCAAGATCCATGAATTCACTGGTCATGGGCACTTGACTGGGTTTCTAGTAAGTACCAGGCATGATTCCCATCTTGTCGAACAGGTCTTAAGTCCAGTGAAAGTGCTGTTGGTTACTGCCAAGGTATGTGGTCACTGCTGCGCCGCTGGGACCAAGGTATGTGGTCACTGCAGCACCCTTAGGACCAAGGTATGCGGTCACTGCAGCACCCTTAGGATCAAGGTATGCGGTCACTGCAGCACCCTTAGGACCAAGGTATGCGATCACTGCTGTGCCCTTAGGAAGATTATTGTGTTGTGCTGGTTGTTGTGGCTGGATAGAACTGTTGGTTGTTTCCCTTCTTTGAAAGCTTGCATGGTGCCTTCTCGTACTATGAAATATGAAAGCTAGTCCTTAAAAGGGAGGGCATATAGATCAGTTCCAGCTCAGGGGCCTCTGGAGCCTGTGTTTGAAATGCATGGTGTTTTCGGCAGTAGGGACTTATTTTCTACTTTGTGGGGTGGGCAACTAAGGGCAATAGAATAGCAATACCTGTAATGTGTTGTTTTGCATTCCTCTTTCCTTCTCTCTCTTTATCTTGATCCCCTGTTGTCCCCATCCCCATACTCTAGCTACAATCCCTGTCTACTTTCCTGGTTTCTGCAGTAGAGTAGCTCCAGGATATGTACTCAGAATCTGAAAATTTGGAGCTAGGAATCTCTGATGAGAAGATCCATATGTTTTGTTTCTGCATCTGGGTTACCTCACTCAGTATGATCTCTTCTAGTTCCACCCATTTACCTGCAAAGTTTATGATTTCAATTTCCTTTATAGCTGAATAGTATCCTTTACTGTGTATGTATCATGTTTTCATTATCTGTTATTCTAGGTTGTTCCCATTCCCTAGCTATGAATAGAGTAGCAGTGAACATGGCTGAGCAAGTGTAGGATGTTGAGTCCTTTGGGCATAGTATGCCAAGGAGTGCTCTGACTGGGTCATAGTGTGGACTCTTGTTACCTTTTGATAATTGTCCAAACTGTTTTCTGTACCAGTTTGCAGTTCTATCAGCAGTGGATGTGGGTTCTTTTTCTTTCCGTGGCATTTGTTGTAGAGTTTTTTGTTGACCTTTGCCATACTGGAGTATGATGAAATCTCAAAGTTGTTTTGATTTACATTTCTCTAAATTGCTAGGGACAATGAACATTTTTTTACATATGTCTTAGTAGGTTATTTTTTTAATTCTTCTGAGAACTGTTTACATCTTAGGCCCATTTTGTGAATGGGTCATTTGGTGATGGTTTGTTTGTTTCTTTCCTTTTCCTATGTTCTGGATATTAATGTCAGATGTCTCACTGTCGCCCATTATCCAGGCTTTCTCTTCACCTCGCTGGGGATGTCTCTTTAGCTGTGCTGAAGCTTCTTAGGTTTTACAAACTTCCACTTGTCAATAATTGTTAGCTTTAATTTGGGACAAATAGAGTTCTACTTCCCACACCTCAGTCATTTGGGGGCTACTGCCTATGTTTTCTCCTAGTAGCTTTAGTGTTTCAGGCTTTACTTTAGGTCTTTGGTCCATTTAGAGTTAGTCTTCATGCAAGATGATTCATACTGGTTTAATTTCATTCTTCTACACGTGGACATCAGTGTTTCCCAGCACTGTTTGTTGAAGTTCTTTTCTCTAGTCTGTGTTTCTGGCATCTTTGTCACAGAAATGGCTGACGTCATGTGTACTCATATTTGGGTCTTTGATTATTGTTCGAATGGTCAGCACGTTTGTTCTTGTGCCAGTTCCATATTTGGGTTTGGGGGTTTATTTTTGTTTCTTTTCCTTTTTTTTTTTGTTTTGTTTTGTTTTGTTTGTTTTTTGGACTGGGTCTATCTATGTAGTCATGGTAGTCCTGGAACTCTCTGACTCTCTGTGTGGGCCAAGCTGACCTCAGATTCACAGAGATTGGCCTGGCTCTGTCTCCCAAATACTAGAACAAAAATGTGTGCCACTATGTACAACTCACGTTATTTTTATTACTCTGGCTCTGTAATATATTTTAGAATATGGAATGGTGATTCCCCGCCTAGCATTTTTCTTTTTGCTCAGATTGTTTTGGCTGTCTGAGGTTTTTTGTGGTTGCATCTGAATTTTAGGGTAGTTGGTTGGTTTGTTTGTTTGTTTCTATTTTTTGTTCATCATACTTTTTAAATGCTATTGATCAGGGAGATATAAAATAGTGTTTTATTATCGTTTTGGTTGTATGATCAGACTGTTATAGTTCATGTTGTTATAAGCATTGCCCCTTTTCTTGTCTTTCATTCTTTTTAAATTAGGGGTCTTTTTTTTTTATCTGTGGATCTGGAGGATCTGTCATCTTTAAAATTATCTCATGCTGTTGTTCAGTATGGTCTTTAGACTCCCAGGCTAAGACTATGTATCTTACCCCGAGTTCTTGGGTACAAACCACAAGGCTCTAGAGCAGTGGTTCTCAACCTTCTAATGCTATGACCCTCATGGTGTGCTGACCCCCAACCATAACATTATTTTGTAACTACTTCATAACCATAATTTTGCTACTGTTATCGTAATATAAATATCTGATAAGCAACCCCTGTGGAAGGGTTGTTTGACTCTTCCCCCCACCCCAAAGAGGGTCCTGACCCACAGGTTGAGAACTGCTGCTCTCGCGGTCATGATTCATTTGAGTAGCATGTTTTTATTATGATTTATTTCTTTGTTTTTATATCCTAACCGCAAGTTCCCTACCGCCCCTCCCCCAGTCCACTCCTCCATTGGGAAGCATGGAAGCATGATTTTCCCTAGCCATCTTAGTCGCTGTTCTGTTGCTGTGAAGAGAGACAAAAGGAAACAGTTCACTGGGGATTTGTTTATAGTGTCAGAGGATTAGTCCTCATTATCACAAGGTCTCACAGCCTCCAGCAGGACCACAGCTCCTAATACTTGTAATCTTTTCAAATAGTTCCACTCCTTGGTGACTAAGAGTTCAGTTATGGGGCCATTCTCATTCAAACCAACACACCAACACAGCCATTAAACTACTCTGCTCGCTTCTTAGCTCAGCTCTTGGGATGCAAGTTGATCTCTTGAGTTTGAGGCCAATTGTAGCTATGTAGTGAGACCCTGCCTCAAAATAAATAAATAAAGTAACCACGTTGGTTTTAAAATCTCACTTGACCGATGTGAATTTCATGTATATGTTATTCCTTCTGGGTCCATGTTTAATGACCATACAAGATTCTGGTCTGTTCTTTGAACAAAATTTTAAATTTTTAGCAAATTGCAGTAATTTAGAATATAGCTTATAAAGACAGTTAATTACTACTCTTATAGAAAGTAATCACTGCACAACAAGGAAAGAGTTAGACACTGGAGGCTCATAGGAATATAGATTTTTACTTTTGAAAGTTATTTTTTGGTAAATCTCATTTCAGAAGAAAGTTGTAATGGCTGCTGGTAAGAGCAGAGTGATTGCAGCAGGGACGGCTGCTGAGCCTGTGATGTGGTGGCTGACGTATGGAGACTTACTTGCTAGTTCTGAAGTGAGCATGTCTGAAGCCCCTCCTATTGAGGTGGGGAATGAGTGCATTTCTTTGAATTCCTATTTTCCAAGCACAGTGGTAGATGTTGCCTTGTAGAGTGTTTGGGGAAACAGAAGGGTACACCTTCAGCTTTCAAGGAGTCTGCCTTATCCATGCTGGGAACCATCCGAGTGATAAATACCCCCATGAGCACTGATGAGCCACCTGTAAAATTTCTAAATTGTAAACCTCTGTAGAGCTGTAGAGTTGCCCTCTTAGTATAGTCTGTCAACCAGGCAATTTAGGAACCTTACCCTAAAATTGTAAAATACTGCAAATGCTTGTTTTTAAGATACAGTGTGGATTAAAGAAAGACTGAATATTATTTGACCTAAACTGTGTAGGCATTTCAAACTGGAAATTGGAATTAAAATGTGTTTCACTTTGCTTAAATTTGCTCTGTGCTTACTAAATACTCAGACACCTCTAAAACAATCACTTTTTTTCCCTTTAATTTAAAAGTATTGTGTTCTATGGAAAAGAAACTGCACTATTAAAAAAAAGGTGTATTTGGATAACTGTCATTTATGTAATGTCAATCAGGTCTTATTAAGAAATTAGTTAAGGGGGAGAGGAGTGGAGAAAAATGTACAGCTCAATAAAAGAAAAGAAATGAAGTTAGAGTACATGGCTATGTGCCAGGACTATCTCACCATTACTCTCTGAAGACTGGTGTTGCCCTGCTGGTACACGGATGGGCTCATATACCATAGTACTCTAGAGATGCACATTAAAGTTCTTATGAACTTGGTTTCTAGGTCTCACGCTGTTGCATGTGTCAATCAGTTCATCATCAGTCGGACTCAAGCACTTATGCTGCACATTGATTCTTTCATTGAGGTAAGATTCACCACTGCCCATGTAGGACTACCCTGGGGCTGTAGGTACATTATATACCTAGTAATTTACAATACAAAAATAGCTATTATTGCTGGCGTTATTAAAATTGGATTCAATCTGATGAGTTTTTCCCAACTGGAAATAAAGGCAGTCTGTATGTGATAGAACATTGGAGTGGTGGTGCAGACACTGCTCACGGAGGAAGTATATGTAGTTAGTTCTGTTTACTAGCTTGACTACTTAAAGAATTCTTCCTCAATAGGCCATTCAAATTGGATGTGTAAATTGATTTCCCAGCTCATGAGTAATATTTGAAGCAAAACACAAAACAGTAAGATTGATGAAGTTAAGAATCCAAAAGGCACATACTAAAAGAACAGCTGTGTAATTGTTGACCTTGCTGCCCACCGTGCATTACACAATGTGACCTTAAGTTTCCTCGGTGTACAGGGCAGATCATTAGGCATGACTTTCTGTTTTTACATTGGCTTCCTTTCTGAAGTAGAGGTGTCAAGAGAACTGGCGATGTGACTCGTAAATACCCATCATAGTGGTGTAAATGCAGAAAGAGTAAGACCATAGCATCTGCCCATATCAATAAACAGTGTGGTTCCTTTTCAGAACCTCCTGCCTGATAACAGCAACTATAAACACTGACATTATAAGAAGGGAGAGGCCATTTTATTTTTAATAGCTTCTTTCCAGTTGTGGCATGGGACAGGGACAGCCTAGAGATGGAACTGAGTATGTCAGAACAGCTTCATAGCCTCTCAGTCCTACATGCAGTTTCTACAAGTACTAATTTTTTTCTTTCCTGTTTTTATATTTAACTCTGTGTGTGAGAGAGAATTTGCATTGTTTTATTTTGGTTGGTTGGTTTTTTGAGACAAGGTTTTTCTGTAGCCCTGACTGTCCTGGAACTTGTTCAGTAGATCAGAACTCAGAGGAACCCTCCTCTGTCTCCTGTGTGTGTCACCACACCTAGCCGTGTAGAAGAATTTGTAAGAAGTTGATGCACAAGTCACTAGGCAACTTTGAGTTCTCTCCTTCCTTGTTGAGTCTTTTATTTCTGTAGCTGTTTCCATTGTACTCTCTAGGCTTTCTGGCTTCAAGCGTCCTGGCATTTCTCCTGTCTCTACCTTGCAGCTCACTGTAGGAGTGCAGAGATTACTAATGAGTATTACCAAAGACTTTTTTTTCCTCCTTTAAAAAAAAAAAGAGCACAGCTGGGCAGTAGTGGTGCACGCCTTTAATCTGAACACTCTGGAGGCAGAGGCAGGAGAATCTCAGTGAGTTTGAGGCCAGCCTGGTCTATAGAATAAGTCCCAGGATGGCCAGGATTACACAGAGAAACCGTGTCTCAGAAAAGAAAACCAAACCAGCAAACCATGAGTTCAGGAGCTAAAATTCACAGCAAGAAGTTTTACTCACTGAGCCAGCTTTTGGCTCTTTTCGATGTTTCTTTCAAGATGTGTTTGGTTTTTTTTTTCCCTCAGACAAGGTTTCTCTGTGTAGCCCTGGCTATCCTGGAACTCACTCTGTAGACGATATGGGACTCAAACTCAGAGATACATCTGCCTCTGTCTCCCAAGTGCTAGAATTAAAGGTACCGCCCAGCTCCAGGGTGTTTTTCTTAATTCTGTGTGTGTGGACTCAAACTCAAAGATCTCCTGCCTCTGCCTTCCAAGTGCTGAAATTAAAGGTGCCCAGCTTTAGGATGTTTTTCTTAATTCAATTAAGAATTAATTTCTTAATTCAATTGGGGGTAGGAGGGGGAATTGGGGATGGCTGTGGTGACCTTAAACTCCTGATCATTTGACCTCTGTCTCTTAAGCGAAGGGGTTACAGGCCAACCAGGGGGTACTAGCTACTGTTCTCATCTTAAAAGTTGGCTTTCTCTTAGAGTAAAAACTTGTTGACCTAAGATTCTATGTAAGCCAGTTTCAAATCCCTTCTCTGAATGGCGTATTTTTAAACCCCTACTAATGTTAACTTATTTATCTGTGAAAATGAGTAGTAGTATCTTAGTGTTGTGACATTTGGATATGTCACCACAGCCTTGTGGTCTATTGTCCCCCCCCCGACCCCATACACTCACACACTCTTAACCTTGTAGAATTTGTGAGAAACATAGGATTGATTACCTTGATTACTGTCCAGTTTACTAGTTGGTAGTTGACTTGTGAACAGCAGCAATTTAGGGTTGTTAACCTGCTTCTGCTGCTGCTCCATGCAAGCAGGAATGCCTATACCCCAATGCTACAGTTCCATTATTTGATTGGTTTGTTGATTGCTTCTTTGCAACAGGGTCTCACTTTATAGCCTAGATTGGTCTGGAACTCACTACGTAACCTTGTCTGGCTGTCAACTTCTGCCTTAATTTCAGTGATAGGATTGCACACCCAGAAGTCTGTGCTTATAAACTTTAATTCCATTTGTTTGCTTGCTTGTTTGTTTGTTTATGTGCAGCTGAGGGACTGGAGAAATGGCTCCATGGTTAAGAACACTGGATGTTGTGCCAGAGGATGCGGGTTCAATTCCCAGCACCAACATGGCAGCTCACAACTGTCTGGAATAACTCCATTTCCAGACACACATGCAGGCAAAACACCAATGCACATAAAATAAAAATAAAAGTGCAGCTGAGCAGACAGCCCAGTCTGTTAAAGTGCTTGCTCTGCAAGCATGAGGATTTGAATTCAGATCCCCATCACTCAGTATAAAAAGTCAGGCATGGCATTGGATGTCTGTAACCCCATAAGCTTGATGTCTAGAAGATTTCATGAGGCTTCTGGTTCAAAGTGATCTTACCTAATTTTTTAAAGATAATAATGTCCAGATTGGCTGTGACATACCTTTGGCCTCCCCGTGTGTTTATCTCCATCACTCGCGTGAATATAAACTACACACAAAAACCATAACTGTGTATAGTCTCTTGTTAAGATTGACATTTTAGGCCTGGAGAGATGACTTAGTGGTTAAGAGCATGTACCATACTCATCTAGAGGACCTGAGTTCAATTCCCAGTACTCACATCAGGTGACTCACAACCATCTGTAACTCCTGCTCTAAGGGATAACACCTTCTTGTCCTCTATGGGCACCTGTACTTACATGCACCCCTACTTCCCACCTAATTAAAGATGTTTTTCCCCCCCAGACAAGGTTAATTAAACACACGCACACACATAATTAAAAGAAATAATTATGTAATTGTATTTTAGTCTGGTATTATGGTTGTTTAATCCCAGCACTTAGGAGGCAAAGGCAAGTGAATTTCTGTGAGTTCCAGGACAGCCTCCTCTACATAGAGAGTTCCAGAACAGTCAGCAATATACAGAGAGACTTTGTATCAGAAAATCAAAAAGAAAGACTTTTATCTTTATATCTCAGTCATGGTCTTTGGTAGTTGCCACTTAACAGTTGATTGTCTGTTTTATCAGTTGTTCGTAAGGCAGTTCTGGGGTTGGGGGAATGTTTGTTTGTTTGGTTTGGATATTTGAAGCAGAATCTTAGGTGTTCTGTTTTGGCCTTGAACTTTAGGGTCTTCATGTCTTCAACTGTCAGATATTATTCAATCTTTTTGTAGGTCTGTTAAAATATGGGTACAAATATCTTTTTTTCTACGACAGAACCTCTTTGCACTGGCTGGTGATGAGGAAGCAGAGGTGCGGAAAAATGTGTGCCGGGCACTGGTGATGCTGCTCGAAGTCCGGATGGATCGCCTGCTTCCTCATATGCATAACATAGTCGAGGTAACCCGAGCCGGGCAGATTCTTGCCTCATTTCTCCCCCAAAGAAATGTTGGCACAAAATGTAATAATTGTAACAATGTAAGGATAGAGTTTTCTGAATTATATAATATCTTTGAGGGGAGGGACAAAAAATAGATATGATGGTTGTTTTCCAATCTGGGTGATTTGTCTTTCGTGAGATTTAAGATGTTATGGGACGAGTTTTTTTAAACAGAGATAGGTTCTATTGTTGTAACTACTAGGAAAGTCTCATGGTATAGATCAACTTATGGGTGTTTGGGGATATTAGGTGACGTATTCTTATTGATGGAAATAGAGTTAAAAATTGAGTTTGTTTTCACATTATCAACAAGATTCATCTGATTTAGGCTGTCTTCAGTAGAAGTAGAGTCACACTTTCCCATATGATTTCATATTGCTGAATATAATCATACTTATTTATTACATGGCTCTCTGGGTGCTTTAAGCAGTGTATTGTCCAGAGCCTCACATCTGCTTCCAGTTTTATCCTGTGAAGTGAGAGTTACAGTGTGTTAGACTCTGGAGAGATGGCTCAATAGTTAACAGTGCTTGTTGCTCTTGAAGAGGTTGTGGTTTCATCCTTAGCGTTGCAGGCTTACAGCTGCTTGTAGTTCTGGTTCAAAATGATTCACTCCCTCTTCTGGCTTCAGTGGACACTTCATACACAAGGTGCACACTTAAAGACAGGCAGGCACACACAGAACATATAAACATGATGTCATTAAGTAACTGTTGTTTGTTTTTTTTTTAAATATTTATTTATTTATTTATTATGTATACAAGACTCTGTCTGTGTGTATGTCTGCAAGCCAGAAGACGGCACCAGACCTCATTACAGATGGTTGTGAGCCACCATGTGGTTGCCGGGAATTGAACTCAGGACCTTTGGAAGAGCAGGCAATGCTCCCAACCACTGAGCCATCTCTCCAGCCCCCGTAACTGTTGTTTGTTGTTTTTAAAATGTGTTAGAAAAATACTGGCTCAGCGGTGTGTGTGTGTATATATATATGTGTGTGTGTGTGTGTGTATGTATATATGTGTGTGTGTGTGTATATATATAGCATCTTCTGTTGTCAGAAGTATAGAAATGGTGTCTTGAGTCTGTTTTGTCTATGAAGTCACCTAAGATTAGTTTTGAAAGGTTAGAAGAAGCTGATCAGAATGTTGAAAATTTTATCATTTGGTGTAGGTCACAGCAGGGGAGCCTGATATAGTGTTACATAGCATTTTCTTCAGCAGTACTCAAAGACTAGTATTTGACGTGTAGTGGAGTAGTGACAGTTGCCATATTTTGTCATAACAGTCTGTTTTAGTCCAGAAGCGAGAGTGTACTAGAAATTTGTCAATTGACTTTGATTCCAGTCCTAGGTATACTGGGAAATCCCCTGAGTGAATTCAGTTCGATGTGTTCAGAATACACGATTGTAGTTACAGGTAGAGTTATTTTTTCCCTCTGATTGACATTGACGTGTCAGAAAAGTCAGCAGCTTCCCTATATACAGGCTCAGTAATGCACACGAATGAGAACTTCGTTCTTAAATTTAGTCTTGTTTTAAAGGCACATAGGGAGCTCTAAAAGAGAGAGAGACGTTCAGGTTGGAAACCAGGATTTGCAGAATGTAGGCTCAGGACTAAATTCCTATTTGCTATCCAGAATAAAATGATGAGTAGTGTGATTCCCTTCACAGTACATGCTGCAAAGGACCCAAGACCAAGATGAGAACGTGGCTTTGGAGGCCTGTGAATTCTGGCTGACTTTGGCTGAGCAGCCAATATGCAAAGATGTACTTGTGAGGCATCTGCCTAAGTAAGTGTCCCGCTTCCAAGAGCTGCTTGTCCTCAGGACACGCGTACTCAAAGTGCATTCTCACCATGGAGGGATCTTCTAAAGATGTCATTATTGATGTGAATAGATTTTTACGAGTACCTTTTTTTAAACTACATGAAAATAGTTTACTCATGTGTTGGGGGTGGATTAAGAGGTGCCAAAACAGACACTTGGAGATCAGAGGACAAACCCTGCCTTTACAGATGAAGCGTAATTGCAGTGTTTAGTTACTGTTGGTCTTCTATTCTAGAACTTTTGAGCATGAATCTTTGACTGACCAATATTTCTTAAATCTGCCCTGTTCATATTCCTTGAGTTAATTGGAGCAGCAGTGTATCACAGGATAATGCTCACAGACTATATTGCCACTGTTATCATTGGTTTCATTAGTGTGCATGAGGTTGTTAAGACAACTTAATACTCTGTGGATCTTTAGGTCTGAATTTCATTAATTCTCTCTAGGTTGATTCCTGTGTTAGTGAATGGCATGAAGTATTCAGATATAGATATTATTCTGCTTAAGGTAAGTAAACCATCATCTGATTAGGGAACATAATATCTATATTGATGATAAAGTTTTGAATTTGATCATTAGGGCATTTATTTAAGATAGACCCTGTGTAAGGGCTTCCTATTACCTATAACAGGCTACAGATGTTGAAAGTAGAACAAACTAAATTTGTTTGTTGCCTTAATTGTTAGTGACATTGGTGCTTTCCTTAATTTGCCTTTGATCAGAGCCTTTTGAGATGTATTTTTAGTTTGTAATTTATTTTATTTGTTAAGACCATCTTACTCTCTTTGGGTTTATTTTAAATACATTGATCTGAATTTAATTTGGGTTATCTTATTGCACCAACTAATAGTAGAAAGGGCCTATAACCTAGCAGGTGTCATATACCCATTGTCCCTTTCACGGGGACCTGTTTCCTGCAGAGGGAAGTAGTTTTCTCTCAGGAAATACAATCCAGAATCCTGTGCATGACCCATATGATGCTCTGGTTCCTTTACTTATGTAGGCATTAATAGCTTAAAATAGAGTAGCCACTGAAGGCTTCTGTTTAAATAACACCAGGGGGATGTGGAAGAAGATGAAGCAATCCCTGATAGTGAGCAGGATATAAGGCCACGGTTTCATCGCTCAAGAACAGTGGCTCAGCAGCATGAGGAGGATGGGATTGAAGAGGAAGATGACGACGACGATGAAATTGATGATGACGATACAATTTCTGACTGGAATCTGAGTAAGTGGGATGAGTAAAGCACGGTTGCTTGCTTGGATAACCTCTGTTGTTGGTGTCTTACCCGGTTCTTAAGCTGTAGACTCACAAGTTTGATAGATGTCAGCCTGAACTATGTAGTAAGACCTTTGTCAAGAAAATAAATAATAATACAGTGGGTTTTATTTGTAAATCTGTCCAGCTATCACCATGATCATTAATGTGGGATATTTCTGTTACCTCCATCCCCATAGCCGTCAGTCAGTGTCAGTCTAAGGATTTGCTGCTTGTAAACAGCCCTTCCTATCCAGCTTTTATTTGGCATCGATGTTGCCATGGTTCCATAGTTTTTCCTTTCGTCAGTTGGTAAACTTTGTGTGGATGTGTTTTCAGGTCTGTGGGCAAATGTATCCAGCATAAGCTTGCTTGCTTGTTGTCATGGCCATGGTTTAATCTATGACTGGAAGAGGGATGTGACATGTGCCAACAGAGGGAAAATCCAAGACTTTAATCCAACACAAGCAAGCAAGCTGCTACTCTTCAATTAAGAGTGTGGACCAGGGGGCTGGAGAGATGGCTCAGCAGATAAGAAAGTTTACTGCTCTTCCACAGGACTAGGGTTCAAGTCCCAGTACTCACATGGTAGCTCACAACCAGCCATAACGGCAGGTTCAGGGAATCTGCTGCCCTCTTCTGGCCTCCTCAGGCATCGGTCACTTAATGTAAAGACAGAACAAGGGAGATGACAGGAACCAAACAACAACAAAACTTAAAATAGAATATGGGTCAGAAAAAAAAATTATAGCCGGGCAGTGGTGGCGCACGCCTTTAATCCCAGCACTCGAGAGGCAGAGGCAGGTGGATCTCTGTGAGTTCAGGGCCAGCCTGGTCTACAAGAGCTAGTTTCAGGACAGGCTCTAAAGCTACAGAGAAACCCTGTCTCAAAAAAAAAAATTATATACTTGATTTTAAATGATGTACTATTAGAAATGTTATGTAGAGGACTGGAGAGGTGGCTCAGAGGTTAACAGCTCTGGTTGTTCTTCCAGAGATCTGAGTTCAATTCCCAATAAACATGTGGTAGCTCACAACATCTAAAATGAGATCTGATTCCCTTTTCTGGCCTGCAGGCATACATGCAGACAGAATACTGTATACATAATAAGTAAGTAAAACTTTTAGAAAGAAATACTAAGTAGAACTTAAGCTGGTGTTTTATTGCTTGTTTTGTTTTTGAGATGGGGTCTCATATAACCCTCGCTGGCCTGGAACTCAGTATCGAGCAGACTGTCCTCTGACAGATTGGCCTACCACTACCGGCCTGAATAGAATTCAGTTTTAAGTGTGACTCTTTTTCTTTTTAGTCTGTTTGTTTGCTTTAAAGTGAGCACATTTTGCCACAGAATTTTAACAATGACCATGTATGGTATTCTGGAAGCGCATTAGATTGAATAGAGCATTAGATTTTTCCAGAAAGCTAGAAGAATCTGTAATCAAGTACAGAATAAAGTATCTTAATAAATTTGCTAATTCTGTCAACAAAAATGTATTTCCTTAGGAAAATGTTCTGCTGCTGCTCTGGATGTTCTTGCAAATGTTTATCGTGATGAACTCTTACCACACATTTTGCCACTTTTGAAAGAGTTGCTTTTTCATCATGAATGGGTTGTTAAAGAATCAGGCATCTTGGTTTTAGGAGCAATTGCTGAAGGTAAGTCCAATTGCAAAGAAAGTTCTTAATAGATTTTAATAAGACTAGGTTACTTTAAGCAGTTGTTAACTTAGTAAGCAGAGATTTCACTCTGAACTCACATACTACATGGCTCTGCTTGCAAGGCCAGTGTGTGGTAGACAGGACTGTGATCGCTACTGACCTTAAAAGAGATGATTAAATTCAGAAACCACCTTAAAGTAAGTTCTTGTTAGGTACCACTAAGAAAGAAATCTGATGTCTCAGGGCTGTTTCTTGGGAAATATTCCACAGGTAAATCTAGGAAGTTTGGTAAGGCAAGAGTGTCACCATTCTCTATAAGAGGATTGGTTTTGTTGTTCTATCTTAGCTGTAAATTTCTACCTCAAGACATTTTATAGGCATCTTTTTTATATACTTTTTTTAAATTGATATTTATTGAACTCTACATTTTCCTCTGCTCCCCTCCCTGCCTCTCCCCTCACCACTTCAGCCCTCCCCCAAGGTCCCCATGCTCCCAATTTACTCAGGAGATCTTGTCTTTTTCTACTTTCTACTTTCCATGTAGAATAGATCTATGTAAGTCTCTCTTACTGTCCACATTGTTGTCTAACTTCTCTGGGATTGTGATTTGTAGGCTGACTTTCTTTGCATTATGTTTAAAAACCACCTATGAATGAGTCCATGTGATTTTTGGACTCAAAGTCCAAGTCTTTCTGGGTCTGGGTTACCTCACTCAAAATACTCCATCCATTTTCCTGCAAAATTCAAGCTGTTGTTTTTTGTTTGTTTGTTTGGTTTTTGGGTTTTTTTTTTTTTTTTTGCTGTGTAGTACTCCATTGTGTAAATGTACCACATTTTCCTTATCCATTCTTCAGTCGAGGAACATTTAGGTTGTCTCTAGGTTCTGGCCATGACAAACAAAGCTGCTATGAACATAGTTGAGCACATGTCCTTGTGACATGATTGAGCATCTTGGATATATACCCAAAAGTGGTATTACTGGGTCTTGAGGAAGGTTGTTTCCTAATTTTCTGAGAAATCACCACACTGACATCCAAAGGGACTGTACCAGCTTGCATTACCACCAGCAATGCAAAAGTGTTTCCTTTACCCAACAACCTCTCCAGCATAAGTTGTCATCAGTGTTTTTAATTTTGACCATTCTTTCAGATATAAGATGGAATCTCAGAGTTGTTTTGATTTGCATTTCTCTGATGCCTAAGGATGTTGAACATTTCCTTAAGTGTCTTTCAGCCATTTTAGATCCCTCTGTTGAGAGTTCTCTGTTTAGGTCTATACTCCATTTTTTTTTTTCATTGGATTATTTGTTATTTTGATGACCAATTTCTTGAGTTCTTTGTATATTTTGGAGATCAGACCTCTGGTGTGGGGTTAGTGAAGAACTTTTCTCAATCTGTAGGCTGTCGTTTTGTCTTGTTGACCATGTCCTTTGTTTTACAGAAGCTTTTCAGTTTCAGGAGGTCCCATTTATTTATTGTTGTTATCAGTGTCTGTGCTGCTGGGGTTCTATTTAGGAAGTGGTTCCCTGTGCCAATGTGTTCAAGTGTACTTCCCACTTTCTCTTCTATAAGGTTCAGTGTGGCTGGCTTTATGTTGAGGTCTTTGATCCATTTGGACTTGAGTTTTGTGCATGGTGATAGATATGGGTCTATTTTCATTCTTCTACATGTTGATATCCAGTTATACCAACATCACTTGTTAAATATGCTTTCTTTTTTCCATTTGATATTTTTTGCTTCTTTATCAAAGATCAGGTGTTCAAAGATGTGTGGATTGATATCTGGGTCTTCTATTTGGTTCCAATAGGCATCTTTACAACCAGATTTTTCTTGAAATTTGCGGGCAAATGGATGGATCTAAAAAAACATCATATTGAGTGAGGTAACCCAGACCCAGAAAGACAAGTATAATGTATTCTTATTCATAAATGGCTTTTAGACATAAAGCAAAGAAAAACCAGCCTACAGTTCCCAATCCCAGAGAACCTAGACAACAATAAGGACCCAAAGAGAGGCATACATGGATCTAATCTATATGGAAAGTAGAAAAAAACAAGATCTCCTGAGTAAATTGGGAGCATGAGGACCATGGGATAGCATTGAAGGGGAGGGAAGAGGAAGAGAGGGGAGTGGAGTAGAGAAAAATAGTTAATAATAACAATTTTAAAAAGACAAAGTACAAATACATGTATTCAGGTACGTCATCCTTGCATTTAAAATAATTAAATTAACAACAACAAAAAAAGAAAAGCAGAATTTTCATGACAAAAATTTAAGTGTAATTTTAGCCTCCTATAAGACACCTTGGAACAACTAACTCTGATTTGTTATTCTAAATAATTTGGTATCAACTTCTCTGTAACACTGGAAATGTACTAATTTTTTTTTTTTTTTGTGAATGATTGTGTTCTTTCTATGCACAGTTGAGTTTAGCACTGTTTTGAAGGATTGCTGTTCTTTCCTAGGTTGCATGCAAGGCATGATTCCATACTTGCCTGAGCTCATTCCTCACCTTATTCAGTGCCTCTCTGACAAAAAGGCTCTTGTGCGGTCCATTACCTGCTGGACTCTTAGCCGCTATGCACACTGGGTAGTCAGCCAGCCACCAGATACATACCTGAAGCCATTAATGACAGAATTGCTGAAGCGTATCCTGGATAGCAACAAGAGAGTACAAGAAGCCGCTTGCAGGTGGGACAGTGTTGATTGTGAAAGTAGGAGCCTGGTTTTGAACCAGTCATAGAATGTTGACGTTAAACCATTAAACATACAACACTGCAGTTATGATGGGAAGTTTAGTTTTCATTGGTTCAGTTTTAATAGGACTGATTTGTGGCTCTGGGATGTTTGCACAATGGCAAATATTTTTACTAATGGTTTTGTTAAAGTGTGACTTTTAACTAAGCATAAGCCTTTGCTTTCTTCCTCATTCTGTCAGCTAACGTGTTTGTGGAATCTCAAAGGAATAACAAAATTCTAGATCTTTAGTCTACCGATCCGCTGCCAAAACTTGGCAGAATGTCCTACAGACTTTTGGTATGTCCACAGTGATGTCATATGCTTAGTAATCTTCCATAGCTGTTCTGTTTTATTTAGGGCACTCTTTTCTCACATCAAAACTATTTGCTTTCATCTCTACTAGTTTCTGTTTCCTGGAGCAAGGGTACCTGCCATTAAATTTATAACTCCAAATAGTTTTTACCTTTGACCCTTTTGTCGGTTTAGGGATCAAACCCTCAGATACTCAGATATGCTAGGCAAGCATTCAGTCATTTACCTCCCATTTCAGCTTATCATTAAGTGTTCTCGTGTGGATGATCCTTCATTATCCTAAGACTTGCCTACTAAGCTAGACTGGGTTACCAAGTACCTTCCTAGATCTGGAATTACAAGAAATCACTAATATGCCTGGTTTTATTTGTTTTAAATCTTGATTATGGAACTTACACTCCAGATTGCTGCATTCCCAGCACTCTGACGATATGAATAGTAAGCACCAAATAAACTTGTTGAATGGATAAATACAAGGCCCAGAAGTCTTAATGGTTTTAGATCTCACCACTATAGCATATTAAGAAAAGAGGAGCCAGGCGGATCTCTGAATTGGAGGGCAACCTGATCTACAGGGTGAAGTCCAGGACAGCCAGGGCTACACAGAGAGACCCTGTCTCAAAATAAATTTTTTAGAGGACGAGGGCGAGCTGGATAGATAGCTTAACACTTAAGGTTCGTTCCCAGCAGCTCATGACAGTTCACCACCACCTGTAACTTCATTTTAGGGGATTAGATGTTTGTAACGATCTTCAAGGACTCCTGCGTACATGTGGTATACATACAGACTCAGGCGTGTACACATAAATATTTTCGTGAGAAAAAAAATCATTAAAAACCAAAGTAAGCATGTAGAATGAGGCAAGGCTATACTCATGGTGTGATGTATATAATCTTCTGTGACAGGAGACTTCATTTCCTATGTGTTTTTCATTTTCATTGTAGTGCCTTCGCTACATTAGAAGAGGAGGCTTGTACAGAGCTTGTCCCGTACCTTGCTTATATACTCGATACCCTCGTCTTCGCCTTCAGTAAATACCAGCATAAGAACCTGCTTATTCTGTATGATGCCATTGGGACACTAGCAGATTCAGTGGGACATCATTTAAACAAGCCAGTAAGGATCTGAGGATGACTGCTATGGGACAGTACAATAAGCTGCATAAATACATAGTGTGTGTTTCCAAATGAAAAGCCTAAGAAGTATGAACAGTTAGGTTTGGCTACTGTGGGAATAGGGAATATAATTCTTAAGAAAGAGGTAGCAGTTGAAATAAGTGTATGGTTAGTGTAGAAATAGCATCTCATGAATACACTTTAGAGTATCTGGAGGAAAGGGGTAAAAAAGAGTTTGTACTCTACATTTACTTGGTTCCATTTAAGCACTCTTTAACACTGGCTTCAAAGCTGCTGCATCTCGACATTCTACTTTCTCTTCAGAGTATACCTGGGGGTCTACTATACAATATAAAAGATAGAATGCGAATGGTAGGTGGAAAATGCTGACTGAGCACTAAAAGTGTCTTGTCTGACGTGGTGTAGCTTACGAGGTGAGGTTTGAAGATAATGTTTTAAGAATTTTAACATAGCTCAGTGTCCCTGCTAGACATGATTTGATGAGATACATAGTCACTGTAGGAAGAGCCTTAACTCACCCTTGTTTTAAATTACTCTCAGCCCTAGAGCCAGACAGTCTTTGGTGTTGGGTGGTTTGCTTAGTTGAGGGATAGGTTGTGTTTTATAGCCTGTACCTTTTGTGTAACTATCATGAGCTCACTATAGATCAACAGCCATTATGGGATAGCCACAGCCAGCCCTTCCCACCCCAAATAGTCTTATTACTTGGGAGGAAAACCTGGGATTTAATAAGCTGTGGATTATGCTGGGTTTGGTGACAGACACTCATAGTCCCAGCACTTGGGAGGCAGAGGCAAATGGATCTCTGACTTTGAGGCCAGCTTTGACCACACAGTGAATTCCAGGCAGCCAGTACGTGGTGGGACTGACTTAAAAATAGAAAGCAGTGGCGGCTGGAGAGATGGTTTAGCACTTAAGAGCACTGGCTGCTCTTCCAGAGGTCCTGAGTTCAACTCCCAACACGCACATGGTGGCTCACAGCCATCTGTAATGAGATCTGATGCCCTCTGCTGGCCAGCGGAGCACTCATACATAAAATATTAATAAGTAAGTAAGTAAATAAATAAAAGAGAAAGAAACCCAAGTAACAGATTTTAATGGAATGAGATACTTATACACATTTTGTTTTAGGAAACATGGAAGATTATTTTAAATCAGGGTCATATGAATTAAAAAGTGGAGATGGGGTAGAAAAATATTTAAGGGAACTGTAAAGTAAAGACTGGGTCTTAAAAATAGGTTTGTAAAAGTTGAGCACAATTGCTCCAAATGAACTTTAATTTTTATAAACTCAAAATGAACTAGTGTGTTCCCGGATGGTAGTGAAGCTCTGTGTTTGTCATTCTGTAAACAGGAATATATTCAGATGCTAATGCCGCCTCTGATCCAGAAATGGAACATGTTAAAGGACGAAGACAAAGATCTCTTCCCGTTGCTTGAGGTATGCTGAGCTGGTGATATGTGATTGTTCCCACAGTGTAAAGCAATACAAATGTGTTCTGAACCAAAACGTGTGTGCTTGATAGAATGTCAATAAATTGTTTCTCAAAACAATTTCTGTTGAAATGGTGAATAGTCATAGAACTTGTTTTTTGCAGCATTTTAAAGTTTGTTCTTTGACGGTTTCATACATGTGTGGACTGTATATATGGTCATGTTTTACCATACCTGGTTTTTTGTTTTGTTTTTAAATAGCTTACTGAGTCCAATTAATATTGTCTGTATATATGCCCATGAGTATGGGGGCATCTACCAGAGCAACCTACAAGCAGCCACAACCCTAAAGAAAAATTGCTATTCTGTAGTTGGTAGCTATTGTAGTTACCAACCAATAGCTGTTCAACTAGGGATGGCCTTCGTCAGCTCCTCCCCCATCTGTTCTAGAATATTAACTAGCCTTGACCTTATGACACTGAGTTCATGAGTATAGTAGCCTTGTCATATCCAGAAGACAGCATCTCACAGCAATCCTGCATCTTCCGGCTCTTAGATTTTTCTTAACCCCTTTTCCATGATGTTCCCAGAGCTTGGGGAAGGGAGTTTGTAGATCATTTAGGGCTGAACATTCAAAAGTCAATTATTCTCACCTCTGGACTGCTTCCCAATGCAGAAAGAACCTCTGACCAAGGTTAAACTTAAGGTTAATCTATGATTATAAGTATAAATATTTAGAAAGATGTTTGACAACATATCCACTTAGCAAAAAACAACCATAGTTTAACTCCCAGGGTCTGACCACCTCAACCATGAACTTTTGACTAGGTTTACAGTACCAAATATGAGTTCTCTACTGTGGACCAGGCCTTTGGTTAAATTGCAGACTGGTTGGTTGTTCTGTAATCGTCTTGCCACTCCTGTACCATAGGCACAGCAGTCTACTTGGCAGACTCACTCACTCCAAAGTGAGCTCATGCTCGGGTTATCTGTCGTCGTGTTTGTGTATCTTACACATACTCTATCGGCCCTCTTTATAAATCACACTTAGATTGCTTATTATTTCTCATATAATGGAAGTTTTATTTTCTTCTTATTGGCTGACAAATTGACAATGAACAAAGTTAGAAAAGGTGTGATAGCATCGTAGAACAGATGCATAATCAGCTCAGACTATTTTTGCTTAATTTAAAGCATTTATAGTCTTTTCTAGAATCTGAAAACTTAATGTGTGTACTTAATTCTTTCTAGTGCCTCTCGTCCGTTGCCACAGCCTTGCAATCTGGCTTCCTACCCTATTGTGAACCTGTGTATCAGCGTTGTGTAAATCTAGTGCAGAAGACTCTAGCACAAGCCATGGTATATATATTTTTTTTCATAACTTTTTCTTCCTATCATAATTTTAGAGATAGATATACACACTTTTTCACTGTGCAACAGCAAAGACAATGTGTTTAATTTCAGCTAAACAATGCTCAGCCAGAACAGTATGAAGCTCCAGATAAAGATTTTATGATTGTGGCTCTTGACTTACTCAGTGGCCTGGCTGAAGGGCTGGGAGGCAACATCGAGCAGCTAGTAGCCCGAAGCAACATCCTAACACTAATGTATCAATGCATGCAGGTAAGATTTGTAAGAGTGAATGATTTGGAACCTGCTTCTTTGTGTTATGAGAAGTTAATTTCTTCTTATTTCTTGTAGGATAAAATGCCCGAAGTTCGGCAGAGTTCTTTCGCCTTGTTAGGTGATCTGACTAAAGCTTGTTTTCAGCATGTTAAGCCCTGTATAGGTATGAATGTTTTCTTCTTTGGGTGTGGACTAGCATATCTGTCTTAACTGTATTTAAAACAAATTTCACAGATCAGAATGTAACCATCTCATTTGATAGGAATATACTTTCCCCTGCTTTCTTTTGCTTTTTTCTCTTTTTGTCTCATTTGTAACTTTTGCTGGCCTAGGACTTAGAGATAGACCTGCTCTGCCTCCCACTGCTGGGATTAAAAGGTGTGTGCACCACACTCAGTAGAAATATGCTTTTTGAATCAGCTATTTATGAATTTTAAGTAATTTCAGCTATCTTATGTTAAGTCACTGTGATTTTGGTTTGATTCTCTCTATTATATATAAGTGTATATTTTTATTTGTTTTGTTTTTTGAGACATGTTTTTTCTGTGTAGCCCTGGCTGTCCTGGAACTCACTCTGTAGACCAGACTGGCCCCAAACTCAGAGCTCTGCCTGCCTCTGTCTCTTGCATGTTAGGATTAAATCCATACAGCTTGACTTCCCTTTTTCTAAATTATAAAACACTTATTATGTATACAGTGTTTTATCTGCATGTGTCCCTGTAGGCCAGAAGTTGGCACCAGATCTCATAACAGGTGGTTGTGAGCCACCATGTTGTTACTGGGAATTGAACTCAGAACAGTCAGTGCTTTTAACCATTGATCCATCTCTCCAG
This sequence comes from Myodes glareolus, assembly GCF_982192425.1. Taxonomy (NCBI): domain Eukaryota; kingdom Metazoa; phylum Chordata; class Mammalia; order Rodentia; family Cricetidae; genus Myodes; species Myodes glareolus. Next base: position 26,340,538 of record NC_142040.1, on the reverse strand, counting down.
GCCCTATAAAGCATTCTTATGAGATGCTGTTCATACAAATGTGTAATAAAGCTCTGTTGTCAATGCATGTTAAACCATGTTTCCCATGCATTGCTGTCCATAGTCACAAAGACCATGGAATTTTTTTTTTCTTTGAGACGGGGTTTCTCTGTAGCTTTGGAGCCTGTTCTAGAACCAGCTCTTGTAGACCAGACTGGCCTCGAACATCTAGATCCGTCTGCCTCTGCCTCCTGAGTGCTGGGATTAAGGGTGTGCACCACCACCGCCCGGCTAATCATGGATATTTATAAATTCAGTATTTCAGAACCTGTTGCACGGAGAGGGGTCCCTTTGTTTGTCCCGACTGCCCGGCTAGCTTACACCCGAAATAACCACACAGAAACTGTATTCATTTAAACACTGACTGGTCCATTAGCTCTAACTTCTTGTTGGCTAATTCTTACATCTTAATTTAACTCATTTATATTAATCTGTGTATCACCACATGACTGTGGCTTACCGGCAAGATTCTACCCAGCGTCTGTCTCAGGCAGGAGATCCATGGCATCTGCCACTGTGCCCTTTTTCCCAGCATTCAGTTCTGTCTACTCCACCTACCTATATCAAATAGGCCAAGGCAGTTTCTTTATTCAACCAATGAAGACAACACATAAACAGAAGGACCTCCTACACTGAGAACCTATCTCTAAATCTCTTTTATGTGATTGTTTTTTATTGCTAAAGGGATCGAGATTTTGTCTTGAACTTACTGATGTTCTTAGTGTAGTGACCACACTTCTGGTATTGTCTAACACGCACTCCATTCCTCTGTATTAGCCATCAGCTAGGAGATAGGTCCAGAAGCCAAGCTTTATTTCAATTCCAGGGTTTGGAGTGTAGGTTTGTGGGGTTTCTTGTTTTTATAGATGGTTTTATATGCTTTTTTATTTAAAGATTATTTGTATTTATGTTCATGTGTCTATGCCTTCATGCATTATGTTTCTATACATCCAGGGAAGTCTGAGGGCACCTGGATCTCCTGTAGCTAGAGTTAGACTGTTTGAGCCAACTAATGTGGCTGCTGGGAACCAAATCTGGATTCTTTGGAAGAGTAGGAAGTTCTTTAAACCGCTAAGCTATCTCATTGTCCCCAGTTTCGTATACTCCTTCAGAAGGCAACTGGAGACTGGTTGTCCCTCTTTTCCTTTGTTAATGCTTCCAACCATGGTGGTTATTGAATGGGTAGTGGTTCTCACCCTGGGTCTGTTTTGCTGTCTGGGAGTGTTTACGGTATCTAGAGACACTCTGTTTAGCTTAAGTTACTATTACTGGTATTCATGGGTATAGGCATATACATTCAGGCAAAACACCCATACACATATAAGCTAAAAATAAATGTATGGGGAGGTGCTACCTTAAGTGTACTTAAGGCTCATATGAAAATTCAGTAGTCAGATATTATCTCTTGTAGTTTTTAAAAAATACTAAATTAAAACTCCTTTAAAGAAATATTTTTACATATTTTTATCAGTTTCAGTATTGACACTATAAAGTTTGTTTTGTGATAAAACTTATTTTTGCCTGTATTTCCTTTAAAAGTAAGAAGTCTGTTGTTGACGGGTTTACCACATAGCCTTATTTTACTATTTTATTGTTATTTTTGTTTTTCCTAGCTGATTTCATGCCAATATTGGGAACAAATCTAAATCCAGAGTTTATTTCAGTCTGCAACAATGCCACCTGGGCGATTGGGGAAATATCGATTCAAATGGGTAAGGTTATTTACCTCTGAGCTATGATCCTTAGGTGCCTTGATCGTTGTCATCAGTGTTCTGTGAGAGACTGGAGGGAGGGAGGAGGAGGAGCTTGTGTCACAGTTATGAAGAAAGGAAAATGTTTTGTGATGATGTCTTAACATTGATTTCTTCTTATTCTCTCTTTCTGTGGTATGACCTAGGTATAGAGATGCAGCCTTATATTCCTATGGTGTTACACCAGCTTGTAGAAATCATTAACAGACCCAACACACCAAAGACGCTGTTAGAGAACACAGGTACCATATGAATGAAATGTTATGGTGAAGAGAAAATTATTTGCTTCTTAAGTTTAAATCAAGATGCATAGAGAAACCAAAGCAAAGCTAACTTTGAAAATCCAGCCGATTGTTATTATCATGAATTTGAATTCTTTGTAATAGTGTCTTAGTTTAGCTATGTTCCATAGCCAGTTTATAGGGACATTGGAAAAACATTTTTCTACATATTCTCAAGTTCACTACCCTCTAATATGTATTCTTGCTAAGATCATTGTTGAGTCATAGAATTTTTTACTTTAAATTCAGAAAGTAGCTGGGAAAAGTAAAGACTTTAAATGCACATTTACATATAGCCAAAAATAGATTGTAATTCAGCAACTAATTGGTTCAAAATGTCATATATATTTTGTATTTTAAATACAAGACTTTTTTGTATTTTTTAAAATCAGAAACTTACTCTGTTCCTAGTGGGCTTTTTATTTTAGAAACTGTTTCTCTTCTGCATTTATGTAAAGCATGTTGGTGTTAAAGAATGCCTTCCATACAATAGCACACATAGGGGGATTACGTCTCTTTTCCACGCTCTCAGACAGTTGCTAATGAATATTTCAACTTCGTTTCTGTTCAGGCACATCTTTCTTTATATATTGAGGTAACAATTCTAGCAGTTTATTCATAGTCAATGGGAGTCCTACCACTATAACCAGAGAAAGATTAAAATAAGGTCTTCCGAATATGAAAATTTTCACAGGCATTTTAATTTGGTATTTTTGAATTACACAGTTTTACCCTCATGTAATTGAAGTTTATAACGTTTATTGGTATGGAAGGAAATCTTTTAATTATGGAGCAGTTATCTGGCTGATTGACTGTATGGGTACTGTTTAGTTTAAAGTAAAGTAGATTTTCTTGCTGAGAAGTCTAATAGTCTGTGTATAGAATGATTTTGAAATCTTGGCAGATTTTTTTTTTGTCTTCCTAGAATGCAGTACCTATACATGGCATTCAGAATGGAAACACTTGATTATTAAAAGAATGTTGTTGAACCTAAAGACAAATTTTCTATTTATCTTTAAATGTGAATGCATAACTACAAATAAATGTTGAGTGTAATGTATACTGAAGTTTCTTGTGGGATATCACCTGGCGGACGTCGTCCTTTAAAAAATTGGCTTTGTTTATCAGATTATACTCCTGGCATGGCAATACCTAAGTAACGATAATGCCATTCAAGTTGATGAACTGAGTCAGTATGAGAACCATACAGGATTCATTAAGTTAATTTTGACGCAAGTGGCTATGTAATGTAAATTACTGACTTCATTTCTTACCCAAAAGAATGGGTTTTAAACTATTAAAATCACCATATGTTTTAGCAACTTACCATATTCTCAATATCCCCTGAGGCCAATTCCTTAGTGTGTTGTATTTGCTTTTTCCAACTAGTATATCCTACACTGAACTTTTTCAATGGACCATCATCTGCTTTCTCGCATGTTTCATTGGATTGTTCATACTTGCCTGTTTAATGAGAATGTTGCATAGTTTTGTGTCTTTTGAACATAGGTTTTCTTTCTCTTGCTTCATATGAATCTGCTGAATTTTAGTATTATCTGTGTAGTTTGCTTCAAGTAATCCTTAAACATTTTTCTTTACCCTCCCAACCCCACCCTTTTTTATGAAAGGTTAACCTGTAAGTTTTTGAGAGAACACCATTAAAGCACCTCATGGTTTGTTTTCTGTGTGTATATTTACCCGTTGTGTATGAATGTATTTATATGTATGTACCTTGGAACTGTAAGATGCAGTTCCGATTGCAGCTCTCTTAGCTCTTTGTACATTTATGGAATTCCTGAATTTTGATGGAGAATGTTTGCCCACTACAAGTTTTTTTGTTTTGTTTTGTTAGTTGTTTTTTTTTAACAAAATGATGTACTATGCTATTAATCTATTTTGTGTTAAGCTTTTTGTAGCAAAGACTGTTTTTTTTTTTTTCCTATAGTCCATATAACCTGTCATTACAGTGGACTATCTAAATTTCCTTCTCTAGAGCTTTATCTCATATGGCTAGTGCTGTTACCTGAGTTATTGGAGATTTGTCAGAATGGAGTTTGATACACCGGAATGGCTTTTCAGTCTGTGCATTCGGTGGACACCATGGTACTTAATATCCAACAATTGATATTGATACAATCAACAAAACCCCATCAATTTGAGAAAAGTTAACTTAAATGTTACCAAAATTTGGGTTAATATCATAGGTGATTTTTAAAGGTTGTAATCACTTATAAAAAAAAATGGAGAAATTTTGAATTAATGCAGCTCCAGAGATTGGTGTTTAAATGAACTTTATTTAAATGTAATCACATTTACTGCTAATTCTTGGGGAAAGAATCCATGTTCTGCCATTTTGAGGGCTCTGAATGAAGATTCTCTAAGCCCACTCATGTTAATAGCTCATCTTTTTACCAGTACTTGACATTTGGTGAGCAGAAAAAACACTTGATGGTTTTTGGTGTTCTCTCAATCTTTAGTTACTTTAATTCCTTTTGTTTTCCTTTTTCCAAGAGTATGCTATATATGTTGCTACCCCTTCCATCAGGGGGTGGTAATAAACAGCACTGGTGAGATCTTATGTTTATTATCATACACAAATTCTGTTGGTTTCTGTTTCTGAGTTATTTGTTGTTTTTTCTTTATTTTTTCTCCTTCCCCCTCATTTGCTCATGTCTTGGTTGGCGTTTGGTGGTGTATAACCGTGATTGCGTTACCTTAGCAATAACAATTGGTCGTCTTGGTTACGTTTGTCCTCAAGAGGTGGCCCCCATGCTACAGCAGTTTATAAGACCCTGGTGTGTATTATTCAATCTTTTTTTTTAATTCATTTTTCTTCACTCTTTCTTTCTCTATCTCACTTTTAGATATATTTTCAGTTGGTTACAAAAATCACAATCCTTAATCATTGCCAACCATGTGACTAATCTTGTCCTATCAGGTTTGTGAGGTTTTTCAGTAGCATCGTCATGTATATTTATTTTATGTTGTGGCTAACGACTAATTGATGCATGGGATAAGATTGTCACATGCTTGCTGTGTTTAAAAGCTTGATTATACGTAAAAGCATTTAAATATCCACCAGAAAAATTAAGATGCATGCAAATTTTATAAATTTAGGTTCTTGCATTATGTTTCTTTTTTAGAATTAATTTGGAAACTTGGATTGCATTAAATACACGTTTAAATTTGCTACATACAAAATCTTACTTGCTTGTTAATGTCAGAGTTAAACATCTACACCATAAGTGTATAGTAATAGTTTATATTGTGACAGTATAGCCTGTGTTCTGCTTCTTTCAATTGATAATCTTTTAACTCAAGTCATTTTCAGTAGTGTTTAATGGAATACAAGTCATAAAAAAATTAAAAATTAATTTGGTAATAATACTCTTTGTCTCAGGCTTATTAATAGTTTAAGAAAAACAAGTTGTCTATTTTTATAGATTCAGTCTATTAAGAAAATGTGAATTTCACTGTTAATACTATTGAGATAAGATGGGTCAGACATGAGAAATGAAAGTCAAGCTTCCTGAAAATGTAGTATAATCATTATCTCTATTGTGGTGCCTATTCCATTAAATACTGTCTATTAGCATTGTGTTGAACCTGCTTTTTACTTTAAATACTAAACTCAGTTCTGTAATTCAATAGGTGTACCTCTCTGAGAAACATAAGAGACAATGAAGAGAAAGATTCAGCATTCCGTGGGATTTGTACCATGATCAGTGTGAATCCCAGTGGCGTAATCCAAGTAAGATGTTCACAGGGGTTTGTTCTCATTGTTCTGTGTACTACATAATAGATTTTTAAAGGAAGAATATTTTAAGGCTTTAATTACATTTGTTTATTGTGTGTGGACAAACACATGCCATGGCACACAGGAGAGGGGAGTCAGAACAACCTGTAGAAGTCAGTTTTCTCCCTCCAGCAGATGAGTGCCAGAGACTGACAACTCTTCAGGGAGGGTAGCACCCCTGCAGTGTTTCTCAGGTCTTACTTCACTAAGTAAGATAGTGATGGCAGACTGGGAGAGGAAGGTTATACTGTTGTCTTCCACTGGACCAGGCCTTTTCATGTATGTTTAGAGTTCATTTATTTACTTTGTACATGCCTCCTGTTTATGGATATCAGTTTAGAGTTTGAACTTTAAAATAGCAAATAAAATAGAATATTGAGTTATTCTTTGAAATTGTTTTAAAAACTTGTTATTTATTCATCCTATTTTATTTCCTAAGTTTGTTATCTTTAGACATTTTTAAAATTATAGCTATTATTTTTAATATGTATGGATGTTTTACCTGCATTTATGTCTGTACACCTTGTGTGTGCTTGGCGCCCTTGGAGGCCAGAAGTCGGCGTCAGATCTCTTGGAACTGGAGTTAAATATGATTATGAGTGACCATGTGGGTTCTGGGAATCAAATCTGGTTTCTCTGGAAGAGCAACGAGTGTGCTCACTTAACTGCTGAGCCATCTCTCTTAACCACAGCCCCTCTCAACATTTAATTATTTAGTGACAGGTTTTATATATGGGAGTATAATAAAAATATTCCAGCTGCCAGTTTTCCAGACATAACACAGGAAAAAAAAAAAACATTGAATTCTATACCACATGCTCAAAATACAAAACACATGCATTCATTTGTTCTGTTGATTGGTTGGGATTTTTGTTAGTTGGTCCTCTCCAAGAGCAACCAAGCTCTTTCCCTAAGTCCTCTCTCCAGACCCTGGTTGGTTCTCACTGTGTATGGCCTGTGGGTGCTGAGATCTGAATTGAGATCTATGAAGCAACCAATGCTCCTAACTGCTGAGCCATTTCTTTAGCCATGTATTTAAGGTTTTGTTTACTATCTCAAGATGGTTGTTAAATTTAATATCCTTCTTCTATTTCAAGCTAGCTTGTGGTATAAATTCAGGTTGTTTACAATCTAGCCAGAACTGCCTTATTGTTGACTTTATCTGGTTCTTTCAGACCATTCCTAATGCTGAATATTTCCTAGACTGGTTTGCTTTTGTTTTGTAAATTACAATTTGATATAAGTTACTAGGAGGTAATGAGTTAATTGAAATGTTAAACTGTCACTTCTAATTCCTTAGTGGTCCTAGTTGACTTTAAATATTGGGGTTTTAGTTAATTATTGCGACAAGCTCTGAAATTTGAAGATGTGTTTTACGAATTCGGTAAAAAGAGTAGCAACATAAAATGCCTCTTGCTTGTTACAGGATTTTATATTTTTTTGTGATGCCGTTGCATCGTGGATTAACCCAAAAGATGATCTCAGAGACATGTTCTGTAAGGTAACTAATCAGCATTTGTGACTGTTAATTCCTAGTTGAAACACTGGAGTTCCTCTTTATTTTAAACTCAGCTTCTTCAGAGCTGTATTGTGATCTCAATTCTTAGCAGAGAACCTGGCTTGATCTTAAGATCTGGAACTGGCTCGGGACAGTATTCTCCCAGTTAATAACACTGATTCATGTTGTCTTATTATTGCAATTGTAGAAAATGGCTTGAAGTTCTCAAGATGGATTTGGAATGTAAATTGAATCTTGAATAGAGTAAACCTTCACCAGTGCCCTTCACAGGAATTGAGCCTATGTTAATTGCTTTGTTAGTACTCCCTTCTGATTAACTGTGGTCTATACTCGGCTGTAACAGAGTGAGTGATTTGAATCACTTGAAATTTGACACTATTTGCAGTCAAAAGCTCAAAGCTTATATATTTATTTCTAAGTTGAAATAACCCAACATTCTTAATTAGGAAGGAAGGAAGGAAGGAAGGAAGGAAGGAAGGAAGGAAGGAAGGAAGGAAGGAAGGAAGGAAGGAAGGAAAAGTTACCCATTAGATAGGTTTTATGTTGTTTGGTTTTGACTTTTTTGCTTTTTTAAATTTAATATCAGAGATTTCTCAATATTTAGCAACATCATGTTGCTAAAGGCATTTCCTGAATTTTAAGTGTAAATCATAGAGGGTAGTTTTGGTCATTCATGGGGCCTAGAACTTAACTTACAAAGTTTGTGATTTACTACTTTGAAATGGAAATTGTAATTAACATCAATAATGCTTGATTTCTGAAGATAAACAGATCTGAGTTTTTGGCTTTGTTCATAAGGTAATGGTTTTTCATTCTTTGCAGATCCTTCATGGATTTAAAAACCAAGTCGGGGATGAAAATTGGAGGCGATTCTCTGACCAGTTTCCTCTTCCCTTAAAAGAGCGTCTTGCAGCTTTCTATGGTGTTTAATCTAATACACTTAAGCTGCGTCCCAGAATTAGGGGTAAGTTACAAACTTTGGAAATTTTTAGAGTGAAAATATTTAATGAATACGCAAGTCAAATGTGTCGTGTTGTCCCTCCATCTCCCCCATCCCCCAGGAGTCTTAGATAAGCAGAAATCCTGGTTGATGCACTGGTTTGATTCTATACATTATTTCATCCCTTTCTTGTTTTCTTTCTCCCTGCATGGGCAGCATTCTCAGTGGGTTCGGTTTTTGAAGCCTTACTTTATAGTCGTAGATGTAAGCAAGGACAAGAAGCTTTGTGTGTTGTGACCTTTAAGAAAACAAATTTAGAAAATTCTGGAAGTAGATGACATTTAACACTCGTTTGTTAATCACCTAGCAGCTACCCAGAATTCTTCAAAGTTGTTCATGAATTATCTCTTGGTCTGAGGAAGTAGAGGGCCAAGTACTTGGGTTCTTGGTCTTGCTCTTGGCAGTCTCTGTTCTCAGTTAGAGACTAGCAGCGGTGCTCGCTAGGCTCCAGCCCCACATCTAGTCATGCTGAAGGGTGACTGTAGTGTATAGTAAGGGGACTACGTACTCTTTGGATAGTATAGTGAGCTAGTAAAAATTCTCCAGGTTTTGAACATAACTTGAGACTTACCTATCTGACTGGAAGCCAGGCATAGGACACACTAAATGTGTAAAGTGTGTACTATACCAGATTAAAGTACCCTTTACATCACAAGGGTTTGGGGGTTGTTTTGTTTTATTTTTTTGCTAGCCGCTCATTTAATCTGAGCATGAAAGATTTCATTATCCAAGTTACCTAACCTAGGAGAGAGTAGAAATGAATTTATATAGCCTCAGGCTGTCTAGGCCCTCTGTGTATTGTTCACTTTAGTTATGAATCCTTGACTTCAGCATTTTGAAGTGTTTTAATTTTCTTAGGTCCTGAGAATGCAATAAAGGGGAATTACTTAGCTTTAAAGATTTCACATCGAGCTTGTGAGTCTTAGTTTGTCATTCTTTAAATTGGTCAGTACCTTTTATTCTTGCTTCTTTATGCGTGCATGCAGAAGCAAGAGAAAGCAGTTGATCATACTTCACCGATGGGTCCATTAACCTCTGAATTCATATGAACAGTTACAAGTAACCAGAGTGTAGCCTGAGTGGTTTTTAGTATTTTTGTAAAAGGACCACATATCAGACATTGGTTTATGTATTCCAAAAAATCTTTCTTAATTTCTTATGTAACAATTTTAAAAAGTCTACATCAGTAAAAATGAAATTGCCTGAGAGTATAGGAAATAACCAATAGGGTTGGAAGGATGACTAATTACGAACATCAAGAAGATGGGTGTGTTAGACTGGAGAGGTGGCTCAGTGGTTAAGAGCACCAGCTGTTTAGAGGTCCTGAGTTCAATCCCCAGCACCCACATGGAGTCTCATAGCCATCTATAATGGGATCTGATACCCAGTTCTGGCATAAAGCTGTCCATGCAGATAGAGCAATTCATATACACAAAATAAATTTTTTTCCCCCAGGATTTTTGTTTTGTTTTGTTAAGTTTTTTGAGGCAGGGTTTCTCTAGCTTTGTAGCCTGTCCTGGAACTCACTATAGATCAGGCTGGCCTTGAATTCACAGAGTTCCTCTTGCCTCTGCCTCCTGAGTGCTAGGATTATAGGCGAGTGCCACCACTGTACATGTTAAAAGAAATAAATCTTTTTTTTTTTTTAAAGATGATGATGGGTGTTAAATTCTATTTTTGAATATTATTGAATGTTCTGATCCCTGTAGGGTAAAATTAGAATTTATTTTCTTAAACATCAGATATTGTGATTTCATTTTAAGAAAGTAAAGTGGCATTATGCAGGAAATGTTCAGTTTGCATGACACCCATTCTACTAAAAGAAGTAAGGATAAATACCATGCAAAAATTCATATGAAGCACTATACACTGTATGTCCCCAATGTGTGTTCACTTTCATATTTAATGCAGGTAACTAACTGTTCAGTCTCACAAGAACATGGAATGCATGGTCTTTGGCAATTTGTTGAATTTCCTAATTTCTTTATAGGTAAAGATAGAAATGTTATTTGACTAGTTTTATGCTTCATTGGCTCTGAAAGAGAGGCAGGTATTAAAGATAAAATTGGTTTTGTTTTTTTGCAGGTCCATCAGTCTTGGAGACTATAAGGGAGCCTCTGCACCCAGGGAAAATGTTACCCTTTACAGGGGGGAAGGGTAAACCAGTAGGGAATACAGTACAATCCCAACCCTACTGGGAGGGGCGGGAGGGAGGTGTTGCCGTCACTGTATTAAGTCGATGTTGGGAAATGTTTTAACATCTGGAGCCTCTGTGGGTGGAAATCTGTCTCCAATTACAACTCTGCACTGGATGTGAAGAAGCAAAAACTATTCAGTCTACTCACAGAACAGTACTTTCTGGAATATTATGGGGAATTGTACCAAAACAAGAACCACATAAACAATGCTTAGGGATAAGAAGGAGGAAAATCCCGTGGTCCACAACAAAGGAAACCTAAGAGTGGGAAGCTACAACAGTAAGGAAGCTTTTTTCATTAAAGGTTTTTATATAAATTTTCCCACGTTACGGGGCCTTGTTTTTGCATGCTGATGAAGAACTACACAAAACTAACAGTTAAAATCAGCTTGCCTCCCCTAGTAGAAGCAGGTTCTTGGAAGTTACAATTTAAGGTACCCCCAAAAAGTTGGAAATAAAACGAAACAAATTTGAACAATGAAGCACCCTGTGAGATGCCAACGAGTCACTCCTTTTACCTTTGCGGGCTGGGCAGGGAGGGAGGAATAAATGGGGTCGGGGTATCAGACTAAAGGTGACATCTAATTTTACATTAAAACGTTAGTGGATATAATTTCATGGTTGTACTTCTTAGATTTAATTTCTAGGCCAACACGTTATCTTAAGGTGCAGTTTAAGGTTCAGGCATGCGCTCTGGCTCATAGTGATTGAAAGTGATGTAAATTAGTGGGACCGTAGCATGCTTGCATCACATAGAGTGCAGTTGGTATCCATTTACCTATGTTGCGCCAGTTTGGGTTGCAGTTTACCAGTTCAATAGCCCTGCATTAAAATTACTTTAAGATTTGTGGATTTTATTTTTATTAAGAATATAGATATATAAAGTACTGTAGTTTACAGCTAGGCCTTGAAATATCTTTTTAGGATCTGTTAGGAATAAGATTGATATTGTATTGTGTGTAACCTGCACAATGTGGAAAGCTGATATACCTGTGCAAAATCTCTGCCTCTGTGCTGTCAGTGTGGTGTGCTTTCTGCATGGTTATATACTACTAGTGATTTTATCAAATTTCAAATTACATGGTAAAAGATCTGTAAAAGGCTGCATAAATGTTAGTTGGCACATAAAGACAATTGTAGAAGTTGAAACAGGATTGCTATATTTCAATGTTTATTCCCACTCAACATATTGCCTCTAAGCTTTCCTTTTTTTATTTTATTTTATTTTATTTTATTTTTTTGTTCAAAGCATGATCTTAAAGATACGTTTAAGTTAATGGATGTAATGCAGGGTTCCTACACTGTATTGGCGCATGTTGGTGGCCCTTTGTGCCCTAAGTATATGCACACAGGGTGCAAGTTCAAAGCTACAGAGTGAGAGTTGGTTTGGATCCTCTTCATTTCATTTGTTTGACTTTTCTGTTATTTCCCCCCCTCTACTTACATGTATTCCTGTGAATAAATCCTTGTTAAGTTAACCCTTTACTTTTCCTCCCATGTGTATTTTCTTACATACTGTGAATGTGAAGACCCTAACTGGTACACTTGATCTTATGTCCGTAGGAAAGTGCGAGTCTTTATTAATTTGGATTGTCTGAGCAGTGTGTATCCCATGATGATGAAGGAAAATGGAGAGTTTTGGGGATTTTTTTGTTTTGGTTTTTTTTTTTTTTTATTTTTAGCTCTGCTGGTCAGAGATAAAGCCACGCCTTTCCATTTTTCAATGCTGCATATTTAATCTGCAACAAATTGTTAAGCCATAACAGCCTTTTTATATTTTAATTTGTCACCTTTGCATTGCAGAATAAATACCGAATAACCATTTTTATAAGCAGTTGCTCCTCTTTGCATGGTTCTGTTCTCTAAAAGTGTTGACTGATAAGGCCATTGCACTGAAGTGTGAGCTGTGTGCGTGTGACTTTATAAATGCAGTTTCAAAACATTTCACATGCATGGTAGCATGCAAAAAGGTTTTAGTTGTTGTGTATGTGTTTGTTTTAACATGTTGTTTTACCTTCTTTCCTTCTAGTTTGGCTTTGCAAATTTCAGTCTGTAGTGCCTGAAATAAAATCATCTACAATGCCCAATCATTTTGTTAATTTCAAGCTAGACTCAAGGGTGTATGGCATTTCCTTTTTAGTACAGTTACCTTACAGAGAGCTCAAAATTTGCTTCTTGGGTTGGCTTTAAAGCCAGAGCAGAATAACTGTTTTACCCTTGGGTTGTGTATGCCATGTAGTGCTTCAGATGCTTTCCAAAACTTAACATAGGCGGTAATAGTCTTGCATAGGTAGTAAATAAACAGCCAGATTCGTCTCTTAACATACTAAAACAAATATAAAAACTTTCAATAAAGTGATATGGACCTGTGATAAACAATTCTGTATTAAGTAAAAGTGATATTGTCACCTGTCTGGTTAAAAATATATTTCCAATTTGGCAGTTATGCAGCACAAAAACAAACAATATTTAGTTTTGTAGTAAATAGATTTGTTTCTAAATTTAATAACTTTATAATAGAAAATTAAGTAAATATGACTGACAACCTAAGATTAGGGGTATTTTCTAATGTAGTTTTCTTGTTGAGGCTATTGTTTCTTCCTAATTTATATTATATTTCAGACAACATAGTATAGCACAGGAATTTGCAGAAGCCATTTAAGTTTTTTTTTTTTTTTTTTTTTGAGGTAAACGCTGAGTTAGCATATTTTGTTTTGATGAACATAACACATCATGGGATATATAGATATATATATAAAGCAACTTAATTCTTGTGGTGCAGTCTTGATAGCTTTGAATGTTGACTGAATGTCTGTGAGATCGTGCGTTTGTCATGGTTACATTCCAGTGTTTCTGCCTCTTGGCATGCTTAAAGCGCGGCTTCCTCCGCCTGCTCCTTTCACACTAAAATGCTGTTAGTGTGCTCAGCTACAGAGATAGCCGCTGCTGAGTGATGTAGATTTTCTACTTGAATATTTTTACGTTGTAGGAACCTCAGGAGGTCAGTGTTTACTGTTTGTATATGCCTTCCTTTCCTGTTTGGGCTTCTCTCCTTGAAGGATTCTGACAGAACAAAAGCTGCTGATCAACCTAAGTTGGGAACAGAAAGTGTGTCTGGTGGAGTTTAGATGCTTACTTGGCAGTTCCATGTTACAGCCCATTAATTAGCAAGTGAACTTAGTGCCACAGGTGTTCATTTCTTCAGGAAATGATTTTGCTTTTTGTATTGTCTAATCTCTTTAATGACTTCATACTGTGTAAGAAAAATCACTTTTGTATTGTTTGTTGGTTATTTCCAACATAATCAACTTGTAAATATCCTTAGAGCCAGTTCTGATGCTTACATTATTGCTACTTGATTTTGTTATGCAACTTAGATTTCAGATCTTAAAACACTTAACCAAGCCATTACATCTTAAAACAAAACAAGTAGCATACATTTTGTAATTAACATTGATAAACACTGTGATTTTTTTGGTTAAGACTTTTTCATTGATCTGAATTGCTTAAATTGCATATATTGTAAAATAGAGTCAGATGTATATTTTAAAATAATTTCAACTGACTTTCCTCTTACTGCTTTGTCTACTCAGTTATGAATATTCAGATACAAGTTTTATCTCAGGTGAATATCCTTGTATCATTTTGCTTTGGTGACATGTTTATAAAGAAAGATCATCATACTTAATAGTCTTGGGAGGTTTGTGAGTTGTTTTTGTTGTTGTTGTTTATGTATTTTATTGATAATCTGCCCAGTTAGTCTGGTGTTCCCTCCCTCCACCCCCAGTTGTCCTGTCAGACTGGAGCGGTACAGAAAGCTCTCACACTTAGTGTGCAGATTCGTCTGAAGTTGAGTCAAGTTTGGTTCTCCTCTTTTCCAGACCCTCAAAATACAAAAGTGGAACCTTTTCTCCCTGACATAAAATTCTCTGCATAGTTGAGGTGCCAGAATTAAATTATATATTAAACTCTTGTATCAATTTAACACCTTTGCAGTAAAGAAAATTTTTTTGCTTCATGTAGTTAATTATATTCATATTGAATGTATTAACAGATACCAGAGCAAAAGCATTCTTCCCAGGAGAAGAGTGTGTCGTGCATACCTAAAACCCTAATTCCTTCCTTTGCTAATACTACAGGTGCACACAGATTTGCTTACGGAGTTACTTTTGCAAATATTACAAGGCAGGGAGACACTAATTGTTGCTGCTAGTACTGTTTAATAAAGTGAGCGAGCATTGGAATCTAAAAGGAACATAGGGTCTTGTGGTTAACAGCCTGGGATAATTGAGAAGGAAAAAGAGCAGTAGCGGCCTGTGTTGGTAACAATATTATCTATCTAGTATCAATACCATACAGTAGCATTGTATATCAACTAGTGAGTGCACTTTGTAGTGTATTACATATGGCAATGCTTCTAAGGCCTCTTTCAAGTTAAGTTTCACATGAAAGTTATTTTCTCTTACCTGTATGCTTTCTAGGTAAGTAGAAACTAGCTTCAGGCTTGATATAGATCTTTTCCCTGTTGGTATTACATATATGTAGATAATTCTCAATGCCTAATTATTATACTTATACAATTGTAAGGAATACACTTAATTACAGCAACTGCTTTTGTGGTTTGTATCCCAGAGTGTATTGTGTTGAAATAAAAGATGCATAGCAGCTGAATGTATGCATGACTTAGAGGGAAGTTAAAACCGATTTTCTTTTTCCCACCTCTGTACATTAAAAACTAAGCCAAATCTATTTGCCAATAGTAGATCACTAATTACAAAGCTAGTAGTTTGTCTTTTAGTAGGAGTTTTTGTTTGCCATAAGTCACTCTTACTGTGGCTTGGTATTATGCAGGATTA
Source organism: Myodes glareolus (assembly GCF_982192425.1). Taxonomy (NCBI): domain Eukaryota; kingdom Metazoa; phylum Chordata; class Mammalia; order Rodentia; family Cricetidae; genus Myodes; species Myodes glareolus. The sequence continues at coordinate 26,325,099 of NC_142040.1, read as the reverse complement.
TCTCTTTCACAGGTGTAGTCATCTTGCTCAATGCCTGCTGTAACGTGGTTAGCCTATAAGGCAGTGTTGTCCCTCCTGATGTCCACCGGGTTCCACTATATTTTCCTCTTACCTTTTTGTCCCTGCTTTCCTATGTGGATATATAACCAAACTGAACTTCATTGTTTTTTTTTTAATGGAGATAATATTAGATAATACTGTGTAATTAATTTTACTCAATAGATTATCATCTTAAGAGTGCTTAAATGTGGTCAATCACTTCATATTATGAAAGTTTTACACTTAATCTTCATGCTAACGTTGGGTGCAATAACTTAGTAGTACTTGCTTAGTTATGAATAACTGGATCTTTCTGCTGACAACTTAGGTTGTATGAGTTATGCTTAAAAGCTTTAAATCTGATGTTTCCTGTACCTGCCACACTATGTTAGAATGTGTCCTTCAAACATCCTCCTGCAACTTCTCAAACTGTACTCAATTGATATTTCTTGAAGTCTAACTCTGTGCTGACAGATCTTCATTTTAAATAGAATACGGTTTTAATTTTTGATAAGCTGCTGAATTTTAAAGAGAGTTTTTTGGGGCCACCAAATATTTTGGATCATGCAGAGAATATATATTGTACTGTAGTAATTTTGTATTTACATTTGTATGATGTGACATGATAGACGTGAATGTTAATCACTGCTTGACTATGTTAATAAAGTTGTTTAACTATAGACGTTGCACTCTGATTTTTAATGGAAAGAAATTCTTTCTTTGTTTTCCTCCATTTTGTGTCCTAATAGGTTTGGTGGGGATTTTTTGGGGGTGGGATTAAAGTGTGGTATGATTTTTATTGGTTTTGGTTTTGTTTTCTCTATCTTACACATTAGTGAGCTGTTGTTATCCAAGCAGCCTTTTTTTCTTGGTCATGTACTACAGAAACTTTTGCATACATTTTAACTACTATTAATGCTTTTCAACTCAAGCTGTGGAGGATTGGTGCAATAACCGCTTTGCCAAAGGAAACGAATAGAGGTGACCCTGTGACATAAAGAGCTGATGATAGGGAAGACAGTGTAAGAGTGTCCTGTTGTAGCTCTGCTACTTCAGAAAACTGAGACTTGTGGTTTTGAAAGTTAACACTTTCAAGTCATTTCCTCTTCAGGCTGTAGTCAACTAATGTAATTACATGTTACCAATTAAAATTTAAATGTATTGATACATCTAGAGTCTGCACACACATAACTGTAAAGTGCTCTTTTTAACCCAAGTATAGAACATTTTAGAACAAGAAAGGGCCTGAGGTGAATCATTACAGCCCAAAAACTTACAAAGTGAAGCTTGGATTTCTTGGCTTTTGTTAAAAATATTTATCAGAGGCAGAGAGAGTCTGTGAGTTTGAGGCCAGCCTAGTCTACAAGAGCTAGTTCCAGGACAGGCTCCAAAGCTACAGAGAAAGCCTGTCTCGGGGGGAAAAAAAAAATTGACGTAACATAATTGTGTTGGTAAGCATAAGCTATGCATTGGAATTGAGATACAAGGTTCACCTGGCAGAAGGAATTATAGAGTGCAGGGTTGGGGAGAAAGAAGGACACCAAGGAAACCCACAGAATCAACTATCCTGGGCTCATAGAGACTGAACCAACAACCAAGGAGCCTGTGTAGGACTGAGCTAGGCACTCTGTGCATATGTTACAATTGTATAGCTTAGTCCTATTGTAGGTCTCCTAAAGTGGGAACAGGGGCTATCTCTGACTCTTTTACAGACTTTTGGGACTCATATTGGGTCACCTTGCCCAGCCTTAATACATGGGGAGGTGCTTAGTCTTAATACAACCTGATAATGCCATGTTTTGTTGATACTCAAGGAGACCTACCCTTTCCTGAGCAGAAACAGAGTGGCCTGGGAGGTGAAGAGAGGGAAAACTGACCAGGTTGTAAAAGAAATAAATTGATTAAAAATGAAAAAATAAAAAAGAGCCCAGAGTGTGAGATTTGGTTTGTAGAAATGTTTATTTCAGTCTGCCCGATCATTAATTCAGGTTCTAATTTGCTTCCTAAAAAAATTGTTCCAGAAGATGAAATCTTGACATTTGTAGTGAAACTACAGTCAGCAGCTTTATTCAGTTTTTTATTCAAATGATTTTCTTTTCTCAGTTCGTATGATAGCCATATTAGTAAGCAAGTAAATAGGTCACTCCGTTTCTGAACGGGCATTTATAGTCTGACATTTAAAAAAATCATGTTATTATTTCGGGATTGTGGTTGACGTGGCAGTGGAACCATACAGATCTTCGGGTGGGTCTTCTTTATAGTGCAGCTGACAGCGGGAGCTACTTACACTGCGGCTGTCATTTGAGCTCTTTTGTCTGACTTCCTGAAATGCCCCTTTATATACTGCAGTTCACAGGTGACCGTCTGAAGTGGAGTAAAACTTGATCCACTGGTAGTGATGTGAAGATTGTTCTAGTTGTCACTTTCAGATTTTTGTCCCAACCTCCTAGAGTTCATTTCTAGAAATGTTACAGGTATCTTACTGTGACCATTTCAAGTAGTCCTTATCAGTATTGGTAAGAAGTGCATCAATGCACTCAGGAGGCAGAGGCAGGAGGATTTCTGTGAGTTCAAGGACTACATTTTTTGAAAAAGAGGCCCTTTCTCTAAAAAATAAAAAAAATAAATCTTAATGAGTCTTATCGGTAATTTGCTGTTAATACTTCCGAGTACATAATAAGCGAGGAGAATTTCTGCATTGTTTCTAGGCAGTGTTGTGTACAGCCAGACTTGTCAGCTAATGGGTGCCCACTGATGTAGCTACAACTGCCCTCTTGGTGTGCATTCAGATGTTATTTCTGGACTTTTCTGAATGAAATAGTGATGAATGTTGAGGTGCTGAAATACTTGTCATACATTTACAGCAGTCTTTGTGGGATTGGTAGGCCATTGCAATAGTAATAGTTAGCTCACCCGAGCCAGCTTACAGTGTACTTACTCTAAGTTGTAGCTAATGGCATGGGTTTCGAACTTCAGGAAGTTTTATGTATGAAGTGTGTTTTCATATTGCAGATTTAAGTTACCCCAGTCTTACGTTACAGACACTGTTCCTAGTCCCATGAGGTTTTGTCTGTTGACAGAGAGCTATGTTAGTGGTGGAAAGTGCTAGTGTAAGAAAGGAGCTCAGGGCACTGTTTTGTTACTTGAGCTGAGGGGAGATCAAAGTAGGCCTGAGAGGATGTCATTTGAGCAAAAGTGAGAAGGAGTGAAGCTGTTGATCCTGGGGAGATTATCTCAGGCAAGGGAACCATGATAGATGGTCTGAAAGGCTATGCATTTGCGAGCACCTTAGTGTCTAGAGCAAGGAGAAACAGAAGGTCTAAGGGATAAATGAAAGCCGAATGGGAAGGGCTTTGTAGGATGCAACTCATTGAAAATGCCCTATGGCCCTAAGGTCAAAATGGGTTTGGGGTGGGGGATGGATGCTGTTGTGGTCAGGGGAGGATTTGAACCAGGGTAGTAGTGGGAAAATTGGAAAGCGATTGGCTACTTGGGTATGTCTTAGAGTGATCAGGGTTTGACAATACACTGAATGTGTATATTGTGGAGGAGGACAAAAGGACATAACTGCAGTTAGCTGGAGGTAGTCATGAGAAGTAGAGAGCGCATTTTTCATAACAGGCAGATAACCTGCTGACTATGATGAGCTGGAAGTTTGTGTATAAATGTAAGTTCAGATCATAAAGCTGAAAAATATCTGAGAATGGCAAAGGAAATGGGAAGGGGAAAGAAGAAATAACAAAACTCAGGGACCAGACTGAAGCATTTCAGCCTGAAGCTCAAAGGTGAGTAAAGAAAGCCCGAGAAGTGGGGGCTGGAGAGACGGCTCAGAGGTTAAGAGCACTGACTGCTCTTGTGGAAGTTGAGTTCAACCCCTCAGGTGGTGACTCACAGCTGTCTCTGATGCCATCTTCTGGTGTGCAGACCGACATGTAGACAAAACTCAAACATAAAAACCACAAATAATAAAACAAAGAACAGAAGCATGGTGTCTGAAGTCGGGGGTGGGGGAGTCGAGTGGACTTTGCTCTCAGCAGTATAGAAGGGATTAGTTTTGGTGGGGTTTTAAATAACTATAGGAAAAAATGATGCTCTCTCTCCAGGGACTCTTAAGAGACCTTGGGTTTCCATTTTCTCAAATTCAAATTGGCGAGTGACGTCTTCGGTTTTCTGAAATTAAGTTAAAAAATTTAGAAGCGTGTGAAAAGCAAGTTGAAGTAGCCAGAGATCACTTTGAAGTCCACCTCCAGAAGATTTACCACTTGTTAGCTGGATAAAATTATTAGAATTCATGAAGTCAGGCAGAAAATAAGTTAAAAAGGTAGAACAGTCTCTTCCCAGAGCTGTGAAAGAGGGGTTCCTCTTGGGAATCAGTAACTTCACAGAGCTAAGCTCAGAAACATCTGAACATGAAACTACTGTACTCCAGTGGACAAGACGGATTATTTGACAAGTTGAAGGCAAGGAAGTTGGGTTTATAACTTCATGTTCCACCAGAATTCCTGATTTGAAGATACTGCACTAAACTTTTTAAAATTATTTATTTTCATGTTTATTTTGCCTATGGGAAAAGTGCCCACTAAGCTAGACGAGGGCATCAGATACCCCGGAATGGGAGTTACAGTTGGCTGGGAACTGAGTTCTTGATCCTCTGTGGGCACAACCAGTGTTCTAAACTGCTGAGCCATCTTCAACCCATATGTTCATTTGTTTAAAATAATCGTAATATAACATGACATCTGAGACAGCCCTCTCCTAAATAGTTGATTTTTCAAAAAGTTAATTGTGCATGTCAAAATCAAGTTACAAAGCTCAGCAAGTCAGACAACCCAGTAGAAAGGCTGGCGAAGGGGGACTGTTTCTTCTTTTAAGTATTAATAGGTCTAGGCCAAGTGGTGGTGGTGCACACCTTTAATCCCAACACTCAGAAGGCAGAGGCAGGCAGATCGTTGAGTTCCAAGACAGACTGAAGCTACATAGATACCCTGTCTTGGAAAAAAATGCAGTGTAAATAACTATATAATGAAGTTGAAGAAATAAAGACAAATATGCCTGTAGATGTTGAATTCAGATTCGGTACCCACCATCAACCTTCCCTTCTTTCCCTCACATGTCTCCTGTGTTCTGTTACCCACGCCACCTCCCTTAAAGCCTCGTTTTCTATCTCATGGATGTTTTTCAAGTTTCTTGGTCTCTACCCACATTTATCCCACTAAGTACTATGTACTTGATATTAGAAGCTGGGATTCACATAGAGAAAAGATGTAGTTGAGCCTGGATTACCTCACTATATTGCTTTCTAATTCCATCTGGGTATTTTGTTTTGTTTTGTTTTTTTGCAAATTTACTTATTTATTGCAGTTTTTCATTATCCATTTGTGGGTCACAGAGATAACTGTCTATGTTTCTTGCCGTTTTTACCACAGTAGCAAAGAAATGGAACCAGTCTTAACTGTCTACCATCAGATAAAAGAATTGAACTAGTAGGGGCATCACATTTAATGGGGTGAAATCCAACCTTAGTTTGGTCACCTGAACACTGACAGAAAGTCGAGTAATACTACTAAATAGGAAAAATACAATAAAGAGGTTTTGGCTGTCATCTTGGGATGATTGTTGGATTTATTTTCCTTTCTGACTAAAGCGGAATTACTGCTTGAGTACTTAATATGCAAGTGGGAGAGTACTGGAATCTTCACATTCTCTAAACTGAAAATTAAAAGTCTGGCATGCATTGTCAGTGAAAGACACGGGCAAAACTGAAGCATTTACTGCTGATGTAGGACAGCTACAGTGGAAGGAGTCTGCCCCTCCTCAGTAAAGCTGGACACTTAGAGCCACCAAAGGTGACACACAAACCTGGAAAACCATCATCCTCTAGAATGCCTACAAACAAGACAGGAATTAGAAAATGTGGGGCAACCCGGTAGTGGTGGTACACACTGTAATCCCAACACTTGAGAGGCAGAAACAGGCGGATCTCTGTGAGTTTGAGGCTAGCCTGGTCTACAGAGCAAGTTCCAGGACATACCCAAAGCTACACAGAAACCCTGCTTTACAAAAAAAAAAAAAAAAAAAAGTATGGGAAGTGCCATAGTACATAGATTCAACTTCAGGTCAGGCAGTGGTGGTGCACACCTTTAATCCCAGCACTCGGAAGGCAGGTGGACCTCTGAGTTCGAGACTAGCCTGGTCTTCAGATTAAGTTCCAGGACAGCCAGAGCTACATAGAAAAACCATGTCTTGGAAAAAATAAAAAATTAGTCAATATGGTGCACTTGGAAGTTGCAGGATAAAAGTTTATCTAAAGTTTGTTTGTCTGCACTTGCTTTCATTCATGCTCCAGCAAACCGAAATATTTAGACTGTATAGCGCTTGGTTATAGGCCCACTCTGAAAAGGAAATGGTTGAGAGTTACTAAGTAACGTGTGTGTGTGTGTGTGTTCCCAAGTACCCAAGGGAGGCCAGAAGAGAGTGTCACGTCTTGGAGCTGGAGTAAAGGCAGTTGTGCACTGCCTAGTGTGGGTGCTGGGAACTGAACTCAGGTCCTCTCTGCAAGAGCAGTGCCAAACCCACCTGCGAAATCATCTTTCCAGCTCCCAAGTAGTTCAGTAGTCGGTTGGTTTTTTTAATGACCTCATTTTGTTTTTCAATGTAGGTGTGTACATTTTAATATTTATTTATTTTGAGACAGGATTTTCCTCTCTCTAACAACCCTGACTGTCCTGGAACTCACTTTGTAGACCAGGCTGGCCTCCAACTCACACAGGTTCCCCTGCCTCTGTCTCCCAAATACTGATGACATTTCTCTGCAAATATTAAACCAGCTCATTATCAACAATGTGTGGTGTTATTTATGCAATCCTAACAGTCTAGTTCTAGACCCAGCTACTGTGATGAGCATGTCCAGCCCATGAAGGTTTTAAAGCTTTGAACTGACGCTGAGTTAGTTCCTGGTACTACCTCTTGTCTCCCCTACTAGTAGAATCAGCTATTTCTTCAAGGTCCCTAGATTTTGGTTTTTGTTCATTTGTCTTTTAATGCAACAATTTTAGTAGATTTTATTTTAAGAGAAAACGACGGCTGGACAGTGGTGGCATATGCCTTTAATCCCAGCATTTGGGAGGTAGAGGTAGGTAGTCTCTGGGTTCAAGGCCAACTTGGTCTACATAGTGAGTTCCTGGACACCTAGAGCTACGCAGACAGGCAAGCTGAAGCTGAAAATCTTAGCAGCTGCAAGGAAAGGGAGATGGGACAGAAAGCGATGTCATCTGCAGTGGAGGTTGACTAGAATGAAGAAGCCCAGGGCAATCAGGCTTAGCCTCTGGCCAATACCTAGAAAGGGGGAAAGAAAAGTTGTGTTACTTCATGAGCAGGCCAGTGGCATACAGGCAGAATAAATATCGTGGTGCCGCCTGATGGAGAGAGGTGTCTCCCCACTTTTTCTTTTAGAAATTGACATTTAGGTGGTGTTAAGTGTGTTCACTGATACGGTCATGGTTGTTTCTCAGTGGAGAGGAATTGCGTGTACACTGTCTACTTGCTGTGAATGTTGCCATACTAAACATAGCTTCATGTGGATGTCTTCAGTTGTGATCCCCTCTCATCTCCCAAATACTGATGACATTTTTCTGCAAATATTAAACCGGCTCATTATCAACAATGTGTGGTGTTATTTATGCAATCCTAACAGTCTAGTTCTAGGCCCAGCTACTGTGATGAGCAAATGTAGGAACTAGATCCCAGTGTTTTCAGACGGGGCCTTCTGGATCCAACCTCTGGCTCTCCAGCTGGGGCTGCTGCTCCCAAGAGCCCTTGGGCTGCTCAGCTGCTTTTCTCAACACCCCAGCTTAAGATGTGTACTTGAAGTATATAAACTCATTTAAATCTGCATTTCATACATGGATCCCACCTCCCTTGTTTCCTGATTATAAAAACACACAGAACCAGGAGGTGGCGGTGTCTTTTGTCCCAGCACCAATGAGGCAGAGGCAGGCAGATCTCTGTGAGTTCAAGGTCAGCCTGATCTACCTAGTGAGTTTCAGAATAGTCAGGGCTACATAGAGAAACCCTGCCTCAAAAGAATAAAACGAGACTGGAGAGATGGCTCAGCGGTTAAGAACATTGCCTGCCCTTCCAAAGGTCCTGAGTTCAATTCCCGGCAACCACATGGTGGCTCACAACCATCTGTAATGAGGTCTGGTGCCTTGTGGCCTGCAGACATATACACAGACAGAATATTGTATACATAATAAATAAATAAATAAATACCAAAAAAAAAAAAAAAGACTAAAACGGCCGGGTGGTGGTGGCACTTGGGAGGCAGAGGCAGACAGATCTCTGTGAGTTCGAGGCCAGCCTGGTATACAAGAGCTAGTTCCAGGACAGCCACCAAAGCTACAGAGAAACCTTGTCTCGGAAAAAAAAAAATCCCTAAAAAAACAAAAACAGAAAAAAGGAATGAAACAAACAATAAAAAACCTACACAGAAAACATTCTGATTGGACTAATTTTAACTATGCCAAAACCTTCCAAAATAGTTCATTACTCAAAATACCCCCCCATAAGCATTCTTCGCTCATCCATTGGTACCATGGACTCTTTCATTCCTACAGATCTGCTTTTGCTAATGTAGAACCAGAATCATATAATAAATAGCCTAATGAGTCTGGCTTTCACTTAAAAAGCATTTAAGATTTTTCTATGCTGATTCCTGGAATCAATGGCTCATTCCTTTGCTGCTAAGTAGTATTGCAGTATCTGATGCTGTGATGAAGGACTTCTTGGATGTTTCCTGTTTATGCAATATGGATTAAGCTTCAATAAACCTTTTGTGTGGCTATAAGATTCATTTTGATAAATATTAGTGAGTAAATACTGTCTTTTAAATCTTTTTTTAATAAACAATTAGATAAAACTTCCTGAACCATCTGAGAGTTAGTATACAATGTACTGCCATTTCAGTTCATTCTTTTCCTTACTGGGCCCAAAAATGTGCATTTGGCATAGAAATAGCATTCTGTGAGGAGAACCATGCGAGTGGGCCTGTTAGTAATGCTAGCTTTATGCTGCTGACCATGTTTCTCAGATCTGGAATTAACAAGTGTCTTGGGAGTGTACTTCTAGATTGTACAGATGTCCTGCTTGTCGTATTTTAAGAAGTTCTGGGAGGTTTGTGGGTGGTTTGTTTGTTTGTTTTAAGATTTATTTATTATATTTACAGTGTTTTGCCTGCATGGTCACCTTTATGCCAGATGAGGGCGCCAGATCTCATTACAGATGGTTGTGAGCCACCATGTGGTAGCTGAGAATTGAATTCAGGACCTCTAGAAGATTAGCCATGCTCTTAACCACTGAGCCATCTCTCCAGCCCCTTTGGTTTGTTGTTGTTTGTTTGTTTGTTTGTTTGTTTGTTTCTTTGTTTTATTCTCATGGCCTGGGGTGATTATTGGTGTGTGGATTACCAAAGCATGCTTTTTTCCATAATTTTTTAATTGATCGCAAAAAGAGGAGAGAGAGGAAACCTAAGGTGTATATTAATAGCAAAGCAAGGAAGAGTCGTGAGTAGCTACTATAGTCTTGGGCGAAGCAGGTTTTTGTTTTTTGAGACAGGATCTCTGTAGCCTTACCCCTGTCTGGTCAACCTCATTCATACTCAGAGGGATCCTCCTGCTTCTGCTTCCAGCATGCTATGCTTAGTGTGTGTTCCACTAACCATAATCCCCAGTCTAGTTTGCTCTGGCAAGGGAGGACTTCCCAAATGTTAGATCCAAATTGCCCGCCTTCCTGGGTCCTCTAAATGAGCCTGGGCATCCCCTCATTTGGGTCACCTCAGACACTTGCTTCCCCGAATCCTAGCTGTTGCCTAGCCTAGGCAGCTGTGGGCGATTCCACCCTGACCAGTATGCTTGGCCACCCTGCCCTGAACGGTGTATGCCCCAGGTGGAGCTCCAACGGAGCAGTCACTATACCCTCAATCGAGCTATGGTTTTCCCCAGAAACCTCTTGGCAGCCCTTCAGCGGCCCTTCTCAGTTAAACCATCGTTCAGGATAATGAGCTGGCAGGAAAAGCACTGGTCATGGGAGAGGAGTGACCTCCGAAACAGAAGAGGAAGTGACTTCCGAAGCAAACGAGTTAAGGCACGAACCAGAAGGACTCGCTTTTGCCTTTCCTTCTCTGAATTTCATTGAAATATTGAAATCACAAAGAAGTTACATATGTAATAAATTATGTAATTATTTAATAGCACAGAAAAACCAGAAAGGGTACTTCCAAACATCAGACAGTTTTGGAAAAAGTACAAAACATGAGAACTGTTAGAAAATTCTAGCAGAACAGAACTAAACCATTTGGTGAGGTAGCCTGAGCACGAAGTCGCTGAGGCAATCTTACCTAAGCCACCAGCTCTGCACCGGGGGCTGAGAAAAGCAGAGGCCACAGCAGAGCTGATGGGGAGAGGGAGGGAAGGAAATCGGGCCCTGCCAGTCAGTGATACTGAACAGCTCCTGTGGGAGAGTTTCAATTGCATGGAAATTAGGAAATGCTGCAAATCAGGATGACCTCTCACCTCCAAGCTGGCTGTTAAACAGTTACCAAATACCACAAGAGCAAGCCAGGATGGAGAACAAGGAGAGTGTCCTGGAGGGCCAGGGAGGAGACACCAAGAAAGCCACCTACAGCCTGTCCCTCCCCTAACTCTATTCACTACCAGGTAAACAGCTCCCATTTGAAGTGACAATTTCCTGTACCTACAAACGGACAGGAAGTGAGGAACCAACTCGCTGGACAAAAACAAGAGCATGAAGAAGAATCCAGGAGCGGAACAGGGCCATCCTAATGTATCAAAAATTAATGAGAATGACACGAACCTTGCATTAACTATAACAAATATCCCCAGGACCACAGACACACGTGCATGTCCACGTTATTGCAGCAGTGTTCACAACGGCCAACTTGTGGAACTTAGGCTTATGACCCATCCATCACGGATAGATACAGAAAATGTACTATATATACACAATGGAGTTTTATTTTGCCATAAGGAAGAATTAAAATTATGTAACCTGGAGGAAAATGGATAGAGAACATGAATTTAAGTGACTTGGATAAACAAGTTTTCTCATGAAATCTATTTAAATTTAGACTTAAATATGTGCATGTATGTATATGTATGCACATGTATATGATATGAAAGCATACGGGGCCTATTGGGAAGAAGAAAGGAGAGGGAACAGGGAAGGAACAGAAGGACAAACAGTGCACGTTTTCTTATATGCAGAAGTTACACAGGCGGCTGCATATGACACAAAAGCAGAAGAGGACTGTGTGGCAGGGAGGACAGGCACCGGCAAGAGTGGGGAGGGGCCGATGTGAGCAACACACAGTGTGAACTGTGATCAGGAAAGCCCTCAATTTGTACCTTAACATTTAAAAAAAAAAGCTATCCAAATATTAACATGACAAAAGTTAGGCTTTGAGCAAGAAGTTCCGCAGCTGACTTCTGATTTTCCAGGAAGTAGCGTGCTGCTGAAGAGGGAAGAGGAAGACTGTTCTGTGTGTGACACATCTGGGTTAACTTCAGGCGGCTGCTGAGGGGACAGTCTCGCAGAGATGATTCACACAGAAACGCTGTTAGAAGGAGAATTTCTGCTGAATGGAATCCAAACTTTGCCTCTCTCACAGAACTCCAGAAAACAACTAGGAATTCATCTTTATTTAAATTATTTTTTCAAAACCATAGGAACTAGGAGACAATATTTTTAATACATGTTCTGAGAGGTGAAAGCAAAAGTTCCGGCCAAGTGATTGGCAGACAAAGCAGGCTCACTATGTAGCAGGTAAAACAGCTTACAAATTGTCATGATTGTTTTTATGAATTGACTCCTTATTTTCCTTTCTTCTTTTCTTCCTTTCCTCCTTTTCCTTTTTGAGACAGGTTCTCACTATGTAACGTCAGCTGTTCTGGAACTCACTATGTAGACAAGATTGGCCTCAAACTCACAGAGATCTTCCTGCCTCTATCTCCCCATTGCTGGGATTAAAGGCATGCACCAACACCTCTGGTTTATTAATCTCTGGGTTTTAGGTGGTGGCACAGGCCTTGAATCCCAGCATTGAAGAGGTAGAAGCAGGTTCTGTGAGTTTGAGACTACCCTGGTCTACATAGCAACTTCCAGGCCTGCCAAAGCTACTGAGACCTGTCTCAAAAAATCAAAATAAAATAAAATACTCTCCATAAAATTTTACTCCATTAAATGAGCACAAAACATGCAGGATTATAATCATGGAGACCAGCCAAATATGTTAGCACATGTGGGTGATCTCAACACTCAAGAAGCTGCGATTGTTGACTTGTGAGTTCAAGACCAGCCTGGGGTACAAAGCAAGACTCTGATAAAAAGGGGATGGATAAAGCATGAAGTCATATTTTTATTTATGTTGATTAAACATGAGATATCAGAGTCTGGGGAAAACTGGAAAGAAAACATAAATTTGCCCATGTTAACCAGTGAGAAGTCACACAAAGCAACATATACACTGTACACAATGTAAACACAGGTAGGCAGACCATAACTTTAAAACACGAAAAACTGTACACATTCAAAAAGATTGGAAAGAATTATTATGAAAGATAAGTTCATGAATGCATGATTGGTATCTTTCAGTAGAAGCAGTATATAATACATAAGATAGTCACTTGTTGCCAGGCCATGGTGGTGTTTGCCTTAATCCCAGCACAGGCTGGATAGAGGCAGGCAGACGTCTGTGAGTTCGAGGCCAGTCTGGTCTACAAAGCTAATTCTATAACAGTTAAGGCTACACAAAGAAACCCTGTCTCAGAAAACAAAAAAGATATTGATTTGTTAATTTAAAATATTTAATATAAAATTCAAAAGAACAGTCCAGACATAATGATAGCAACTGATCAAAGAGGCATAGTTCCTCACTGACAAACAAAAGTCCACACTTCCTCAGAGCTGAATAAATGGCCAGAATCCTTGAACCTCTGTGTGGGCAGAAGACATCTTACTTGGAATATTTGCTACAGCCATTTACCTTAGGGAGACTTAGCTTTCTGTCATCGTAGTACCGCTTTCGGGGATGTACTGTGATGGTTTAGTCTACCTTAGCTTGTCCAGGGTCACACAATAAAGCATGCGAGGCATCTTTAACAACATAGATTTTAATAAATGTATTTGATTCTTAAGAAAATAGATCAGGAGCTGTAGAGATGACTCAGTGGTTAAGAGTAGTTATTGTTCTTGCAGAGGACCTAGGTTCGGTTCCCAGCATCCATATGATGGCTCATGGTCATCTTCAACTCCAGGACCAGGGGATGTGATGCCCTGTCTGACTTTCATTGACACTGAGCACACATGTGGCACATACATAGTAGGCAAAACACTCACACATGAATCTTTTAAAATATATAATCTTTTATGCAAGAAGGTTTATAAGTTAAAACAATTCAGGCTGGAATTTAGGGATTTGGCTTTTTAATTATGTATCCGTGTGGGTATGGACACAAGAGAAAAGTGCCTGCAGAGGCCAGAAGAGGGTGTCGGGTCCCTTGGAGCTGGAGTAACAAATGGTTGTGGGCTGCTGAACTGGGGTCTTAGGACCCTAACTTGGGTCTTCTGAAAGAACATTATGTGTCCTTAGCCACTGTCCTAGGCTGGCGTTTAGAAGTCACATATATTAATGCTTGGAATAGTAGACTACTATAGGCAGAGTTTTCCTGTCCTGGCAGCACTCCCAAATAACCACATGAAAAATTAATACTGATTGTAAATGCTCAGCCAATAGCTTAGGCTTATTACTAGCTAACTCTTACACTTTAAACTAACCCATATTTATTGTCTATACTTTGCCATGTGACTTGGTACCTTTTCTCAGTATGGCACACCCATCTTGTTTCTCTCTGCATCTGCTGGCATCTCTCCTGACTCTGCCCTTCTTCATCCCATCCTAGTTTGGTTGTCCTGCCGATACTTCCTGCTTAACTATCAGCCAGTCAACTTTTTTATTAAACCAATTCGAGTAACAAATCTTTACAGTCTACAAAAGGATTATTCCACACCAGACTATTACTAAAATCAAGGAAATAAAGTATTAACTAGTAATTTTACACGATTGACAACATTTAAGTTGTCATTGAAGTAAAAAGCCAAAATGAGGGCTGGGGAGATGACCCAGAGGTAAAGAGCATTGACTACTCTTTATGAGGCCCTGAGTTCAATTCTCCCCCCACCCCCCCACCCTCCCCACCCCCCCCCCCCCCCCCCCCCCGCAACCACATGGTGGCTCACAGCCATCTATAACGAGATCTGGTGCCCTCTTCTGGATGTAGGCAAACATGCAGACAGAACATTGTGTACATAATAAATAAATAAATCTTTAAAAACAAATCCAAAACCTTTGTTTATTTGTTTGTTTGTTTATTGTGCTCAGAACTGAACCCAGGGTCTTGTGTATGCTTGGTGAGCTCTACCACTGAATTACATTCCCAGCCCAGGAAAATTTTTTCATTTTTGTTCGTTTTTATCATATACACTCATCACCTTTGTAGTGATATTTCCTTTTTTTCATATTAAACACCCAAACCAGACTCATATGTTTGGTTACAGCACTAACGTTTAATCCCAGAGCTACCACCATTTTCTTTTAACATCTGGGTAAAATTTCTTTTAATATAAAAGTTTATCTGTTTTTAATTACGTATTTTTCACAAAGAAAAATTATGAGGTACAAAAGCCAATCTCCTTTTTTTAGACTGTGTATCTGACTGTGAGACCGGGTCTCACTGTGTAGGCCAGGATGGTTATGGACGCACAGAGAGCCTTCTATCCGCCTCTGCCTGAGTGCTAGGATTAAAGGCCTATCAGACCCCACCTGACAAAAATTTCAAAAAATCTTTATTTATGTGGTGTCCAGAAGAGTGCACCAGAACTCCTGGAGCTGGAGTCTGCTGTACGTGCTGAGAGTCACACCCCAGTCCTCTAGAAGAGCAGTCCACACACTTAACCACTGAGCTGTAGTGGCATTTCATTTGGATTCTAATAAATAAAGCTTGAAAGAGATCAGAGCATAAAACAGCCCCACTGGTCAGGTCAGCCTTACAGACCAGGCAGCAGTAACACACACCTTTAATAGTTGCCATAGAAACTGGGTGGTGCATGCTTTTAAACCCAGTGGTGTATGACTTTAATTCCAGCGCTAGAGAGGATTATAAAACGGGAGGAGACAGCTCTCAGACATAGTCTTGGTGCGGGAGAATTGTCTGTATTCTGTCAATCATGTTTTAAATAAAACGCTGATTGGCCAGGCAGGAGGTGTAGGCAGGAAAACCAGACAGGAAGTGGAAATAATGCAAGGAGAGCAGGAGAATTCTCGGGAGGAGGAAGTTGATTCCTCCCACTCCTGTCCAGATCACCGAAGCAGTAGGATATGAGCTGCCTCACTGAAAAAGGTACTGTGCCACATGGCTAAAATAGATCAGAAAAATGGGTTAATCAAGATGTGAGAGTTAGCTAATAAGTAGCCTGACCTAAAGGGCCAATCAGCTTTATAACTTACAGAGATTTCAGTGTGATTTTTCACTGGGACTAAATAGCTGGGGGGCCGGACGGGACAGAAAACCCCCAACAAGCAGGCCCCCTCATGTTACATAGTCTCATTCTGAGATTCCTGGAGGCAAGATCGCCATTTCGAACTGAGGTAGAAGAAAGAGCCAGTGGTTGGCTGTTTTGCTTTTCGGATCTTCAGGTTGAACCCCAGTATCTGTCTCTGGGTTTTTATTAAACATGCTTCACTGAGCCGTCTCTCCAGCTTTTCAACCTCGATTTCTTTCCCCTTTGTTTGTTTTTTCGAGGCAGCGTTTCTTTCTCTATGTATCTCTGGTTGTCCTGGGAACTATAGACCAGGCTGACTTCAAACTCAGAGACTCACCCGCTTCTGTCTTCTGAGAGCTGGGATTAAAGGGGTGTGCCACCACACCCGACTTTTGATCTCTTGTCCAATACTGTCACCTAGTTCACCTCTTCAAAGAATCATTGTCACCTCTTGCATACATATCCTTTGCTCTAGAGACAGTATATTTATTCGAAGAAGGTAGGTATTAAAATATACATGGATTGTGAGTGTACGTGTCTGGATACACATTAAAATGTTTATAATCAAACAGACTTCTTTTTTTTTTTTTTTTGGTTTTTCGAGACAGGGTTTCTCTGTGGTTTTGGAGCCTGTCCTGGAACTAGTTCTTGTAGACCAGGCTGGCCTCGAACTCACCTAGATCCGCCTGCCTCTGCCTCCCGAGTGCTGAGATTAAAGGCGTGCACCACCACCGCCCGGCCCAAACAGACTTCTTTTTAAAGTATGTGGTACATAGTGTGTTGTGGATTTGTTCTTTCCCTTTTTTTAATGGGTTTTTGAGACAGTTTCTGTATGTAACAGCTCTGGCGGTCCAGGAACTTGCTTTGTAGACCAGGCTGGCCTCAAACTCAGAGAGATCTGCCTGCCTCTGCCTTCAGTGCTGGGATCAAAGGCAGGTGTCACTATGCTTGACCTGCCATGTTTTTTCTATGATGTAATGCATCAAATCTAGTGGTATGCTGGCGATGTTTAACGACCTGCTAACGTACACTTCTATAATCTATTTTCACATCACAGCAAAATGGATCTTCTAAGCATTTGGTCATAACATTTCTGAAAACCCTATGACCTCCCAAGGCTCTTTAAAACCCCATCAGAAGTATTCTTCCAGGCCCTCGGCCCTCTGTCCCTGACTTTATTGTTTGCCTCATTTTCTCCAACTTAGACTTTGCTTTTCTGCCTGGCAGGGTCTTGTGGACACCACAGGACTCTTTCCTTCCCTCTCCTCCTATAGGTCTATGCTGGATACACTCTCTGAAGTCGCCCCTTGCTCCCTATTCTTAACAGTACTGATCACTCTCCATTGCTTACATTACACAATACAGGCACTATTTCAGAGCGTTACATGTTTTGGTTCATTATAGCAACTCTTTGAAGTCGGCACTATTATCTCTACTTTACGGCTGTGCAGCCTGAGTCATACACATGGTTAAGCAATATTCCTAAGGTCAGAGAGCTCACGAGTGGCAGCCTCGATATTAACCCAGGCAGTTTCATTTGACAGCCATCCCCTATCTGATCCCTCATTTGTTATTTAAAAATCGAGACAACACAAAATGAAGACTTACTATTGCATTGAAGGGGACTCAGGTCCTCACATTTGCTTGGCGTGTGCTCTACCACTGACCCCATTTCACAGTCCTCGCCTCAACACCTTTGGAGACAGGTAGCCTAGCAAAGTGTGATCTTTACACCTCACCCTCCTGGTACTAGGAGTGTGCACAGCAGAGGGGTGGTGGTGGCACAGGCCTCTAATCCCAGCACTAGGGAGTTCAAGGTCACCCTGGACTACAGAGAGAGTTCCAGGACATCCAGGGCTATATAGAAAAACCCTGTCTTGAAAAATAGAATAAGCTGGGCGGTGGTGATGCATGCCTTTAATCCCAGCACTCGAGAGGCAGAGGCAGGTGAATCTCTCTGAGTTCGAGGCAAACCTGGTCTACAAGAGCTAGTTCCAGGACAGGTTCCAAAGCTACAGAGAAACCCTGTCTCAAAAAACCAAAAGAAAGAAAGAAAGAAAAACAGAACAAAACAAAAAGAGAGGAAGAGAGGGAAAGATGAAGGGAGGAAGAGAGAGAAAGAAAGAAAGAGAGTGTGTGTGCTTAACATTTCTGGCCTGCCTACATTAGTTCTTATTTGAAAAATATGTATTTATCATATTTGTACAGTGTGGAAAGCCTAATATATGCATTACCTCACATACTTATTTTCATGTGTGTAGTGAGAACAATTAAAATCTATCCCTGGGCCTGGGGGTTGCAGCACACTTGCCTAACACTGATCCTCAGCACTGAAAATGAAAGGCTCAGTGATTTTGAAAAGTACAACGTATTGTTCCCAACTGTCCCCACCCTGTATGGATCACTATTCAATACAAGGCTATACTGCTGCTGCCCTCTTATGTTTTAACATTGTACTTACTTATCAGCCTCTGAGGTATCCACTCACAGACATTGTACTATGCATTCCCTTGTCTATTCCCTCTGGCTGGGAGAACTCTGGGAACAGGATTCACCTGTCCTGTCCACTCACCTTGGATGTGAGAAATGTTTGTGGACTGAGCCGGCAGCTGGAGCTGTTAAGTTGCACAGTCTTACCCCTAAACACGGAAGCCCATGCATGAAGTGAAAAATAGCAGATGTTGCATTTTTGTTTTGTAATTAATTTTATTTTATATGCATTGGTGTTTTGCCTGTATGTGTGTCTGTGTAAGGGTGCTCGGTCCCTGGAATGGAAGTTACAGACAGTTGTGAGTTGTCATGTGGGTGCTGGGGATTGAACGTGGGTCCTCTGGAAGAGCAGCCAGTGCTCTTTAGAGCTCAACCCTGGGATGCTGCATTTTTAAGGAGCAAAGAAATGAACAGCCATCAACATGCACACAGCAACACTGGTCAAATGCATACATGCAGGGGGAGAGCACGAAGACAGAAACAGAGGCTACGGCTTTTGCCCCTAGATATCCACTGAAGGGATACATCCATCAGTTACCTATGGAGAAAAGAAATAGAAGGGACATTATAGCAAGAATGATGTTTCAGTGACATTCTTTTCTAGGAAGGCATATTTGAAGCCAACTTTGAATAAAGGAAAGAAGTGATTTTAGCTGGCATGTGGGAGGTAGGAAGGAAAAAAAACAACAACCTATATTTTATGGGCCTAAATGGAGAAAGGAAAAAAAAAAGTTGGTGACAGTGTATGTTCTTGAAACACAGTAAAGAAAAAAATATTAAGGCAGATATATAAAAACTAGGACCCAAAATGTCATTTCCTTAATTTGTGTGTGTGTGTGTGTGTGTGTGTGTGTGTGTGTGTTTGTGTGTGTATGCTGGATAGGTGCTCTATGCACCAAGCTATACTTCAACCTTCCTGCATTTGAACCTAGTCTAGTTGACTTTGTGTGCCCCCCACCTCCCTTGCAAAGGATTATGTAAACAATGTGGTAGTTGTTCTTCAGGGTTTTGATGAAGAGCAGCAGTCACAGTTACAGGCTCATTTTCTGTTTCCTTCTTCAGTGCTTTGGACCCCACTTCCCAGCCTCCCACATGCTAAGCATACACTTTACCATGGAGCTGCATCTCCAACACAGAGGGACCAGTTTTTAATACAATTACCAGATGTCCTGTTTAGGGTGGGCCGGCCCTATATTTTTATTAGACTTTGAGTTTTTGAACAATTACACTTTAGAGCCAACAGTAAGGAGACAAAAGCTTTTTAAACAGGATGTTGTAAACAAATGTCTTTAAATTTTTGTGGGATCCTTTTTAGCATTCATATCCGCATCATATTACCTGGATTTAGGGATAATAAAATTCAGAAATTAAAGTCCTGGATGCATGTTTAGTTTTCTCCCAATGTTCCCTTTTTCAGCCTGTTTTGGTGTTCAAGGTCTCACTTCCTTGAGTAATAATTCCCCACTAACACTTTGCCTATGACTCTTTGTGTGTTCCTGTTGGGGAAGCGGGGTGGGAGTAGGGCACAGGTCAACCTTGGGTGTCCTTCCTTGGGCCGCTCCAGTGCTGGGCTTATAAACACATAGCATCATACATGGCTCTTTTTATGTGGTTTCTGGGGATCAAATTGTGGTTTATGTTTTGACAGCAAGCACTCACTGACTGAGCCGCCTTCCCAGCCCCTGCACCAGCCCTTCCTCACTCCCATTTACTTGTCATGAAACCTTAGGCAACTCTTAATTTTCTGCAGCATATTTCTCATTACAGGAAGCATTTGAAGCGACACCAATATGAATTCTTGCCTCTCCCAAGGAAGGAAATACATTTAAAGATGCCTCCAGAAAGGGGCACACATTTATAGATAGTATTTTAGTGGTGTTTACTTCAAGAAAATCATTAAAGGCAAATACACTTCATTTTCATACTGAAGCTCAAGTTGCATGCCCAAATGTCTTTTTCTTTTGCGACTCACAGTGTAAGGATTGTGAGTAGAAATGTGGGCTATAGTACCGAGGAAAATGGGTCTGTGGAGGTAAAGGCAAAGAAACTCCAGGAGAGGGAGGGAGAAGAGAGCGCGCAGACGTTCATATGCCTGCATCTAAACCATTTTTCTTCCTAATTCAAAAGGCCAGACAGAATGAAATGAAGGAAAACAGGACATCTGTACCACTACTTCCAAGGCTTAGGGATCACTGAAGAAGCGGGGCTGGAAGTGATGTAAGAACCTGAGGCTAAGGAAGAACCTGAGGCTAAGGCTGGGAAATGTAGTCTTCTGGGCACAGTACAGTGAACCCTCACAGCAGCCATGGTTGTCTGCAGTGGGACACAAGACCAGGCCTACCAGCACTTGGGAGGCAGAGGCAGGTGGACCTCTGTGAGTTCTGGTCTACAGAGTGAGTTCCAGACCAGCCAGGGCTACACAGAGACACCCCTCCCCACCCCGACACACCCTCACCCCATCTAGAGAAAACAAACAAAGAAACAAACAAACAGGGCCCCACCCTTCCCACTGAAAGAATAGCGAGAAAGGTTCTAGGGAAGGGACAGTCATTGTGTCTGGCTGTGTACCCACTGAGGACTCTAGGGACAGCAGGGACCTCACAGAATTCATCTGCATTTAATGAAGGATGGTTTTAATGAAGGAAGGATTTTAATATGCAGAATTAAGATAGAACAGAAAGCCACCTTTCTCTGACTGATTGTCAAGACCCTGAGATGCCAGGGAAGAGTTTCAAACCCATGGTCATGCAAATGATCCTGGCTAAACTCAGTGGATTTAAAAAAAAAGACTGAATCTGAATCTGGAAAAGGAACTTGGGGGGGGTATAGGAGCGAGGAGATATTAGAAAGGATGGGAGTTACAATAATCATAATGTACTTTATGTGTGTATGGAGTTATTAAAGAATAAATTCAATAAAAATGTTTTACAAAGAAAAACAGAAAACAAAGAAAAAGATCTGGGTATGGTAGTGCATGCCTATAATCCTAGCACATAGGAGGCTGAGACAGAGGATTGCAAATCTGAGTGCAGCTTGGGTTACACTGAAAGACCAAGGAAGAGCCTGGTGGTGGTGCATACCTTGATCCCAGCACTCAGGAGACAGAAGCAGGTGCATCTCAGTTCGAGGACAGCCTGGTCTATAGAGTGAGTTCCAGGACAGCTAAGGCTACACAGAGAAACCCTGTCTCAAACAAAACAAAACAAAACAAAACAAAAAAACCCAGAGAGACAGGGAGAGCAAGGAAGGAGAGGGAGGAAGGGTTAGAAGAAGGGAGGGATAGAGGGAGGTAGGGAGGGCAGGCAGACCATATTTATAGCTTCCACCACAAGCCCTTGCGGAAGCAAGCTGGAGGACGAAGGGGTTACAGAAAATCTGAGTGGGAGAGAGGAAAAGGAATGAAGCTAAAACAGTTCCCAGAAGCTGGCAGGAGAGCGGGAGAGGGAGAGAGAGAGAGAGAGAGAGAGAGAGAGAGAGAGAGAGAGAGAACACACGAGCGAGCATCTATGTGCCTCTCGCACTGGTTAATTAGGGTTGCTTGAATGAACATGAGTTGGGGGCTGTTTTGGAGCAAGGGCAACCTACTAGTGGCTACACCACTGAGGAAAACAAGTCTTCTTCCCTTAGCGACCACTCAGCCAATGGTTCCCCAGGAAGAGATGGAGACCCATGAACCTTTGCCCCATCCATTATGGAATGTGGACAGGCTCCATCTCATGCCAGTAACTAGAGCTGCTATGTGTTCACGCATGCATGAGCCTGCTTAAACTCAGTTTCCAGCACTCCTCCCCATCCTCCTGCTCTTCCGTTCTTTTCATGCCCTGGTCCTTGATGCTTCCTGAGCTGTGCAGAGAGTGATAGTTCATGTAGGACTGAGCTTTCAACAGTCACTTGTTCTCAGCCCTTTGACCAGTTAGGAATCTCTTCAATACCCATTGCTCACTACAAACCAGAGTTCTGAACAAGGCCAAGAGAAGCTCTGGTCCGCGGGAATAAATATAAAAGACAGTTGACACCTTATTCATTTAGCAAAACAATGAAATTTAGCAAAACAATGGGAGAAAGGGTTCTCTCCCATTCCCACCTGAGGCTGCACTCTCCCTAGCCAAGGGCTTTTGCCAAGGTTTGCAGTATCGAACACGGACTTCTTCCTGTGGAACAGGCCTCACACCCAGTCAAACTCAGATTTCTGGATATTGAAAACAAGCGCGCAGCACAGGCAGCTGCTCCAATTAGTGAGAGCATCCTGGTAGATGGCACCCCAGTGATGGGGCGTAAAGGAATAGTAAGCAGTATTTGAGGAAGGGGTCACAGAGATGCCTGGCTCCTTCATAACGTTCCTCTTTTTGTATGAACTAATCCAGTCCCATGAGACCTGCATTAATCCCTTCCAAGGGTAGTGCCCCATGGCCTAATTATTTCCACTAGGCCCACTTCTTAAAGGGTCAAGTATCTTGATATCATCATACTGGAGACTGAGCCTTCAGACGTGAACTCATGGGATAGGACCCGTATCCAAGCCATACCAGCCAGACTCAGATCTGTGTCCAGGCTCCAGAGGATCTGTAAGGACATCTCAGTCTACTTCCCCATTCATTATAGTTCAGCCAGTGGTGCCTCTGGCTCTGGCTGTTCTAGCGTAAGTCCTAGCGCTGTTCAGTCAGCTAGGGAGCTAGCCCTGGAAGTCACTCTGGTTTCCACTCTTCATGGCTCTCCAGTCCTGTGCTAACGGAGGACAACCTTAGTGAATCCAGGACAGTTTCTTGTCACTCCATTATGAAAGACAGTAAGAGGCAGAAAGACTGAGTTCTGTGACAGCTGAAACAAGGATGCGTTCATTCATTCACCGTACATACATGCACTGTTAGCAGCCGTGTGCCAAGCACTGCTCCACATACTTAGTGGAGCCCTTCCACAGTCTCCACCACATCGGACGGTGCCTTTCTCTTATTGGACAAAAGCTGGGTAAGTGGCTACTGCCTACATAAATGAAGGAAAAGAAAGAGCCAGTGAAAGACACTAAAGAACATTAGGCCAAGTTACACTAAACAATGAGAACAAGAATAGTTCTTTACTTTGGATATTGTCATTATATCAAACTAAAATTAAGTATTTAGCAATTACTAGTCTAAATGTTTTTTCATTTGTCTTATTCTTATTTTTGTCCCTTTTGTGAATATTTTTGTGTATTTGTAATTTTAATTTGCTTACCGTGCCATCTTCTGCCTGTCCACCTAACAAAATGACACTTGTGAATGTCTTTAGGTTTTTATCTAAGCCTTTGTGACTCTGTAATATCCCCCTTAGTTCTGAAAGTTCTGTTGGGTTCTCTGTGGCCACTAGCCATGTAAAACCCTGAGCCGGTCAAGTGTTTTACGCTTCTTCCACAGACAGCAAGGTGAGGGATCTCTTGGGGAGAATAATCTCATTCTAGAGGGAGGGATGGTGCTGCATTTAATGGCTGCCAGTCCCCCGGGGCCAGAGAGAGAAGTGTGCCTGGCTGTATTTTCAGAACAGAGGCGGGCGGCTATGCAGAGGGCTGCACTGAATTTTCTTCTGCCATCGGTTCAGTTTGTCTCTACCTCTCCGCCCTCACGGTGCAGCCTGCCTGGCTACCATCTGCTAAATCTTTGCTTTTTCTGTTTTGCATAAAGCTTTTGCTTTCAATATGCTTGTTCTTGAGTAGGAAAAAAGAGAGACAGAGAGAGAGAATTCCAAATCTCGGAGGAGATCTGTCTTCTTCTCCCTTGCAAGCGGGCTTAGCTCTTTTCCTTCTTGTTATTATTGAGTATGATATTGAGAAGGATTCCTGTACCTGCCACAGGATGCTGCCATGTGGGGGGAACAGCAGAGGACAGGTCCACATGAACCTCTCCTGTGTCACTCTCATTGAGGAAAATTACATGGAGAACAAATGGGGAAGTGCTGCTTTGCTTCATGACCGCTCCTCTGAAATGAAACTAGTTTTCAGCATGATTATAAGGAAATAGACTTTGCAACCGAATGTTGACTAATGTGCTTGGAGCTGTAAGTCAGATGGGAAGGTCATATTCATACCAAGGAATGCAAAAGTGGACCTGTCCGATTGTCTAATGGGTCAGGCCTCTGAACTTGGACATCAGCCATCTTTTATAAACCCAAGTATCTAGACTTATTTTATGTAAATCTTCCCGTCTCTCATTTGCTACCACTCATTAAGTTATGATTTAGCAGCCCAGGAATGCTTTGGGTTATGTCTACGCTTGGGTAAGAATTTAATGGAGAACAACAGCCTCTCCCCAGAAACCAGCATGGCAGGTGCAATGAAAAATCTTAAGTGGAAGGTAAAGCCGCTGAGGACACCTCAAAATGGAGGCTCATAGCTCAAGCCCCTTCCCCAGAGGAGACCTCCCGATAAAGCTTAGCTTGAATACATTTTCAACTTTAACTTCGTTTTACTAAAACTGGTAATTAATAAGGAGGATGATCAAGCCTGTAAGAATTTGTTTGGAGATATTTAAGCTAAGGTGAAAAGTTCAACCAAGCAGAACTTCATATTTTTTATAAGCTATAGGATTAGCATCAATTAAAGAGCAAGTGTAAAAGAATGGAGTTACTGCATAGCCAAGGACTCAGCCACCTTGACGTGTTTATGACAGGCTTAATGATCCATTTAGTCACCAAACATTAACTGAGTAACTGTCAGGTGACTGGGGTTAGGTGGCAGGAAGAGTTGCATGTTGTTAGACATGTCGGCTTTAAATAATTTCAAAATCTATTTGGAATAGAAAAAGCTAAGTGTGTAGATTAATACTTTAAGGCATACTACCCGCTCAGGGCCTTAACTTTGCTCTGCTAGAATATCTGTGCATCCCTGGGAACATCACAGAAGGTGACTGATGCCACCCACATTCTTCTTATATTATGCCATCTGCACTGAAATTCTGCCACCTTACTCACTGTTTATAAAGTTCTACAACTTAAATACCAGGTAATTATAAAAGAATGACCCCTATGAACTTAAAACACACCGAGGAGCATTTGCCTTCATGACAGACATCCGTAAGAAGAAAATGGTGGCCGGTGGAGCAGCTACAGCTATCGGGAACACTCCACTGAACAGTCTGTGTTGTAACCACAAATTAGAACCTTAAGAGAAGGCAAATCTGCGCTTGGCACTACCGGGAAACAACACTTTTTGTTATGCAAGAACCCACTGCATTCAAGCTGAGAGGAAGGATTTGACAAGTTAACCTCAGCTCTGAAAGCATTTCAGATTTGAAAGCTTTCAAATCTGCCTGCACTCCAAGGCTGCCTGCCGCTGGTGTGGCAGCCATCCCTACCTTTGGGGCATTTGCAGTTTACCTTTGGAGGAGAGAGGGGAGGAGACAGTTCTGTTGGGACCTGAGTAGTGTTGGTGATTGGAGGGGAGATTTACGGTTAGGGTTCAGTGTTAAACATTAGATCCCCATTAACAGTCACTGTGTAGGTTTCCTTTTGAAAGGACGTGTGGGTGTGGGTGACAGGCAGAGATACAGAAAGAGGAACACACACACACAGATATTTATGGTCATTTAGCACCTAGAATTCAGGAGCCCTTCTAGCATCTAACGGGGTAGTAATTAGTAATATTAGGAATTGGATGTCAACCTCTTTTGCGGGGTGCACTTTCTTACTCCTTTCAGCAGGATTTTCTTACATCTTCAGCATCAAAAGATCATCTAACTAGACTGATGGTTTACAGAACTGAAACAAATATTTATTTTAAAGAAACAGAAGAGTTAACATATAACTTTTTTTTTTGCAGAGATGGCTCAGTGGCTAGGAGCATGACTGCTCTTGCAGAGGGCTCAGATTCAATTCCAACACCCACACGGTGGCTCACAACTGTATCTTCAGTTCCAGCAGATTCCACACCCTCTCCTGGCCTTATTGGGCACCAGGCACACACATGGAGTACACATATAACAGGCAGACAAAACACTCTTACACAAACCAGCATTTTCCCACCATCCAATCCCAGATATCAACTCATGGCCAATCTGGTTTCATCTGTACCCTAGCCTTTTGTTGCACTCCTACAAAAGACTGAGCAGATCATGTCTTACCCTTACGTGAATATTTATGAAGGATTATAAACGTATAACCGTTATCTACACCTTTTACATTTTGTCCATATGAAAGACAATGCAAGGTTTTTACTTTCCAGGAGGAAAATAATTTCCCATGAAGAAAGTGTTATCTTGTTCATATTTGAAAACAAGATCTTTTCTGCTTGTTTGTTTTTTCAGACAGGGTTTCTCTGTGTAGTAGTCCGGGCTGTGCTGGAACTCACTTTGTAGACCTGGCTGGCCTCAAACTCAGAGACCTGCCTGCCTCTGCCTTCCAAGTACTGGGATAAAAGGTGTGCACCACCACCGCTCGGCTGAAAATACGATTTTAGGGAGGTGTGGTGTGCATATTGTAGCTAAAACTACACTAAATTATTTGTGGAGCTTGGCTTCAAACTTGTAGATTTTTGACCTGGCTTAATGAACTTGAGATCTCTATGCTTTTTAAAGCTTTTGGAAAGTAAGACATGGAAAGGGATTTAGTTTCTCCATTAGGCCAAGGCATGTTAAAACTTGTGTCCTTTCCCTGAATACAAGTTGGTAAGATTACCGTGGGTTTTGAAACAGGCCTGGAAGGGTCGCCTTTCGGGTCACGCCTGCTCTCTGCAGGAGGTCGGGGCTGGCTGGCTCCCTTGTGACCCGCAGCAGGGCCTGAGTCTTGCAGGCGACACTGGGCGTTTCCTCCCTTTCCGGCCTTGGACAGTTTTGTTTTGGATCTTACTTCCCAGCCAAGGAAAGGCTCCCTGTTGACCAAAGGTTTCCCAGTCTCCTCTGGGTGGCCAGCGGCCAAGTTTCCTTACTCCCAGCCTGCCAAGCCCTGGGTCTGTTGGAGATCCTCGAAGGCCCGGCCGTACGCTGGACTCACGAGGAGAAGAGAGTGGGCGGGGCCTTATTCGCTCCGCCCCCCGGGCCCGCCGGTCGCCCCGCTCCCGCCAGCCTAGGCGACTTAGCTCTACCCGATTCCCTACAAACGCTCGGACCCCGCCAGGCCGCGCGCACGCGCACTCGGGGCGCGGCGCCCAGGAGCCCGGCTCGCGGCGGCCGCTAGGGGGCGCATGCGCCTTGGAGAGGCGCGGGCGGTCTCTGGGAAGAAGGCGGCGGCGGCGGCGAGAGGCGGGGGCGCGGTGGAGGCCGGTCCGTGTTTACACAGCGGCGGGCGGGTGCGGACGCGGAACCCGGCGCGGCGGCGGCGGCGGCGGCGGCACGATGGTCATGGCGCATTTCGTGGAGAATTTCTGGGTGAGCGGAGGCTGTCGGGAACGCCGCGGGCTTCGGCTTCTTCCCGCGGCCTGCATGCGAGGCGGGCGGCGGCTCTCGAGGCGTCCGAGCGAGAGTCCGCGGGGCCCGGGGCAGCCCGGCCGAGCTTCCCGCGGGGGCCGAGGCTCTCCGGCCAACGATTCCCCTCCGAGCTGGCAGCTGTGCGGGGCGCCGGGACTGGCAGAGCGGCCCGGCAGCCGCGGCGGGGACTCCAAGGGCCCGCGGCGCCGGGCCGGGGGGGACAAAGCGCCGACGGGGCGTGCGCGGCGTCGGGTGCGGGGAGCCGGGCGTCCTGCGGGGGTCTACTTCTCGCGGCGCAGGCCCTGGATCCCGCGCGGAGTCGGTGCGCGGCCGGGCGGGCTGGGCACTTCCTCCCGGGCGCGCGGCTGGGCTCGTGGGGCTGCGGCCAGGACTTTGCCTCCAGGCCTGCTTACAAAGCCCGTGCTAGTCGCCTTGCTCGGACCTTCCTCATTCTCCCCACACCCCTCTCGCCTGCCCCGCGGTGTGCTTGCGTGCAGTCGCAGTGTGCCGGTAATGGCAAGGACGCTTGAGGGTGCCCCCCCCCCCCCACGTACCGGAAAAGTAACGCCTTTCCTCAGGTAGCTTGGCCGAACTTGGGTTTTATGGCCCGGCACTCGCAAATCCCGCGGTTTCATTTTGGTAAGGTGTAGAATTGTCGAAAGGAGTCAGCTTCCAGTCACGCCAGCCTTAGAGCCTTAATTCTGTCTCAAGCACGGGCTTGCTCCATAATACAATCACTTCATAGTGACTTGTTTCGAAGGTTACTCGTTTCCCACAAACATCTGGACGCCCGCCGTGGTGTTATTTCTTTTTTTAAAGAGCGGTTTTTTACCGAGGTTCCCTTTCTATGTATACAGTGCATGCATGTACAGTGCATACTGTGAACAGTTCCTCATTGTTTTGTGCAGACATCACCACAGTCAGTTTTAGAACAATTTCATAACCTCAGGAAGAATCCTGTGCGGGTCAGCAGTCACTCCCAGCTTCTACAGATCTGGCTTTTCCGGACCCAGCATATAAATGGAACTCTTATGACAGGCCTATTTTACTTACCTTAATATTTTCCTAGGTAATTCACGAAATAGCAATGTTAATACTTAATTCCTTTTTATGGTCAAATAATATTCCAGTTCACGTTTTACTTACCCATTTATTGGTGCCCATCCTAACTATCCTTTGACTAATACTGCTATGGACACTTTTGTATACGATAGTCAGAGCATGTGTTTTCTTTTGGGAATGGAATTTATAGGGTCACACGGTCAACTATATTTGCATTTGATTAGCCAAAGGGCCAAGAAGCAGATACGAACTGTATTGCTAGTTAGGTCAACTGCTAGCCTGTTCCTCAGAGGTGATTGTGCAAATGCTCTATAGCATCTCTGGATATGCTCACCACCACTTGTTATCTCTTGTGGTATAGTGTTATGGTGGTGGACATGAAGTAGCATTTTGTGGTTTTGATTTGCATTTTTCTGTGGCTAATGATGTTGAACTCTTTTCTTGTTCCTGTTGCCCATTTTAAGTATTTTCCTTTGGGTAACTGTAGACCTATTGCCAGTTTTAAAATTGAATTATCTTTATTGACTTTTTGCTGTTATTGAATTCTTTTTTATATTCTGGATTACCCCCACTCCCTCTTGTGCTCACTTTTTAAAGACAGTTTCCTGGTTTTCTGATCCTCCTGTCTCTGCCTACCAAACAACTGGAAATATAGGTGTGCACCATTTCTATCAGTCCTGGGTGCACATTTCTTTTTTTTTTTTGAGATGGGGCCTGTTTACATAGCTCTGGGTGTCCTAGAGCTCACAATATAGAGCAGGTTGGTCTTAATTCAGATTGCCTGCCTCTGCTTCCCAGGCACTGAGATTAAAGGCATGCACTACCATTTCTGGCCCATTTCTCCCTTTCTCCTTCCTTCCTCTTTCCCTCTCTATCTTTCTTTCTTAAGGATGCTTTATTTAATAAAAGCAACAGGTAAAGTAAAACAGACATCAAGAAAAAAAGACAAAAAAATTTATGTTTAACAACTTAAAATAGCCTACTTGCAGTTGCCTTTAACCGAACTCTTGCTGTGAAGAATACAGCTCATGTACAGGTGTATATAAATAAGTACATTTTTCAAGTATTCACTAAACCCTGCCTTATGTGCTCATATACATTAAATTTGAAAAAGATTAGGTGTTCCCCCGGTACTTCATTTTTGTTTGTTTTTTGGAATAAGTTGTCTAAAGAGAAGAATATGTGGTTCATGAGTCACATAATGAACCCGTTCTAGACTCTGGACACCTAGGCTCCTCCACTCCTCTTCAGACCTCAGATGAGTTTTTGGTACTTTCTTGGAGAATTCTCTAGGTAGCATGGTAGCTTGTCAAAGTACTTGCCCAAGTAGTAGGTCTGCTTATAGGCCCTCCTGCCGTTGAGCAGAGGAGAAAACCAGGAGCTCCCTGGCCACCTAAGGCTGTTGCAACAGTGCACAAGTAGACTCACAGATACATGGTGTGGAAATAGCTTTTTCATTCTAAAGACTGTCTTTTTATTAACAGCATCTTTTGTAGTTCAGTTTCTCACTTTGATGAAATCTTTGTGTCCATTTCCCCACTTCTATGCTACTCCTAAGAGTGTGTAATTTAATTTACTCCTGTTTTCTTATAAGATCATAGATTAAGTTCTTTAGTTTCTTCTTTTTTTTTTAAATATTTATTTATTTATTATGTATACAATATTCTGTCTACGCGTATGCCTGGAGGCCAAAAGAGGGCACCAGACGTCATTACAGATGGCTGTGAGCCACCATGTGGTTGCCGGGAATTGAACTCAGGACCTTTGGAAGAGCAGGCAATGCTCTTAACCACTGAGCCATCTCTCCAGCCCTTTAGTTTCTTCTGTGAGCCATTTGAACTTAATCCTGGATATTCAAAGAAAGGCTTCTTTCTTTGCAAGTATATATTTATTTTATTCTAGCATCTTTTTTTTTTTTTAATAGAGTCTTCTTCCCTACTTGTGCTTTAGTGACACCTTTTTCTGGTATCACTTGACCATGAATGAATGTATGAGTTTATTCTTGGATTCTCAGTTTTATTCTATTGTCTACTTTATACCAGCTGCTACTATATTGTTTCATTGTATAATGAGTCAGGAAGCAGGAATTAAGCGAATCATACAAGTTTTTTCTTTTTTAAAAATGCTTTTGCTCATTCTGGGGTCTTTTCCATTTCCGTATGAATTTACTACATACACTTTAGACTTAAGTGGAAACTTACTAGACGAGCAATAATATTTTGAATATCTGAAATCTATGTTTCAGCCTTTGCCTTCATTTCCACTATTAAGGAACAGATAGTAAAATAGATTAAAAATAGATTGAATTTATTTCCCGGTATGGAATTGGGGCTGAAAGTTCTAAATTAGAGCATGAAAGGCTCCCAGAGGAAGCAAAAAGACCTAGGAGAACCGAGGGATTAACTAAGCAGCCAGTTTATAAGGGTTTCAGTTCTCTATGTTAAACATCTTGCAATTTTACATAGTTCAGGGCTGTTTGTGAAGTAATTCTTTAAAGTAGAGAATTTAATGTTTATTCCCTCCAGTGTTCAGAGTGATAAGAAAATAAAACTTGTTAAAGTTCAAAACATATTGTGTGTGGTAAACACACACACACACACACACACACACACGAGTCAGTGAGGTAATGGAAAACTGAAGTTTAAGTTTCTAAGCAAACAGCCTATGAATGGTTTCTCCCTACCTCTGAAGACAGACCTTCTTATTGTGGCGTTCTGCTAGAGGAAAGCTTGAGTCATTGAGACACCTTTCAGGTTCTTTTGAAAGCAACACATCCTCCTCCCCTTTTCTTTATAATTTTTCCTAACTGAAACTGCTTAATTAAAAATTCCTTAATACTGTACTTTAAAGAAAAAAAACACACTCAAGACTTCCTACATAACAGATGTTTTGTTGCTGATAAGTCTGTTGCCATAAAGTGTAATGCTATTGATGATCAAGATGAAAATATTTTTCCTGTTAAAAATAATCCACACCATTACTCTTAATATGTAAAAACAAATGTTAGCTTTCTGACAGGTTACATAACTTTAAAAGGGTACTGTTCAATATTTTATTGTCTCTTAGACTGCATATTGCTCAGAGGAAGCGTTAAGTACTACTTTATGATACTGAGATTATCTGTAAAAACACTGCACTGTAATAATTAAAATGGCTGTTTTTGTATAAACCTAGATTATTCATCAGTAAAAACATTAAAGGAAATAACTCCACAGATAATAATTACTTACAGGGAAAATAAGCATGGCAGACTTGTGCTTAGTACTTTACAAATGTCATTTTACACAATAAACATAATCAGTATAACATGCCATGTATTCCTTAGTGTATGTCACTTTACAGTAAGCTGGTGCTTTGAGTTAGGAAACTTCTGCAGAGGGTATCTCAGTCAATAGCAACAATTAACAAATAAGTGATGATAGGTGTTTTGATCCCAAAGCTGTTGCCTTTAATCTTACTGTTTAACCTGGAAAGTCTCATCTCATTTGCTGCTTCATTGGCACCGTCATACTTCAGTTTAATTGGAGCACTTGGTTATCCAATCCGATCAGTAGTTAATATGGATAAATATGGGAGGATTAAAATGCTTTTAGCAAAATCTGTATTAATCTATCAGTCGGACTTTGGAGTGTAAACCATTATTATCTTTTTGTCTGTCAAATTTAAATCTAGTATCTTAGATGAGTGATTAATATATTTTGGGCTTTTTAAATTCAGATTAAAACTTAAAAAATATGTATCCTTTGAAAAGTATTTGATATGACTGTGGAAACCCAAACTAGAGGCTTGTCTTTTCATTACTTCAAAGTTATAAATATTGTAATTTGGTATTCTTTCTTAGAATATGATCCCATCAGATGATATACTAGAATTAAATATTTGTATACATATGGGGATGTAGAAATATGTAGGTTTTTTTTTTAAAAAAAAAACTCTGGGGGCCTACCACCCAGCTTCCAAATAAATATATGGAGATTTAGTCTTACTTATGGATGTCTGGTATTAGCTTGGCTTGTTTCTAGCCAACTTTTTAACTTAAATTATCCTGATTCTTTTTAACTATGTTTGCCTCAGGCCTTTTTACCTTTCTCTATTCTATATATCTTTCTTTACTTCTTGTCCTGTGGCTGGATGTGTAACTGGGTGGCTGGCTTCTGGCATCCTCCTTTCCTTCTTTTCTCCCTTCTTTCTCTCTTATTGAGATTTCTTCTGTTTATTTTCTCTGCCCACCAGCCCGATCTATTTCCCTCTCCTGCTCTTGGCTGTTCAGCTCTTTATTAGACCAATCAAATGTTTCAGGCAGGCAAAGTGACACAGCATTATAAAGTTAAACAAATGCAACATGAAAGAATTCAACATATCTTTGCATCATTAAACAGATATTCCACAGCATAAATGACTGTAACACATCTTAAGCTAATATTCCGTAACAGAAATATTTACTATGTACTAACAGACTTGCAAATTGTTTTATGTCTGTTGATACTCAAAAGGTACAAAAGACTAAAATATAAAATCTCCTTTCTCCAGCGGTTATGATCTCCCTAAACATAGTCCTTTATTTCTTTTTAGCATTCCAAAGAAACTGTATATATACAAGCATATGCATACACAAAGTGAAATGTTTTAGTGTATGACTGTTAACCAGTTAGCCATACGCAAGTTATTTTCATGCAACAAACAGAATATCCAGCTACAGGTTCAATTAACTTAGTTCAATTAGGCTTGATTATTGGCATTCCAAAATTATAGTATTTTTAAAAAAGACTTTTATATGTTTTGCATTGTCTGTTCACCATGTGTATGCAGTGTCCATAGAGGTCAGAATGTGTCAGGTAACCACTATATGGTTATTGGAATTCGAACCCAGGTCCTCTGTAAGAACAGCCAGTACTCTTAACTGCTGAGCCATCTTTTGAGCCTCATATTTAGTTTGTTTTTGAGATAGAATTTCACTTTTTTGCCCAGGCTTATCTTAAAATAAGACCAAACAAACAGAAGAAAACAAACCTGACTCTCTGTAGCCCAGGCTTTATTGTAGCCCAGGCTGTACACAAACTCATGATCCTTTTGCCTCAACCTCTGAATGAAAATGGGATTACAGGTGTGTGATACCATGACATTTTATTTTAGTTATTTTAGGCTGCTTTGAATTTTATTGTGAGGTACTTAGAGTTTTGAAAAGGGCATTTTATTTTGTATTTTTACTTAATCTCAGGGAAAATTGGAAGTGAAAAGTTGATGGTGATTTAGTCTGCTTATTTCTAATTTAGAGGAGGAATTTTAGAACACTAACATGGATATAATTTTAATATGTTAGTTAATTTCTTTTTTGGTTTTTCAAGAAAGGGTTTCTCTGTGTAGCTTTAGAGCCTGTCCTGGAACTCACTCTGTAGACCAGGCTGGCTCTGCTGCCCCTGCCTCCTGAGTGCTGGGATTAAAGGCCTGCGCCACCACTGCCTATCTGTGACTTAATTTCTAGTCTATAGTCTCACTGTGTAACCCTGGTTGGTCTGGAACTCACAGATCCGTCTGCCTTTGCCTTTGGAGTGTGGGATTAAAGGCCTGTGCCACTGTGCTCAGTCCAAACTTTTTAAATAGAAATTTCAAAGTTACTTTGCTTGTTAACACCATATTAGACTAGAAGAAGCCTGAATATTTTCAGTGACTTGACTTTATAGTATATCTTTTTAGCTACATTTCAGCTTAGTTGATATGTCAATCCAAAACTATGCATAGTCAAGTCTTATTTTTATTAAACTGTATGCCGAATAATACATGTCAAATTATTTCCTGCAGTCTTAGGAAGTGTGTTTTCCTTTTAAGGGCTCGTATGATTCTAAGAATATCTTTTTAGGGTTTATCAAATGCTAGGCAGGCACTCTGCCAGTGAGCCACACCCCCAACTTGGTTTAAATACCTGCCTTAGTGGTTTTTTCTTTTAATTTAATTGTGTGTGTGTGTGTGTGTGTGTGTGTGTGTGTGTGTGTGTGTTTTGAGACAGGGTCTTTGCTTTGTAACTCTTTTGCTGTCCTGGAACTCATACAGATCCCCCTGCCTCTGCCTCCCAGAACTGGGATGAAAGGCATTGCTCTCCCAGCCCTTAGATTGGGCTTTAATAAATGTGGTTTCTCCCAGGACATGAGCAGTGAACAGTGAGTGAATGAGGAGAGTACTACCTCTGTGAAATGTTTTGAAATTAGCAGGTAAAGATCCCATCTGTGATCTTAGTGTAACACTTGCCTAGCATGCACAGTGAAAAATCTTAAACTTCATTATAGCTGCCTTTCTTAGACCAGGAATGGTATTAAAAGCTGTTCTCAGTTAATAATGACAGTTTCTGTCAAGGACGGAATAATTTAATTAATTAATTAATTTGGATATGGGGTCTCTTTATACAGTCCTGACTATCCTGGAACTTGCTATATACACTAGATTGGCTTTGATTTATTGAAAGGGTAAGTTGAATTCTAGCTATAGGTCTATTCTTGAGGACTTCGGAGAGAAAATACACTGAAAAAATTTACTTTGTTCTTTTAAAAACAACTTTTTGATGTATGCTTTTTTGCCTGTATGCCTACTTTTTGAGACAAGGTCTCCTGTTGCCCAGGCTGACCTCAAACTCAGGATGACCTAGAACTTCTGATTTCCCAGCCGCCACCTTCTCAGTGCTAGGATCTATAGGCATTTGACATAATGCCCAGTTTATGTGATGTTGGGAATTGAACCTAAAACTGATGCATGCTAGACAAGCACTTTACCAGCTGAACTACATCTGCTCCTCCCTAAGGTGCTTTTTATTGTTACGTAAAGTGACAGTTCTTGCAGAACTCTTGAGTCAGAAGGCCCTGCAATTAAATGACCAGTTCCATACAACCCTCCCAAATAAATAATAAAAATGTGAGTAAATAAAGTGCAATTCGGGAGGTTTTGGTAATATAGATGCGTAGCTGTGCTGACTAGTTGTTATTGTCTGCAGTCTTCCTTGGGAAGAGGGAAGAGGGAGTCTCAGTTGAGGAATTACCCAAATCAGATTGTATTGATTGGTGTGAGAGGGCCCAGCCCATTGTAGAGGGCACCATCTTTAGGTAGGTGCTTCTGGGCTGTATAAGAGAGCTAGCTGACGTGCCTGGTGGTGATGCACACATTTAATCCCAGTACTGTGGAGGCAGGGGAATCTCTTTAAGTGTTTGAGGTCAGCATGGTCTACAAAGAGAGTTCTAGGACAGCTAGGGCTGTTACACAGAGAAACCCTGTCTTGAAAAACAAACAAAATAAAAAACCCAACCAACCAAGCACTCAATAAATAAATAACAGATAACTAATACTGGAGAGGTAATTGAGCATGAGCAGAGAGTTGTCTAGTAAGCAGTGTTCCTTTATGGTTCTGCTTCTGTTCCTACCCTGACTTTCCTCAGTGATGGACTGTGACCTGAAATAAACCATTCAAAGTCGCTTTTTGTCACGGTATTTATCATTAGCAACAGAAAGCAAACTAGAGCAGCAGCCATCCTCTCGTATAATTTCAGAACATTTGCATCATCTCAAAAGGAAACCTTTATACATTTGTTGTTCACCACATTGCCCCCGCCCCGCTCCCAGCACCTATTTTTCTCTCTGTATGTTGCCTCTCCCCTACTCTAGGCTTTGCTATAAATGAAGTCCTGATAATACGTGTGTGGTCTTTTGTGACAGCAGCTTTCACTTACTGTAATAGTTTCCTTTTTTCTTTTTTATTTTATTAATTAATTAATTAATTAATGAGGCAGAGTCTCTATATAGTCCTGACTGGCTTGGAACTTGCTATTATAGACCAGACTGGCCTGGATATCCACCTGCCTCTGCCTCTGGGGTACTGAAATTAAAGGCATGTGTCACCAGGCTTAGCTCTTACCATAATATTTTCAAAGTTCACCAGTGCTGTAGAATATGTCACTATTTCTTTCCTTTCTATGGCCCAGTCATCATCTATCATATGAATATATTGATTTTTTTAGTGTGTTTCTTAGATAGACATTTGGATTGCTTCTACCTTTTGGCTGTTTTGAATCCTACTGCTATAAATGTACATGCAAAATTTCTTAGTGGACATAAGCATTTACTTAACTCATAAGTGTGAGTCAGATTATATAAGCCTGCTGAAAATGAGCTGACCAATGATGAGTGAATACTTATTTTTAAGTTTAGCCACTTGGATATGGATTTATTTTGGAGAACAAAAATTGATTGCTCTGAAAATTGGTTGATACTCCAAAATTGATGGTGATATGCATGTGTACTTACTAAACTGTCATCTCTTATCTCTTACTAGGCCAGTACAGAAATTTTGTTTGTTGAGACAGGGTTTCTTTTGTTTTTTTGAGATAGGTCTTCTCTGTGGCCCTGGCTATGCTGGAACTCTTAGACCAAGCTGGCCCCAAGCTCAGGGATCTGTCTGCCTCTACCTTCTAAGTACTGGGATTAAAGGCGTGTGCCACCATGCCCAGCTGTACAGCAACTTTTTGATAGAGTGAAAAGAAAACCTGTGTGTTGTTAGACATCTCAACTTTGAAAAGCATGCTTGCATATATATGTATGTCCTGTACATAGAGAGCCATTTAAACTATTTACAATTTTGTTTAGTTTCTAACAAAATGACAGTTCATGACAACTAAATACTGTATTAATAGTTTTGTGAAATTAAAATGGTTGGTCTGGAATTTACTGGGCTGGCCTTGAACTTTCAGAGCTGTATCTGTCTCTGCCTTCCCAGTGTGGACGTGTGCCACCATATCTAACACCACTACATGTGTTTTTTGCAAACTAAAATAAAATTTGATTTTTTTATTTTTTATTTCTAAATAATTTTTTATTGTTTTTATTGAGCTATACATTTTTTTTCTGTTCTTCTTCCTTCCTCCCCTTTCCCCTTGTAGCCTCTCCCATGTCCCTCATGCTCCCAGTTTACTCAGGAGAGCTTGTCTTTTTCACTTTCCTGTGTAGATCCATCTATGTCTCTCTTTGTTGTCTAGTTTCTCTGGGGTTATGAACTGTAAGCTGATTTTTCTTTGCTTTATGTCTAAAAGCCACTTACGAGTGAATGCATATTATATTTATCTTTCTGGGTCTGGGTTACCTCACTCAGATCCATCCTTTTGCCTTTCAAGATGTCATTATTTTTACCACTGTGTAGTACTCCATTGTGTAAATGTGCCACATTTTCTTTATCCATTCTTTGGTTGAAGAGTATCTAGGTTGTTTCCATGTTCTAGCTATTGCAAGTAATGCTGCTATGACATAGTTGAGCATATGTCCTGGTGGTATGATTGAGCGAGTGTCTTTTGGGTATATACCCAACAGCAGTATTGCTGGGTTTTGAGGTAAATTATTTCCTAATTTTCTGAGAAATAGCCATACTGATTTCCAAAGCGACTGTGCAAGTATGCACTCCCATCAGCAATGCAGAAGTGTTCCCTTTACCCCACATCCTCTCTAGCATAAGTTCCCTTCAGTGTTTTTGATCTTGGCCATTCTGACAGGTATAAGATGGAATCTCAGAGTTGTTTTGAGTTGTATTTCTCTGATGGCTAAGGATATTGAGCATTTCCTTAAGTGTCTTTCAGCCCTTTGAGATTTGTCTGTTGAGTTTTCTCTGTTTGGTTCTGTACGCCATTTTTTTTTCTGTGTGCCATTTTTTTCCTGTATGCCATTTTTTCTGTATGCCATTTTTTAAAAAATTGGATTATTTTTCTTTTGTTGTCAAGTTTCTTGTATTCTTTGTATATTTTAGAGATAGTCCTCTGTCCAATGTGGGGTTGGTGAAGATCTTTTCCCAATCTGTAGGCTACTGTTTTGTCTTGTTGACCATGTCCTTTACTTTACAGAAGCTTCTCAGTTTCAGAAGATCCCATTTATTAATTGTTGTTATCAGTGTCTGTGCTACTGGAATTATATTTAGGAAGTGGTTTCCTGACAGTACTACATTTTTTGACATGAGTAAATCAATGAATTCCCAAGTAGGATGAAATAGTAATCGCAAGGTTTTGTCCTTAGTATCTTTTAAGATTCTTATGACATTAGAGTCTACCAGGATGTTTTTCTTTTTAAGAGAAGATCTAAAGGGTGAAGTAGACAGAACTGATCTGAAGGTAGTATTGCTGTGTTGTATAGCAGCTAGTAAACAGATCTCATTTCTTCCATTGGGACTTCCTAAGTAATCTGACTTTCCCAAATAAGTAGCTTGTTCTTCAAGGGTGTGTGTGTTGTGTAAGGTGCATTTAGGTGACTGTGTAGGTCTTTGTGCCTATATATGTGTGCAGAGGCCAAAGGAGGTCATTGGGGGCCTTTCTTTACTGCTCTCCTCCTGTCTTGACATGAATCATCTTGTTGAATCAGAAGCTTACTGTTTTGGTGAGGCTGGCCGGCAGCTCTTGGGGATTCATCTTTGTCCTCCAGTGCTGGGGTTATGTACATGTGCAGCCATTCTGACTTTTTGAGTGCGTGTTGGAGATTCAAAGTTAGGTTGTGCAGAACAAACACTCTTACTCTGGCCCAGTTCAGGGACTTTTCATTTGGAACATAGATTCTGAATGTAACTCAGTCTTTTATTTTATTTGCTTATTTTTGAGACGGAATTTCATTATAGAGCCCAGGTTTTCTTTGGTGTAGAGAGCCTTCTGCTCCAGCCTCTCCACTACTAGAAATGCATGCCGTCACCATCACATCTGGGTCAGTTTGTTGTTTTTGTGACAACTAGATCACATTCCAGGACTTTATACATATTAGGGAAGAACTCTACCCATGAGCATTGCCTTGATTAATGTTTAGGTGCTGTGTTGTTCAGGGGCTTAACTTACTAGATGGTCTTTAAGTTCTTTTTCCCTTTACAACATGAGAGGTTTTTGTTATTTTCCTTGTGAGTCTAGTAAATATTTATCATAATAATCTGTGTTTGTTTGATAGTAGTCCTTTGCTTCCAGCTCTTTCAAATTTGTGCACACACACACACACACACACACACACACACACCACATTTGGAGTGGGGGACTAGGGATTGAACCAAGGGTCTTATACCCTCCACTGAGCTTACACCTCCTGGGTACCTTTTAAATATTTATAATGCATATTGAGGACTGGGTAACCTGTCTTATGTATGAATAAGAACCATGGGGCATGAGGTCCTCAGATTTGGGTTGTTGTAATTTTGTATTTCAGTAGTTTTGTTTCTGTTTATTTAAAAATTTCTAACTCAGCTGTAAGCTGTAAGCAAGCACATGTAGTTTGTGTCAAGTAATGGAATCCCTTGGAAGATTTAGATCCTTTGCTTTTGTCTGTTGCTTCTAAATCTTGATGCTGATATGTTTTTGCTTGTTGCGGGCTACTGACAATGATTAGCTGAAATATTCTCATTTTGACTGGAAAGATTGTTTGGAAACAGCATAAGTTAAAAAAACCCCTACAAAAATCTAAAGTTAGTTAATAACATTCTTAAATATGAAAGCCTGTTGAACAGTGGATTTGTTGTATTCATAAACTGCAATGATGTTTTATTTTTCTTCATAGATAAAAATGGATATTCAAAATATAAAGATAATGTTTTGTGTAACATTTCATTTGTTGTATGTGTGCCAAAGTACTTGATGTTTACAAACTAAGAGCTTATTAGAGATTACTTCAGCTTGATTTGAAGTTCCTGTTTCCTGTTTTTGGTGAGCTGTTGAAAACAGATTT
This sequence comes from Myodes glareolus, assembly GCF_982192425.1. Taxonomy (NCBI): domain Eukaryota; kingdom Metazoa; phylum Chordata; class Mammalia; order Rodentia; family Cricetidae; genus Myodes; species Myodes glareolus. Next base: position 26,284,819 of record NC_142040.1, on the reverse strand, counting down.
CCGATCCTGTGATACTTGCTAATTGTATTACTTTTATATCCAACAAATATATTTAATTCTTCATTTAATTTTTCTTCAAGGAAATTGAAAACTTAAGCTATAAATGTGGAAGTTGTTAGGCTTAGTTTATTGGTCTTTATTTTACATGTTAAATAGACATTTTTGGAATTTCCTTTGTGATAATTTAATAATGTAGAATTTACAGGGTTACATAGCATAAAGATTTCCAAGACTTATATATTTGCGGAATTCTATTAACATTCTATCCGATGGAGATAAAGCAATAACCTATTTCTTAAATTTCTTAAATTCTTTCTTTAAATTTTTATATATGGAAGTGAAAATCTTGGGGTTGGAGCTATGACCCAGCGGATAAGAGCACTTCTTGAGGACTTGGGTTCAATTCCCAGCACCTTCATGGCAGCTCACAGCCATCTGTTTGTAACTCCAGTTCCAGGGGATCTGATACCCTCACACAGACATACATTCAAGCAAAACACCAATACATAAAAATAAGTCATTTAAAAAATGTATGATTTTTTTTCAAGTTTATTGAAAAGTTTGAATAGGAATTACAAAATAGTTTGTAGCTACAAATTTCTTCATTCCACTGGTCCCTCTGGACTGGTTTCTCTCTACCCACCAGGTCCCACTCACTAGCTCCTGCAAGGGCTTATGAAGTAACCACTCTGAGGCTTAATATTAATTACCTACTCTTTAGCCTATTAGCTTAGGCTTCTTATTTTAATTGCATCTTAAATTAATCCATTTCTATTATTTTATATTTTACCATGAGAGTCATGGTTTGTTACCTCTTGCTTTTTGGGTGGCTACATGGTGCCTGCCTGACTCCACCTTTTTTCCTCCCGTTTCTGCTATGTTCTGCCCTGCCATAGGCCAAAGCAGCTTCTTTATTAACCAGTGGTAATAAAACATATTCACAGCATACAGCTGGCAATCCTACATCAATATTTTATGATGTTCAGAGCTTGTATCATTAGTAGTATGCTGTTTTGACTCAAAAGTCAGGATTTATTTTACTTAAACAATTTTTTTGTTTGTTTGTTTGTTTTGGCAAGGTCTCACTGAAGCTGGCTAGCCTAGAGCTTTACACATAGACCAGTCTGGCCTTGAACTTGCAGAGATCCTGCTTCCTCTACCTTCTAGTGCAGGGATTAAAGGTGCACATCATCATGCTGAGCTAGGATCTAGTTATTTTAAAGCATAAACTCTTGAGTTAAATAACCCAGAATCTCTTGATATGTATAATGGAGTTTTGTAATGTATTTTAAAAGGTCCAGATTTATATTTCCTAAACTATGGTGTGTGTTTCTTACAGTTTCATACTTAATTTCATTGATTGTACACTTTTGCATATTTATAGAATGTGTGTATAGTAAATTATAAACATTATCAAAGGTATATTGGTTTGGTAGTATGTAATCATTTAACAGTTGTTAGCTTAAGAAAAAATGGCTTACCAGAGCATGAGAGTTGTATAATAATTAATGTAGCATTATTGTGCTTTCACATTTTTTATGTATGGTTTTGTTTATCTCTTGAATTTCAGGGGGAAAAAAATAATGGCTTTGATGTTCTCTACCATAATATGAAACATGGACAGATATCAACTAAAGAGCTAGCAGATTTTGTTAGAGAAAGGTATGTATTTTTATAAGTGGTCTAAGAACTTACCAATTTAAATTTTAGAGTATAGGTAATTGTTAAAATTTTAGTTGGATTTGAATAATCAAAGTTCACTTTTTAAAAACATAATTCTATTTTAGAGGTGTGTCTTACAAACTTTCATCATTTCTACATTGAGGATTGATAAAATGGCTCAAAGTGGAATTATTGAATCCCTAGTTTGCAAATTACTGCTTTATAATATCTATACATTTTGCATTGAATGTGTTAGCAAAATAATATAATAAAACAAGAATTTCATGGATTGAAGCATTGCCATTTCTTTAAGCAAATATGCTAAAAAATTTTGGAAAGATTCCTCTGAACACATTATATTTTTTACTGAAAAGTCTTGTGATTTTAAATGCTATGATTTAATTTATAAAATGTGATTTTCATTATACCTTTAGGATATAATCTACTTAAAAATTATTGGACATTAATATAATTTGATAGTGACAAAGCTACTTTTGTACTTGGGCTTTCTGCCCCACTTCTACTTTTACTTCATTCATTCATTCATTCATTCCATTTGAGACAGAGTCTCACTATGTAAGTCTGACTAGCCCAGAACTCACTGTGTAGACCAGGTTGGCCTGGAACTCTGTTTTGCCTGTCCTTGCCGCCTGAGTGCTGGAATTTAAGACCTTTGGAAATTAAGACTCTGTGCGCCCCTCCTCTCCCCCAGTAAAGTCAGGTTGGCCTTGAATTCCCTTGGTAGCTAAAGATGACTTTGGTCCTCCTGCTTCAGCCATCCCAGTACTCAACTGCAGGTATATGCCACCATATGCTTGTTTATGCTGCTTCTTAGCACTGTTTTGTGACTAGTTCTATTTAGTTGTTTTTTGTTTTTGTTATTTGTTTTTTGTTTGTTTAGTTTTTTTATATGAACATGTTTAAAATCTTTAGATCATATAGGAACTTTTGGCCTTAAATATTATGTTCATTTATTGTTTATAGCCTAGCTATCTCATGTCTCTTTATTAAAGCATTTGGCACTGAGTAAGGATTCATCCTTAGTAAAAAGATGAATCTGCAATTTCATTATCTTGATTCTGTTTATTTGTATTTTTGCCTGAATGCCAGCAATTGCTCCTCACTAGTTTATCTGCATTGATTCTTTTTCTTTTTGATTTTTCAAGACATGGTTTCTCTATAGCTTTGGAGCCTGGAACTAGCTCTTGTAGACCAACCAGGCTGTCCCCGAACTCAGAGATCCGCCTGCCTCTGCCTCCAGAGTGCTGGGATCAAAGACATGAGCCACCACCACCCACGTGATTCTTTTTCTTTAAATCATTCCCTGTGTTATAGCTAGAGGATTTTTGTTTGTTTGTATTTATTTATTTTTGAACTACAGCCTAGCTTGTTGATTTCTTATTTAAACCATTTCATGGGTTTAAGCCTGAGTTGTTTTAGCTCACACTAGGTTCCTTCTTAATTTCCATCCTGAGATAACAATCTTGAATAGGTTTCCTCCACTCTAGGCATTTCATTTGCCTGTTCCTCTCTACATTATTTTTCTGAGTTTTACAGTGTACCCACTTATCCTGCCCTTCCTGGTCTCTGTGACTAGGGTAAAACACACATATTGTAATCTCTTATGGTGTTTATAACATCTTTTAGTTACTCATTTGTATTTGTTTCTGTGGTTTTGTTACTTATGAAACAGTGTCCTATTGTACCACAGCACTTAGCACTTAGTTATTGTCAGATATAAGTGCTATTTATTGTCTCGCCCACAATGCAGGGTGCTTGGTTTGTTCTGTCATCTTTCTGAATGTTTTGTTTTTTTTTCCATTCTATCATCTGCATTTATTTTCCAATAGAGCTATGATTTGTCAATCTCAGTATTATTTTGCTTTTTTTTCTTCAATTTATTGTCTGCTTTTGGCTTTCGTAAAAATCTGTTTTCTTTTATTAGTTTAGAAGTAATGCCTGCTTTATATTTTTCAATAGTTATTATCCTAGGTATTACAACATAAATTCCCTGTCCTATTAATATCTGATGGCAGTTGTTACTTTAAGTGCTTTCTTGGTGTAATCTGAGGTTTCTGTTCTGCCTGGTTCCTCATCGTTAAGTCCCAAAGAAATCACACAGGGGTCTGCACTAGTTATAAACTGATTGGCCCATTAGCTCAGGCTTCTTATTAACTCTTATAACTTATATTAGCCCATTATTCTCTATGCTAGTCATGTGGCTCAGTACCATATTTAGGAGAGGCACTCACATCTTGCTTCTTCTGTGGCGGGCTCACAACTGCATCCTTTTCCCAGAATTCTCCTGTTCTCCTTGACCTGCCTCTACTTCCTGTCTGATTGTCCTGCCTATACTTCCTGCCTGGCTACTGGCCAATCAGCATTTATTTAAAATATAAATTAGAATACAGACTATGGTCCCACACCACCCTGGAAATGTGCAGACCTCAGAACATCACATTCTCCTGAGTTGTTTGGAGGTCAGAGGACAATTTACATGACTGGCTCTATCCTTCCATGTTCTGTGTGTCTGAGATCACACCAAGATTGTTAGCGTTGGTGGCCATCTTATTGGCCCCTTTAAAATATTTTTTTCTTGAGTCATGGTCTTGGCTGTATAAATTCTGACTGTCTTGGTCCTCACTATGTAGCTGAGGCTGGCCTTGAACCCATGGCATTCCTCTTCCTTTGACCTCCTAAGTGTTAGGATTACAGACAAGTGCTACCACACCTCCCTGTTCTTTTACTTTTCAAAAACTTCATTATGGAAATACACATTTCATATTATTTTTGCTGTGCTCATTTCCTACTATTTTTAAAATGGTTTAATGCCTTTGTTGCATGTACATCTGCATCACATATGTGTTGGTACCTGATGAGGCTCCAGAAGAAGGCACTGGATCCCCTGGGAGCGAAATTATAGTATGGTGGCTTTAAGCTGCTATATGGGTGCTGGAAATCAAACCTGGGTTCTGGAAGAGCAGCCAGAACTCTTAACCATTGAACCATCTCTCCAGTCCTTTATCTTTTCTATTTTTTTGTTTGTTTTGAGACAAGGTCTTACTATGTAGCTCTGGCTATTCTGGAACTTACAGTGTAGTCCAGGTTGGCCTCTGCCACAGAGATCTGCCTGTCTCTGCCTCCCCAGTCCTGGAATTAAAAGGTGTGGGTTACCATGTGTGACTCCTTCATTTAACTTTTTATTGTGAAAATTCAAAAATCAATTTCAAAAAAGGAAGCTTTACAAACCAACACCCATCATTCATTCATTCATTTATTTATTTTCTGTCTGTCTGTCTGCCTTTCTGTCTGTCTGCCTGCCTGCCTGCCTGCCTGTCTGTCTGTCTGTTTGTCTGTCTGTCTTTCTTTCTTTTTTGGCAGGGTTTCTCTGTGTACCCCTGCCTGTCCTGGAACTCTCTGTAGACCAGACTGGCCTGGAATTCTCTCTGTATACCAGACTGGCCTTGAACACGGAGGTCCACCTTCCTCTTCCTTTTGAGTGTTGGGATTAAAGATGTATGCTGCTACAACTGGTCCTAGATTCTTATAAAGCCAATATTAGATTAACAGATGTTACATTTTCTTCATTAAAAATGAGGTCACTCATGCTTTCCTTAACTCTTTATAAGTTTTGTTCATGAAAAACCAGCCCTCCTTTACTTTTCAGTTTTTTAGCTGCTTTACCTAGGTGTCCTGTAGGAGAAAGCTGTGCCTGATATACCTAATGGGCTTCTCAGGATACCCTTACTGTTTGCTTGTTAGTTCCTTGATGCTCTTTTTCCATATGTATTCTCACCCTGTGCGTCCCTCCCACCTCCACCCCCAAAGCTACTTCCTAATTCCAAGTTTTTCTAATTTTCCTCGACATTTTTGTTGTCTAATTCATAGATATTACCGTATTTTTCTTTCTTTTTTACATTTATTGTTTCTATGTGGATGGATTTTTTTCCTGTATGTACCATGGGCTTGCAATGCCCATGAGGGCCAAAAGGGAGCAACATATTCCCAGAACTGGAGTTAGAGATGGTTGTGAGCCGCTATGTGGACATTGGGAATTGAACCCAGATCCTCTGGAAGACCAGCCAGTGCTCTTAAGTGTCGAACCATCTCTTCAGTCCTGTGTTTTTCTAGTTAAACTTAACCATTTTACTAAAATAAACAACAATAAAGACATACCTCACCTCGTGGTTGGTCGCACATGTCTTTAATCCTAGCACTCAAGAGGGAAGTTCCAGGAAAGCTAGGACTACACAGAGAAACCCTATCTCGAAAAACCAACCAACTAACCAAACAAACAAAAGCTAGTATTTCTTTCTGTATTAACTTTTTAAAGACGATAAAAAGTTCTACTTATAGCATTATTTAAAAATACAGAATAATGAATTTTTTTTGTTGTTGTTGCCTATTTGTTTAAGGTAATCTTGCTGTGTTTCCCAAGCTGACTTTAATTTGTCATCTGCCTCAGCATACTGACATACTGAATAGATAGGTGTGTGCTCATGGGTATAAAGGATAAAATAAAAATAAAAAAGGATAAAGGATAAAATCGCAGTAAGGGGGTATTTTTGTTAGTACTTTCTGGGCAGTTGTGGGGTTTTGTTTTTGTTTTGTTTTGTTTTTCGAGATAGGGTTTCTCTGTAGCTTTGGAGCGTATCCTGGAACTTGCTCTGTAGGCCAGCCTGGCTTTGAACTCACAGAGATCCACCTGCTGGGCAGTTGTTTTTTTTTTTTGTGTGTGTGTGTGTGTGTGTGTGTGTGTGTGTGTGTGTGCATGCACACCTAGGAAGAATTTGAAGATGAGTGTAGAAATTTGGAGTTGAGGTGATGTAGATGTCTAAGTATAGTTAGACTGGAAAAGCAGTGTGGAACCGTCAAACTAAACACACAGACAGGGACGGTTGTAGACTATTCTACTATCAAATTCAGCACACAATTGAGAAGGGCAGGAGAAATCATAGAAAAGGCAAAGGTGTAGCATTTAGAGGTTATGTGTATAGGACAGTTTGTGGGTTTTTTCCTCATACCTGCATTTATTTTATATGTAGTAATACTAATTTGTGTGTGTGTATTTTAATTTTTGAGTTTGATCACTTTGATTGGTTTCTTCGCCTAAAATCTTCCCTCTGTTGGTAGCTAATACTTTTTAGTGTAAAATACTTAAATGTTTTAGACCTATTTTTAAAGTAAATTAACCTTTTTCTTCTTTGGTTTATTTTTTATTTTATTTATTTATTTTTTGCTCAAACTTGATGCAGGAGTAAATTAAACTCTTAAAGTTTAGGACCTCAGAAATGCCAGTGATTCAGTTTTGTGCAAATGATTGTCCTAAGGTGCAACTTTAAATTGTTTTAATTGCATCTTTAATTTGTGTGCCTGGGTGTATATATTTGTCGGGGTGGAGGTTAGAGGACATTGTGGGATTTAATTCTCTCCGTCTACCATATGGATTCCAGGGGTTAATTCAGGTTGTCAAGCTTGGTGACAGATATATTTAGCCATTGAGCCATCTCACCAGTCCAGGTTAATTATTTTAAATATGCATCACAGTCTTGAACAATGATAAAACTCTATTAAGTGTGTTAAGTACAGGACACTTTTTACAGCTCAGGCTGGGATTATTAAACTCAACTGTGTCCTGGTCTTGAATTTGTGATTTTCCTGCTTCAGCTTCCTCAGTGTAGGGATTATAGTAGGTATGTGTTACTATTCTTGGCCTTGATGGCTTTATTGTTGTTGTAGTATTTTATTAGCTGTTATTGTTAATCTCTTAGTATACCTAATTTATAAATTAAAATTTTATCATTGACGTATGTATAAGGGCAGATTGTTTACTCATACTTGCCATCGCTGTGACAAAATACTTGAGAAAGGCAGTATTAAAAAAAAGATGTATTTTGGCTCTCTGTTTCAGAGCTGTTAGCCCATGGTCAGTCATTTGTATTGCTTTGAGCCTAAGGCACAGCCATTTATCACAGCAGTGAGAGCCTCTAGTAGTGACTGCTTACCTTATGATGGCCAGGAAGCACAGATTTAGATAAAAAAAAGAGGCTTAAGAGTGAGGTCTATCTTCCCAGGATGCGTAATAACTCCAAGTAGACTCTTCCACTTATTTTTTACCACCTCCCAATATCACCAGATTATCAATCCACTACAGGCTAATTAATCCGCTAATTAGGACAGAGGGCTCATAACCTCATGCCCTCTCAGTGATTGGAATAACCAGCTGGAGACTGAACATTCAACATGGGGGCTTTTTTTTGGGACACTACATATCCAAACCATAACCATAGAGCTTAACACTGTCCATGATTTCAGACATCCACTGGGGCCCCTGCTGCTTTTTACCATGTATTTTGAGGCATGCTCTCATTTTTTCATTTTTAATCATATTTTTGTAACTTTATTATGTTTGGATTGCTAAACAATAGGTATTATAATACCACAATTTAATTTTACAGAGCTACAATAGAAGAGACATATTCCAGATCAATGACAAAACTAGCGAAATCTGCAAGCAATTATTCTCAACTTGGGTGAGTTAATTTCTGACTGTTTTTCAAATGTTTATCTATTATTACATTTTTTTGTTTTTTCTTTTTTTTTCTGAGACAAGGTTTTACCGTGTTGTGTAGCCCTGGTTGTCCTGGATCTCACTCTGTAGACCAGGCTGGCCTCAAACTCAGAGATCTGCCTGCCTCTGCTTCCCAAGTGCTAGGATTAAAGGCGTGTGTTACCATTGCCCAGCTGAAATTTCTTAAGTAAATCTGTAAAAAATTATGTTCTTCCTTATTTGGAAATTAAATTGAGTAAAGTGTGTGTGTGTGTGTGTGTGTAAACAAATGCACTCATGCATAAACAATAACATGTAGAAAAGAGGAAAAAAAAGAATAAATAGGAGGAGAATGGTGAAAGGACCAGCTGCAAACACAAATTGTTAAAGAGGATATAAAGCTAATAATTTTTCTGACTGTTAACTTTGTCATGGATTTTTTTGGTTTTCCTGGAAGATAAGTGCATAAAAACATTCAGTAGTGAAAGTATGACCTTCAGTGTGAAGTTTTATGGCTTTCATTCCAATGGCTGTTCTAACTGCATAGAAATTACACTGAGTTGTGTCTTTTGGTCTGGTTAATTTTGTGAGTGATTTTTTTCTTTAATTTACAACTTTCTTATAATAAAGTTTAAATTTAACTTTTTTTAAATTTGTGGAATTGGAGAGATGATTTAGTAGTTAAGAACTCTTGCTACTCTTCTAGAGGACTCATGCTCAATTCTTAGCACCCACATTGTGGCTAACAGTCATCTGTAACTCCAGTTCCGGGGGACTCACTGCCTTCTGGCCTCCTTGAGCACCAAACACTCATATAGCATACAGATGTGCACACATGTATGCCAACATACACACAGGCAAAACACCCACACACATAAAATAAAATAAAATAAAATAAAAACAATTGGGGGGCTGGAGAGATGGCTCAGTGGTTAAGAGCACTGCCTGCTCTTCCAAAGGTCCTGAGTTCAATTCCCAGCAACCACATGGTGGCTCACAACCATCTGTAATGAGGTCTGGTGCCCTCTTCTGGCATTCAGGCATACACACAGACAGAATATTGTATACATAATAAATAGATAAATAAATTTAAAAAAAATAAAAAATAAATAAAAACAGTTGTCTTGTGTAGACTGGTAGGAAGGTAGGGCAGAGGGTGCCTTTGTGGACTCAGTGCTCATCTTTCTGTCTTTGCATGGGTTCCAAGAACTGACCCCGGGTATTGGGTTTGCATACCAAGTGCCTTTGCCTGTCAAACCATTTTGTTGGTCTTAAGAAACCTATTTTTAGAGAAATCTTGTATTGAATCCCCTTTTGGTGTAAAGAATACATTGGTAGCTGGGCAGTGGTGGTGCACACCTTTAATCCAGCACTCGGAAGACAGAGGCAGGTGGATCATAACAGTCCTAGTCTAAGGAGTTTAATTAACCTCTTTGAACTTCTTTATAATTGCATATCATCATTGTTCCAGCTAATTTTTCTACTGGTTAGGAATTATAGCAGTTGGCAATAAGTTATTCTGTTCTCTGCCCTCTTGCCTTAGTGGCTGTTGTTGCTATTGGTTTTTTCTATTAGAAGCTTTATTGTAGAGACTTTTAAAGCATATACTTGAGCACAGAATATCTTTAGAATATTCTACACTGGCCAGGTGGTTGTGGAGCACCCAGGACTCAGGAGGCAACGTCAGGTGTATCTCTGAGTTCGAGGCCAGACTTGTCTACAGAGTGAGTTCCAGGACAGCCAGGACTGTTACATAGAGAAACTGTCTCGAAAAACAAAAACAAATTTAAAATGGGGGGCTGGAGAGGTGGCTCAGCAGTTAAGATCACTGGCTACTCTTCCAAAGGTCCTGAGTTCAATTCCCAGCAATCACATGGTGGTTCACAACCATCTATATTGAGATTGGTGCCCTCTTCTGGTCCACAGGTATACATGCAGACAGAACATTATATACTGTTCTACACAGACTAGACTGTTTTAAACTAACCATAGAAATTTTATTGTTATCCAAGGGATGGCAAGTTTAGAAGTTCTTGGATGAGTTTGAGCCTACTGAATATTTTAAGTCTTTACTATTGAGAAAAAGTGGCAGGAAAATATGTCACATATTCCATACACTGTGGTAGAAAGGTGATAGTAAGTTATTTAAGGACACAGGTACAATTACAAAGCTCAGATAAAGGTTTCAGATTGCTGCTATTAAATAATTTGTGTGAAATTATTGAAGGCACAAATAAATCATATGCAAAAACTGATTTTTGTTTATTTAAATTCAGACAAGAAGGTTTTTATTGTTGTTACCTTTATTATTATTGTGTTGGGAATCAAACCCAGGGTCTCTTACATGTGAGACAAGCACTCAGTGGAGCTATGTCTTCAACCCCAGAGAAACTTTATTATTATTCTTTTTAATTTATTTATTTTTATTTCATGTGCATTGGTGTTTTTCCTGTGTCTAGTCTGTGTGAGGATTTTGGAACCCCTAGAACTGGAGTTACAGGCAGTCTTGAACTGCCATTTGGGTGCTGGGAATTAAACCCGAGTCCTGGAAAAGCAGCCAGTGCTCCTAACCACTGAACCATCTCTCTAGCCATGAGAAACTTTATTTTTGATGAAGTATCTTTAATGGGATACTCACAGTTTTGAAAGTTTGATAAATTAATTTTTAACACTAGTAGATCATAGAAAGGCTTATGATGTACCTGAATACAATTAAATGGCAGGAACTATGAAGACCTGTGACATAAGATTAACCAAGTTTAATTGGTCCCTATGGTTCAAAGATACTTTAAATAATTAACCAAGGACAGACATACACAATCTATGGGTCATTTCATTATTTTAATTTCATCTTTTACTTAAAGAAAATTGTGGAATATAGCATGATTGATTCCATTTGGTTTAATTTAGAACCTTAAATTTTACTTTTTATTATGGTTTGTGTTGATATGTATGCTTGTGACTGGACACACCTGGGCCATGGCACACACAAGCAGATCAGGAGACAGCTTTGGAAGTCAGCTCTCTCTTTCTGTGGTGGGCTCTGGGGATTGAACATGGGTCATCGGGTTTAATGGCAAGCTTGCTTTTCCTTATTGAGCCATCTCACTGGCTCCTCTTTATCTTAATGCATCATCCCCATACTGTGCTTTTCCCTTAGAACATTTGCACCAGTGTGGGATGTGTTCAAAACATCTACAGAGAAATTAGCAAATTGTCATTTGGATCTTGTTAGAAAATTACAGGAATTAATAAAGGAAGTTCAGAAGTATGGAGAGGAGCAAGTAAAATCTCATAAAAAGGTAACTTTTTTTCTTGTTAAAGAATTGAGTGGTTATATGGTAAGTGCTTTATGACTCATTTTATTGAACACTTCTTATCAAACAGACTAAAGAAGAAGTTGCAGGGACTCTGGAAGCAGTCCAAGCCATTCAAAATATAACTCAGGCCCTCCAGAAATCTAAGGAAAATTACAATGCCAAATGTGTAGAACAGGAACGTCTGAAAAAGGAAGGAGCTACACAGAGAGAAATAGAAAAGGTAATTATATAAAAATATCTCTATACTTCCAAATTCCTTTCTTCTTTGGATGTATAATGTGTGTGTGGTGTATGTAGAGCAGATGCTTGCACTTGTGGAGGCCAGAGGTCACTCTGTGCTCCTCTGTCGTTCTCCCTTATCTTTTGAGGCAGGTCTTCTTACTGAACCTGAAACTGAGCAAGACTGACTAGGAGGCCATTGAGTCCCTACTCCAAGAGTCCCTACTTTCTTCAGTACCAGGCTTACAGAAGTGTACCACCATGCCTGGCTTTTATATAGATGCTGGGGACCTAAACTCAAGTCTTTATGCTTCCATGGCATGAACTTTACTGATCCTCCCTCCCAGATACTTACATAGTACATTAATTGTTGAAATAATTTAGTGTATTTAGAAACACATAGCCAATTAAAGATAAGCTTTAAGTGTATGTTGTTGCTGACCAACCAAATTTATATTACGTTGCAGTGAACTATAACTTTTTCCCTATTCTATTTAAACTGAAAGTAGGTCTTTTTTTCTTTTTCTGTTTTTGTTTGTTGATAAAAAACAAAACCAGACTTGCCTAGTCTGGAACAGGCTGGCTTCAAAGTCAGAGACACCTAACTCTGCCTCCTGCTTGCTAGGATTTGAGGCACGCACCACCACACCCAGTCTTTCCCTTCCTCCTAAAACAGTTCAGCCATTCGTTTCTTTGACATGTATCTCATTTAAAACTAATTTTGGAATCTTAGTAAAATATTTAATGTATCTAATTAGAAAAACAAATATATACTTTCATATAGAAGTAGATGAGAAAAAAATAAAAACATTGATGGGATTTGGAGTAATAAGTCCTTTAAAGTATAAACTTTATAAAGTAAAAATTGGGAGGCAAGAAAAAGATGAGGTACAATTCAATTTGTAGTTTGAAACCTTCTGTTTCAAACACAGCAATTATAAATAAACTATGAACAGAAAAGCCAAGAATGAATTCAAAGGAAGAGGATTGTCTTTGGGGATCAGCAGCCAAGATGACATGAAAAGATTGTAATCAAAATTTGTTGGGCTCAAGTTCCTAAGGTAGGTGGAATTTGACTCTTACATGACAAAGGAGAACAGAAGTTCCCATTTCTGATAAGCCATAAAGAACTTGGCTCACAGCTGAAAGCTGTGTAAGTGAAACAGCCATCTAAGTCCACAGACTCTGGGAGATTGGGGTCTTGGAGACGTAAACTATAGGAGCATAATCCTGATCTGGAGTCAGTTTATAGAACCTGTCCCTAATATTCTAAAGGGAGAGTAGTTAAAACTATTTTTTAAAAACACGTTAGATTAGATCTTCGAGAGTTGGCAGTGGATAACCTGAAAACTCAGTGGTTGAGCATGTGAATAATAAAGTAATGTGTGGAAGGTGTGAAGTGAGTGTACTTCACATCTCATGGGAAGGGAAATCCCAGAAACTTCCCATTTGGAATGAGCAAACAGGTAAGATTCTAGAACACATTTAAGAGCTCTAATATTGAGACAGGTCGCTAATACATTTAATAACTGGAATAAGAAGTCTTATTGGATGAAATTTAAATTTTAAAAGCATCACAACAAAAATGTGTTAGGTTCTGCAAAGAAATAAGTGAATATGAATCATACTAGAAAGGGTTAAGAACTTAATGAAGGCATCATGAAACAAAATTTACTCAATAAAACCCACCTAATTTTAAAATATGGAAATGAAAAAAATAAATACTAAAAATTATTTTTAAAGCAACAGAGCTAAAGAAGTTAATAGTTAAAGAAAAAATTTGGAAGATAGGTTACTTTGAATATTTACTCTTTATCCAAAATGCTTGGAGCAGGAACTTTGTCATATTTTTTGGATCTTTTTCAGATTTTTATTTATTATCAATAGTATTTATTATTTTTGGAGACTGTTTCAGTATGTATTCTTAGATGAACTAGAACTCACTATGTAGACCAGGCTGGCTTTGAATTTAAGAGATCTTCTTGCCTGTGTCTCACAATGCTGGGTTTAATGGCTTGCACCAGCATGCTTAACTGGATTTGTAGTATTTGAATATGTATAATAGGATAGTAGTAGGACCCAGGCACAAGGTAAATTGCTTTGTTTGGACTAGAGAGATGGACTGACTGCTCTTCCAGAGGTCCTGAGTTCATTCCCCGGCAACCACTTGGTTGCTCACAACCATCTGTAATGAGATCTGGTGCCCTCTTCTGGCCTGCAGGCATACATGCAGACAGAACACTATACATAATAAATAAATAAATAGCTTTGTTTATATTTTATATTTTTATGCTTTTGAGGAGTGTGCTGGAAAGATGGCTCAGCAGTTAAGAGCACTGGGTAGTCTTGCAGATGACCCAGGTCTGATTCCCATCACTCATATGGTGACTCATAACCATTTGTAACTCTGGTTCTGGACAACTGGTATCTTCTTCTGCCCTCTGAGGGCACTAGAAATGCACATCATTCACAGACATACATGAAGACAAACACTTGTACACATAAAATTAAAATAAATATGTTCTTAAATGCTTTTATTACAGGCAGCTGTTAAATCTAAGAAAGCTACAGATACTTATAAACTCTATGTGGAAAAGTATGCATTAACAAAAGCTGATTTTGAACAGAAGATGACAGAAACAGCTCAGGTTGGTATTTTCAAGGCTAAGTTGAAGATTTATATTTATATATATTGATTAAATAATAGAATCTTTTTGTTTATTTTTTTAGTATTAGAAAAATTTAAATGAACCATTTCAGTGCTGTAATAATTTATATTGTCTTCTTATTTTGGAGATAAAGAGCTAACATGCCAGAGTGCTAATGCTTGTCATACGTACCAGTTACTTTTTACTATGACCAAACTCCAGAGAAAAAGGGCTGGATATACCTTGGCTCGTTGTTTACATTTAGTCCATCATAATAGAGAAGAAAGAATATAATATTATGTTCTTACATCTTATAGGATCAGGAAACAAAGTTTGGTCTAGAACTAGAGCTAGATTAGACTCTCAGGCCATGGTCCTATCTTCTACATCGACCAGCTAGGCACATTTGTCCAAAGAATTCCTTCCATGTTCCCTCAGAACAGTTCAACCAGCTGGGAAACAGGTGTTGAAACACATGATTCTGTGATGGACATTTCATATACAGACTGTAACAGTGTCATAAAGGTTCAGTCAAATAAATAAAAGAGCTGTTTAAAGATGGTTGAGGAAAATGAAGGCATTGGTAGATGGTAAAGACAGTGCTGATTTATGAATTTCTGTGTAAGAATGCAACCTGAAGGTAGTCAGTAATGAAGATACAGCAGTAAACAAAACAATGAAAAAGCTCTGTTCTCACAGTGCTTAAATTTTAGTGAAGGGCCGGGCGGTGGTGGCGCATGCCTTTAATCCCAGCACTCAGTAGGCAGAGGCAGGTGGATCTCTGAGTTTGAGGCCAGCCTGGTCTACAGAGTTAGTTCCAGGACAGGCTCCAAAGCTACAGAGAAACCCTGTCTTGAACCCCCCCCCCCCGCAAAAAAAAATTTAAAAAAATAAAAATAAAATAATAATAATAAATTTAGTGGAGGAAGGTAGGCAATGACAATGTTTGTGTTCTTTTAACTTGGGATAAATTATATGTAATTTGGTGTTCTTTCAGTCCTAGTTGAAGGCTTATTTTAAGGTAGGTGCATTTTATGAATCCTACCATATAACATTTTTCTTCCCACTCTTGTTTTATGTTTTTAGCACCTAGCATCATTGACTACGTCAGGAATTTAATTTCAACTAGTAGATAGTGAGGACTCTCCAGGTCACAGTGGCGGCTTACCATGTCATGCTGCATATCCTTCACAGTGTGCTGCAGCTCCTTAGGCTAATGAGGAGACTGGAGCGTTTTAGTCATCATTTTTGACGGGCCACACCACTGGCACCTTCACTCCTATTTGCTGTCTTTTCCCATTGAAATGTAAATTATATGAGGACAAGGATTGGATGCTTTGTTTATTCTTATTTTCTCAGCAGTTAATAGTTTTTCTCTTTTGGTGGACATATATTAGATATGAAAAAAGTCTTGATAAATCTGAAACTTTGATTGCTCTTGTTTTTTTTTTTTGTCTCCTCTCGAGAAAATGAATGACTTAATATTTCACAACCCAGAAGGTGTAGGTACTCACTTTCATGTTTACCTATTATGTCAACGGCATTGTGCTAGATGCAGGGTGCATTCATGTGACAGTACACAGGATGGAGGCAGTCATGGAACACATGGAGAAATAGCACATTTTTATAAATGTATACAGGGAAGGACTAGGCTTTCAGGAGATAAAATAATAGGAGTGATTTAATTTAAAACAGGAGGTCAGGAGACTTCTTTTGGAGAAGTTACATTTAAAGCAGACTTGGGGCTGGCAAGATGGCTCAGCAAGTAAAGGCAATTGCTGCCAAGTCTAACATCCATAGTTCAATCCCTGAAGTTCACTTGGTAGAAGGAGAGAATCTTTTCCTGCAAGTTGTCCTTTGACCTCCACATGAGTCATGCACCCCTGCTTCCATTAAATAAATAAATAAGTAAATAAATAAATAAATGTATGTAAAACATAAAAGTAAGAGAAAATGAAACTTGAAAAATGAGTAGAACAGTAGATTAGAAGTGTCCTAGGCTTTGGGACCATGAGTATAAAGGTTCAGAAGGATAAAATAGATGCTATATTCTAGAAAGAAAATAAAACTGAGAAAAATCAAAAGGATAGAAATAGTTAAAAGAAATGAGGTTAAAAAGATTAATACCAACGATTAATGTTCTCCTGTGAGCAGCTGGCAGCCTGGTAGTCGCCTACGTTTGCTTGTAACCATGATTGGGTCTGTATTTTAAAAGTTAGTTCTGGCAGTTTTATGAAGAATGCATTTTTCTGTCTGCAAAACGGTGAGTAGTCTGGTTTGGAAGTCAGCATCCTCCAGGTGAGAAAGGTGCATTTTAGATGAGAGTTGCAAACGCTGTGGAAGTCGTAGGGATTAGGGAGGGAGAGAAATTCTCAGAGAGATTTTCACTGTCAAATGTATTGGTAAAGAAGAATGGGAGAAGCTCATGAAGCTCTTCGTTGACCCGTGGAGAGCAGGTCAGATGTTCAGTTAGAGAGTATGTTGATTTTGATATACAGGTGCTGTTACAGTGCTGGATGTAATGTTTTGTTGTCATAGACACAATCTTGAATCCTCAAAGTTCTGAAAACCCAAAATTGTTTTGATTGTAGGTCTTTTGACAGCAAAACTTGACCTGAATTTGTGGGAAGTTGTTTATAATTTTGATTATTTTAAACTGAATGTATATGCTTATCAGTGTGATTGATAAGCACCAGATTGTGCTGATAGTACTAAAAATGTCATTTTTATAGTACCACTTGTCTTTATTTTAAAAATCAAAAAATTGAATTCTAAAACATACCTGACTCTAAAGATTTGGGGTAAGAAATTATAAACCAAGCCTTTTTAAGATAGTATGAGTTCACAAAGCCGTGATGACTTCATGTTTGAGTTGCATGGGTCACTGAGAACTTGATAGATGAAGAGAAGCTAAGACCCAAATAAATGCTAGAGTAAAAGAAAACTGGGCCGTGCTGTGTCAGTGCAGCCATAGGTAATGCCTGCAGAATGGCTCCATCATTTGTGTTACATGGAAAAGATGATGCTTCCACTGATGTAGGTGGGTCTTCTATCTATCTGTTGCTTTCAATGGTTAATTAATAAAGAAAACTGCGTGGCCTGATAGGTCAGAACATAGGTAGGCGGAGAAGACAGAACAGAATTGTGGGAGAAAGAAAGCAGAGGCAAGCAGTTGCCATGCTTCTCCTGCCCAAGGTGGACATGGGTTAGAATCCTCCCGGTAAGCCACGACCT
This sequence comes from Myodes glareolus, assembly GCF_982192425.1. Classification (NCBI taxonomy): domain Eukaryota; kingdom Metazoa; phylum Chordata; class Mammalia; order Rodentia; family Cricetidae; genus Myodes; species Myodes glareolus. Next base: position 26,267,186 of record NC_142040.1, on the reverse strand, counting down.
TGTGGTGGCATACAGATTATTAGATATGGGTTAGTCAAGAGTTATGTGAGAGTTATATGGGTTATGTGAGAGTTAGCCAATAAGAGGCTGGAGATAACGGGCCAGGCAGTGTTTAAAAGAATATAGTTTTCGTGTAATTATTTCGGGGGGTAGGCTAGCCGGGATCCAGGCGGGAATGCAGCCTGCCACTCCTTTTACAACACTTGCACAAGAAGGCTTTAGTTGTATTCATTGAGATTCTCTAAAAATAGTCAAATTTCTGTTGCAAAGAAGACTGTCACAGCCTGCAGCAAATGGTGTTTTGACATCTAAATCATTAAGAATGTGTATTTATCCATGTGGCAGTGGTGGCATCCATCTTTAATCCCAGCACTTGGGAAGCAGAGGCTAGCCTGGTCTACAGAGCCAATTCCAGAACAGCCAGGACAGAGAAACCCATCTTGAAAAAATAAAAAATGAGCATGTTACTTGATTTGTTAATTTTACATTTCTGCTGATTAAAATACTTGCAGTAATCATTTAATTTAGAATAGGAATTGTAATTTGCTATTCAGTAATTTTCTTTATTGATGTTACTTAACATTTTACATTAAAAACGGGAGTTTTGCATGAAGAGGGCATCAAACCCATGGGCCTATAGTTACCAAGTTACCAATAGTTGTAAGCATTCATGTGGATGCTGAGAATTAAACATGGGTCCTCTGGAATAGCAGCTAGTGCTCTAGTGCGCTTAACTACTGAGACATCTCTTGATCTCCTAAATTTTTTTAAAAAAATTTGTGTTTGTGCAGGGCAGGGAACAGCTCTGTGGAGTGGAATCTCCCCTGCCACTTTGTGTGATCTAGGATCCAACTCAAACCTATAATTTTATAAATACACACAAACAAGTTGTTTGTTTTGTTTGTGTGTTTGTTTTTTGAGATTCTGTGTGGACCAAGATGGCCTCCAGCTTGTGTTCTTGCCTTAGTATCTTGAATACTGGAATTACAGGTAGGAGCCACCATGTCTGTCTTGACATTGCATTTTCCCCTGAGATGAAGTGTCACTACGTAGCCCTGACTCTGTTGAAACTCAGCTGTATAGAACAGGCTGGGATTGAGCTCACAGGACTCCATCTGCCTGTTTCCCAAGTGCTAGGATTAGTAGTGTCTGTCATCACATCCAGCTTTGCAAATATTTTTAATAGTATTATTTTGAAAGTATTTTTCTGGGCTGGAGAGATGGCTCAGAGGTTCAGAGCACTGCTTGTTCTCAATTCTCAGCATCCACATGGTGACTCAAAACCATCTGTAAAGAGATTTGTTGATATCTTCTGACCTGTAGGGATACATGCAGGCAGAACACCGTATACATAATAAATCTTTTTTTAATGTATTTTTTTTTCAGTAGGGAAGTTGTGGCACACACCTTTAAGCCAGTACTAGGGAGGCAGAGGCAGACTTCTCTTGTGAATTCAAGACTAGCCTGGTTTACAGATTGAGTTCCAGGATAGCTAGGGACTACGCAGAGAAAGCTATGTCTCAGAAAACTAGGGGGGAGGGGGGACATTTTCCAGCATCATAGTTCAATTTCCTTATCTTTTTCTTTCTCATTGCATTTTCTTCAAAATAGCATTTTAATTATTTACTCTGACATTTGCAGATGAATATTAATTTACTTGAACAGATGTGAACCATACTACTTGTGAAGAGAGAGATATGTTTATCCTGATTTAAATAATCCTTGCTAGTGTGTATATTTTCTCTTAATAGTTTTCTTTGTCTTTCTTTCTGATAACTTACGTAATGTGCACTGGTATGTAGACACACACAACTGCCTAGTATTTTTTTTTTAAGATTTAGTTTTTAAAATTATGTAACGTGTCCCCACAGAGACCAGAAGCGAGCATTGGGTCCCCTGAAACTGGAGTTAGAGACTGTTATAAGCTATTGGGTTCTCTGCAAGAGCAGTACATGGTTTTAATTGCTGAGCCATCTGTCCATTTCCTGTTATGTTTTCAAACAGGATTTCCATTGGTAGCCCAAACTGGCCTCAAACTCATGACCTTTTACTTTACCCTTCTGGCTCTAATAGTAGCTGTAAGCTGCTATATACCAATAAAACGGATTCCTGCTATTTCTTTTCTTTTCTTTTTTTCCCCTAAAGAAACCTCTATTTTTATTTGTGTGTATGTGTGTATGTATGTACATGTGTACCTACATTTGGTGAGTGTGCCATGTGTGTAGGTGTCTGGAGAAAGCCAGAAGAGGGTTTTAGATCCCCTAAAGCTGGAGTTACAGGTGGTTGTGAGTTGTATGGTTTGTACTTACTCAAAGTGTGTGTCATTTGGGTAGAGAGTAAGAATGACTGAAATTGTAACTTCTGTGAGAGTAGAATGGTAGCTGTCAGTGGCCTGGGGATGGGGAAGAAAAGTCCAGTGAGTACTAAGTTAGAGTTAGATGGGGCAAGAAATCGTTATGTTCAAAGTTTCTAACAAAGAATTGATAAAGATTGTTTGAGGAGATAATGTTTTTCCTGATGTAAACATTATGAAATATATGTGGATCAAAATATTACATAGTACCCCACTAATTTGTATAGCCTTTAGTTTTTATATGTCAGTTTAAAATGTTTTTTAAACTTTGCTTTATGTTTTTGCCTCTTTTCCACAGTTAATTATGAGATATTTTAAAAATTAGAAACATAATATGAAAATTTTGTTTACTCAGATGCAATGATATTGCTCTCTGTGAAAATAGATTCTGAGCATGACATTGCTTTTGGGTATCTTTGGTGGCTGATGAGATTATGATTTTTAAATGTAATAGTGAATGTGAGCATTATTAGGGTCACATAAAGAAGAGAGGTCATTCATTGGGCTGGGGAGATGGCTTAGTGATAAAGTGCTTGACACCCAGGAGTGAGGATTGGCGCTCAGAGCCCCAGACCCCACATAGTGCCACACTCAGTGTGTTTACATAGTCCAGTGCTCCTATGCAATTTGGGTGGAGACAACCTTGGAAACTCACAGGACCCCTGGACTGTATATGCTAGCTGGGTAATAAGAGACCACTTCACGTCAAAGGCGAGGCCTGGCACCTGAGGTCGTCCTCTGACTGCGTACACTCTGCAGCACATTAATACGCACACAGGTATGCAGCCATCTTTACCTTCAGCCTCAGTGGATCTAAAACCCGCTGCTGGCTTCCTCCAGATACTTACACACATGGCACATTCATCAAATGTACATACATGCATGCATACATACATACACACAAAAATTTTAAGCACAATTTTTTTAAGTTTAAGAAAAATGTTTTTATTTATCCCTAAATACATAAGACAGTATTCATATGCTACCGTTGAATTACCCTGAATAAGTAGCAGTTGCTAGTTTAGAGTAATAGTGTTAGTTAGCAGTGTGCTTTTTTTTCCTGTAGCGTGAATAATAGAAACCCAAAGACAAATATTGGGGTTCAACATGAAGATCAGAAAAGCAAAACAGCTAACCACTAGAGAGACCTTTTACTTCTTCCAAATCTTCAGATTGAAGGGGAGAGAGCCTATCTCCACAAATCCTCAGGCTCCACACTCCTGAGTTCCTGTCTCTTCCGCTTTATATTCCTTTCTCTGCCTAGCCATATTGCTCCTGTTTCCACCTCCCTAGTGCTGGGACTAAGAGTGTTTGACTCCCAAACACTGAGATTAAAGATGTGAACCACCATCGATTTTTGTGTATCCCAGGATATCCTTGAACTCATAGAAATCCATCTGACTCTGTCTTTTGAGTCCTGGGATTAAAGGTGTGTGCTACCGCTTCCTGGCCTGTATGGCTGATTAGTAATGGCTGCTTTGCCTTCTAATCTTCAGGCAAGCTTTATTTATTAAAACACAAATAATATACCACTATATTTCTTATTTTTATCTAAAATAAAGAAGGGTATAACAAATAGAAGAACTACATACAATAAGTACAATAACTATATACAATATATACAGGCAATAAATACATCAACAATGCCTAGTCCATTTGCATTTGACAAATTCAGAGAAAATACTCCATTATCTATCTTATCTTGCTGAGTTCAAAGTGTTGTACCTAATTTACTTTCTATCATAACTTGCTTTCTGTGTCTGGTAAACAAGGAAAACTATAACTATCTAGTCTTCAACTCCCTCAAGACCCAAGAAGGAAATATTATTAACTGAGTAAGCGGGAAGTTCAAGCAAGCAACTTCCAAAACATGTGAGAAATGACAAAAACAGCTGGCTGTCTGGACAGTCACCCAAAGTTTGTCTGCAGAGTTGGGCGTCCACCTTCAGCCTACAGGCCTAGCATCCAGCAGACTTCTGTAAAGCAGGATGTTCTAAAGGGCTGTCCATCTTAGCGTGGTGCTGGTTTACAGTCGCTCTCTTATGTCCTGCTTGTCTGCATGCTGTCAGCAGTTGAGGCAAGGGCATTTTTTTGCCCAGTGACTTATTTTTGCCACAAAGAATGTAAACTCCATGTGGATGGAGTTTTTTCAAGTCCATTATCTTCTCTGAAGTAGATCGGCGCTTCCAGGAACAGGCATGTCTCATTGTCGTAAGAAAAAGAACCTATGTTATTAAAACATCTTAAATGCCTATACTGTAGATCTGAAGTATTGTAGGATGGCATATCTATCTAAAGTATCTTTATTTGACCTTGAAAACATACCTACTGTGTCTGCAAGTTTGATTGTAATAGGTGATTAATAATAACCTGCATTTCCTTATTATCCCAAACAGTTGGTAATAACTTTCAAGAACTAGAAATTTGGGAAGGTTTATGTCATGTTCTTAAATTTACTTCCTGCTGTCTTGGTGTGATGGCATCTTTAGGAAATCCTGAAAAGAAAAATTTGGGTTAATTGTCAAGTCCTGGGAGAGGTAGCTGTATCATTTGTTGTCCAGTCTTTATGTACTGGGAGATTACAGGACTTGTCTGAATTCCTGGCTAGAGTAGTCTGTGAGGCTGGATCATCTCAGCTAGCCACCTCAAAATTATTTTGAGCAGTTTTTAGTCGAAAAGCCAATCTTTAGGTGGTGTTATAGTCCTGGATAAATTGTCACTGTGGGACCCTATCCTCTTTTTGGAGACTTCAAAGGTTGCTGTTAGGCGTGCTCATGGTTCACTGCAGAAAACTGATAGAGACTCAAACCCGAAATCATGTAGAGGAACGTAGATGAGACCTTTTTCTAAAATTAGTTAGTACTCTATATGACCATTAATATGACAAAAGTTTAGAATATATATATATATATATATATATATATATAAATCTTCTAAATTTTACACCTTAAGAAAAACTGCTAAAGAATCAATATAGAACCAATGGATTATGAGATTAGTGGCAATAAAATAGTCCTTAATTGTTTTTATTCTGTCCCATATCAGGTGACTTTTCTCACATGAGACAGAGATTTTGGATTTTAATTTAATAAGCACATGTGGGTTTGTAGACGAAAAGAACCACACCCCCAACTCCAAAATCAGCTTTAATTTTTAATTAGACTGACTACAGAAAGACCATTTGCATTATATGTCTGTAGAGAATAGCAGAAACAAACATTTGAGAAGATTTATAGAATTTTATTCCGTTGGAAATGTGATATACCATTAGGCCAATTTTTTTCTTGGGACAGTTTTTTTCTGGATGATTTGTCCTTTTTCTTCAGCTGTCTCATTTGTCCAGTGGTCTTCAGATTCCTTAGCTGAATTCCTTTATTCTCCTGAAAAGACAGAAACAGAATCCTTCCCTAGCCCTAATTTTGGGGAGATTCTCTTTTGGCAAGTTATATCTGATCAAATGAAAAGCATTTGTTGATTTTATAGGTTAGTTTAGATTAAACGCCATACTGTTTGTTGAACTATCATCTCTTCTAATTAAGAGGTGTCTCTTGTTTAAATCAAATCTTTATCATTTTATGATATTCATAACTTTTCTTCTCTTGTGGAAACAAAAATGAAACCTTTTCCCTAACATAACACATGTTTTTGTTTCCATTCTGAAGTTAGTACAACTTTAAAGTATATTGACAGATTTAATTTTGTAGTTTTTTCTGCTATCCAATGTCTCTCCATAGCTGTTGTATCTTTCTCATTAGCATTAAAAAAGTTCAAAGTTAACAAAGCATTATGCAGTCCATTTCTGCGGGGTCTTTGTCATCCTGTTCTTTTTGCTTAGCATATCCCTTCAAGTTCAGTGTGATCTTTCTATACCTGTCTGGCCTGTAGAATTGTGTGGTATAACTGTAATATAATATTTATATTATTATTATAAGTAAAAAGCAGTTTCATTTTTCTTAGAGACATGCTGGAGCACTTTCTGTCTTTATTTGTACAGGTATACCCATGATGACCATAACTTCCAGGAAATACGTAATTACTGAATCAGCTTTTTTCAAACTCAAAGCAGTTGCCCATTGAAAACCTGCATAAATATCAATGGTGGTGTACATATTGTAGTTTTCCAAATGCTACAAAATGGAACACACCCATCTGCCAGATTTCATTCCTTTGAGTACTTTGAAGGAAGTGGTATTTGGTTGTGTAAAGAACAAGTAGAATATTTTCTTATAATTTCCTTGACTTGTTGCCACGTGATGAAAAAAATCATTTTTAAACTTCTGCTGTTGGCACAAAGTTTTTTTTTTTTAAAAAAAAATCAAAATTCTGAGGCCTTCAGCATGTTTTTGATCAGTAGTTGATCAATTTCTGTATTACCTTATGCTAGAGGACCTGGCAGACATGTATGGGATCAGTTGTGTGTTATGTATATGGGATGATTCCTATTTTTGATTGTATCTGTAACTGAATAAATAATAAAATTCTGTATCATTTGACATAAATTCAGCCATTTCAATATGCAAACCAATTCTATATACTGTGAATCAGTAATTATGTTGAGAGGTTCTTTAAAATCCCTTAGTACTATGAGAATAGCATATAATTCTGACTCTTGGACAGAATCATAAGGACTTTGAACCACTTTACTTAAATTTTCTGATTTTTAACTTCCCTTTCCAGATTTATTTGCATCAGTATGGAAAGTAGGAAAGATCCAGTTAGTTCTCTGTATAAGTTGAATTCTCTTGCTTTTGGGATAGTTGTTGTTTATCTCTCTCAACAAATTACTATAAGCTCTTTGCCAGAGTTCACTTTTTTCCCATAATTTGTCAATCTCATCATTATTAAAAGGTTCTATAATTTCTGCTGTGTCTATTCCTGCTAATTGACGAAGTTTCAATTTTCATTTTAGAATTAACTCAGAGACCTTTTCCACATAAGTTTTTAATTTTTTTACTTGTTTTATTTGGTAAAAAAGAGTCATTCTAAGATAATATATTCTCTCTGTATTAAAATTCCTGTGAGAGAATATTTGGAGGGTAATATGACCAGAATGCAGTTAAGATTTGGATCTACATAATCCATATGTGTCTTCTGTAATTTCTCTTCAATCAAAGCCTATTCTCTCATCTTCATCTGATAATTTCCTAGGACTATTTAAGTCCTTGTTACCATAAGGCTTTAAGTTAATGAGTTCATGAGGTTTTATCCCAGTAGTGCACCATAGATGGGAAATGTCTACTAGTAATCTTTGGAAGTCATTAAGAGTCTGCAGTCAGTCCCTTCTAATTTGCGCCTTTTGTGGTCTAATTGTCTATAAACCTATTTTATAGCTTAAATAATTAATAGAATCTCCTTTGTATTTTTGGGGGATCAACTTGTAATCCCCAGCAAGGCAAAATTTTCTTTACTTCTTCAAACATTGTTTCGAAAGCAACTACATTTGAATCAGATAGTAAAATGTCATCCATGAATGGTAAACTACAGATTCAGGAAATTGCTTAAGTATTATTCCCAGTTGCTAACTTACGAAATATTGGTACATCCATTGGGTGGGGCTATTTAACCTTCCATGTGGGAGAACCTATTGATATCTCTTAGCAGGCTGAAAAGTATAAGTAGGCACTGGGAAGGCAAAATTTTCTCTTTCTTGTAAAGGTATAATGAAGAAACAATCTTTTAAGTCAGTAGCTTTAAGTGACCATCCTTTGGCAATAGATAAGGCAGAGGAATGGCAGACTGTAGAGAGCCCATTGGCTGAATCACATTATTAACAGCTCTTAGATTTGTTACCATTCTTCCTTTTCCAGATTTCTTTCTAACATCAAATACTGGAGAATTCTAAGGGCTGGTTGATTCTTCAGTATGCTGAGCATCTAGTTGCTCCTGTACCAGCTGTTCTAAAGTCTGTAGTTTCTCTCTTGTTAAAGGCTATTGTGCAACCAATGCAGGTTTATCTGTCAATCATTTTAAAGGTAGGGCTGTTGGTGTCTTTGGAAGCTGTGGTATCTTGTTCTTTATAATAGCTTGTTATATTTTTCCCAGAAACATATGCTAATTTATGGTTTGTTTCTAAATTTAAGGGAATGTTAATTTGAGTATTCCATTGCTGTAACAAATCGTATTCCCACAAATTCATTGCTGTGTTAGCCACATATTGTTTTGATACTCTTTACTGTCCTCCTGACCCTATTCATTTGACTGATCTCATGCTCTGCTTTACCTGAAGTATAGTTCCAGTTCCCAAAAACACTTTAATCTATTCTATCTAGTCTTTAGGGCTAATTCTATTACAGACTGACCACGAGTTTAACATTTGATTCACAAAAGGTGAATGCATTCCATATGAGACTTGCTTCTTTGAATCTTCTTAACTCTAACTTTGGCACAGGAGTCCATTCAGCTCTTACTCTGTCATTAGGCAGTTCCTGTAAGGTTACTGGATATATTAAAGTTGGTTGTTTGAAAACCTTAGACTGTTCCTCTCTATTCTTATAATGTAACACTGAAATTGGTTTTCTGTTAAATTCCTCTGTTTGTATTTGAATGTCTCTGTGATCTGTTTTATTAAGTTTTTCTTAGACATGCCTCTTTGTACTCAGATTAACCAACTTTTTTAGTGATACAGCATAAATGATGCAACTGATAATGTTTACAATTGACATTACACAAGTCCCATCTAAGTAATCCTCTCATTTAATAGTTCCATTTTCAAACTGCCTAGCATATTATCATACAGAGACTCAAATCTCTCCATTGTAATGGTTTTTCACATTCTTTTCTATCCTAAAATAAAATCTTTCCGTTTCAGAATTGTATTTGAATTATTTGTGAATTCATGCTTCAAGATACTTCTAAGTAGGGGCCAGGAGAGATGGTTCAGTGGTTAAGAGCACTGCCTGCTTCGGAGGTCCTGGATTGACGTCTCAGTACCCATCCTCATGGCAGCTCACAGCTATCTGTAGCTTCTGTTCCAGGGGGGTCTGACATCCTGTTCTGGCCTCTTCAGGCACAGCAGGCATGTGGTGCACAGATAAACTGCAGGCCAAACACTCATACACATAAAAAGTAAAAAGATACTTCTGGGTAGTTCAAAATATACCTTGTTTGGTAAAACTATTAAAAGGGAATGAAGACACACTCTCCTTAGAAAATGGTTGGGTAAGCCAAGTGACACAGGTTCCACTATTTTGGTAATTCTAGAGTTTTTATCATGAGTTTTGCAATGCAGGAGCTAGCAGTGGTATTCTCTGGGAAAAGATGTAATCATAACTGGGAAAGTTTCCTTCCCTGAAGCATTCCCATCTTCCTACCTCAGACATCCTGGAGACCCACGCTGTGGTGAGACACCCTCAGCTGGTCCAGTGCATTCCTCCCTTCTGTAGAAAACTGCTGAGACAATCCCTCAGGCATCCCCCAAGTTCTCCGACCACAGACTGCTAATTTCTCAAAAGTTAGGCATGTTAGGAATCTTAGACCAGATTGTAAACTTCAGAATCAAATGGTAAGGCTTTGTTGTGCTAGCATCAGGTTTTAGTTTTGGAAATCTCCCTGGCTTTTATAATGCTCTTATCTTCTGACTTTCCTAATTTTTTAAAATTCTGATTTTAGAGTTTAACTTCTAGTAGCTTCAGACTCTGGAAAAGTTTGTATTTATCCAAGAGAATGGGATAACAAAAAGTTAAATTATTAGGTTTTTGCCTAGAAGCATTTTAAACATAGTGCTAATTTATTTAATTTAATTGTCTATGTTAAAATAGTTCCTAAAACTTCTTTTAATTCTAAAGTATATATTTCTATGTATATATGTATATTTTATAATCAAAACTTCTATATTTTAAATCCAGAAATTTCAAGATATTGAAGAAACTCATCTCATTCACATAAAGGAAATTATAGGATCCTTGTCAAATGCTATAAAGGAAATTCATTTACAAATAGGCCAGGTAAATTTTTTGCTTTATGTTGAAGTGGTTTATAAAATTTTTATGTTCACTTACAGCTCTTTATTAAGTTTTTTATTAAGTTGTTTATCAAGTCTTTCATCACATTATTTGGAAATCATACATATGATAATTGTTTTTGATGAAGAATATGTATTTATATGTATTTTCTTACTGATCACCAAGCATGATGATTTTTTGTTGTTGTTGTTATTATTTGCTTTTTGAGACAGGTTTTTTTTTTTGTGTGTGTAACCTTGGCTATCCTTGAGCTCACTCTGTAGACCAGGCTGGCCTTGAACTCGGATACCCTTCCGCTTCTGCATCCCAAGTTCAGGGATTAAAGCATACACCACCAGTGCCTGGCTGAAACTTATTTTTTTTTTAAAGTTTACTTTTGATGTTTTTTAAATTATGTGTGGGTATGTACATATGACAGAAGGTGCTTCAAAGTCAGAATTGCCATCTTGCCCAGGAAGTGGAGCTACTGGTGTCTATGAGTCTCTTCAGTGGTGGTGGGGATTGTATTTGGGTCCTCTGGTCAAACAGCCACTAAACCATCTGTCCAGCCCCAATTTAAATTGTTTTATAGTAACTGAGTTGTATAACTATATAGTTACTATATAACTGTACTTATCAGTATTACTATGTACTTAACCTTATACTTAGTATATATTAAACTACTGGTTATTTTAAGTAGTTATATACTTCTAAGAATTAACTATATAGTACTCTTAATACAAATTGGATGTTACCAACTTCAGATTATTTTTCTTTTCAAGTTTTACTATTCTAAGTTTAGAGCAGCAACTTCAGTAATTAGAAAATATACATGTGAAAGTGTTCAGTGATAATCTGGGGTGTACTGAAGTAAAGGAAAGAAAGGAAGAGTCTTTTCCTTTGCTACTTAAATGCAAACATTAGGTAGGCAGTGGTGATACACACCTTTAATCCCAGTACTTGGAAAGCAGAAGCAGGCAGATCTCTGTGAGTTCAAGGCCAGGCTGGTCTACAAAGAAAGTTCCAGGGTAGCTGAGACTTACAGAGAAACCCTGTCTTGAAAAATCATAAAAAGGAAGAAAGAAAAAAAAAGAATTCTGTCTCTAAAATAATCGAAGTAGCAATAATAAATTGACTATAAAGTAATATCTTAGTGGAGACGGTAAGCAGACATTGGTCTCTAGAAATCTGCCAACATAGGAAACAACATGAGAGATAAAAAAAATCTGATGTAACTTTTGTTTTGTTTTTTGAGACAGGGTTTCTCTGTGTAACAGTCCTGACTGTCCCGGAACTCTCTCTGTAGACTAGACTATCCTCGAACTCAGAGATCTTCCTACCTTTGCCTCCTGAGTGCTGGAACTAAAAGCATAGCTTTTTAAATTGCCTTGTAAAGTAAGAATGCTAGTTTAAAAAAGAAAAATAAAGTAAAAAACTTTATTCTTTTTTAATAGGTTCATGAAGAATTTATAAATAATATGGCTAATACTACAATTGAAAGTTTGATACAAAAATTTGCTGAGTCAAAGGGCACAGGGAAAGAAAGACCTGGTAAGATGAAACAAGTACTTACCTTGTTATTTTTTAAATTGTGACTTTATATCACATACCCTGAACAACATTTTTAAACTGTAAAATGGAGTGAATCATAAAAAATGAGTCATGTTTGTTTGTTTATTGTATATTTATGAGTGTTTTGCCTACGTGTCTGTATGTGTACTAGTCTCATGCTTGGGGCTGGAGAAGGCTAGAAGAGGGTGTCACATTCTCTGAAATTGAATGACTCAGCCACCATGTGAGTGCTGGGAATTGAAGGCAGGTCCTCTGCAAGACCAATAGCTAAACCACTTAGCTATTTCTCCAGCCCTTAAATTAAGGCTTTTGTTACAGCCTGTAGTGGTTAATAATTTAGTTACTTAAAATGGTCATTTAACTTTTACAAAATGAAACTATTTGTGGCTTGTTTGGACTTCTGAGAGGAGTGTTAGCTATTGATACAGAAGACCTGTTTAATGAAGGAAGATGAGGAAATACTGACCCTTCAGCACTGAGACTAATATAGGACCTTTCTTAAAATTTAATGGCTTTCTTTTTTTCATGCACATACATTTCTAGGGAGTGTTTTTTATTGAGTGCCAACTGTGCAAAGCATCAAGAATATACAAGTGAATGAATGTAGGGGTCTTGCTTTCTAGAACTCAGCATGTAGACCATGCTAACCTTAAACTTACAGATCTCCTCCTACTTTTGCCTCTTGAGTGCTGGGATTAAAGGCAGTGTGCTAGCATGCCTGGCCTCCACCTTCTACTTTTTTCAAAAGGTGTATTTTATGTTTTATGTTCTAATTTTTATTTTCTTCTGTTGTTTTAGACAGGGATTCTCTGTACTGTAACTGTAACTGTCCTGGAACTCTATGTAGACCAGGTTGATCTTGAACTCACAGTGATCCACTGCCTCTGCCTCTCAAGTGCTGGACTAAAGGTGTGTGCAGCTATGCCTAGTCCCATATTCTACTTTTATTTTTAATTTTTTTTCATTATAAACTGGTTGAACTATTAGCTCAGGCTTCTTATTAACTAATTCTTTTTTTTATTATTTTATTTTTTTTTGTTTTTCGAGATGGGGTTTCTCTGTGGCTTTGGAGCCTGTCCTAGAACTAGCTCTTGTAGACCAGGCTGACCTAGAATTCACAGAGATCTGACTGCCTCAGCCTCCCAAGTTTTTTAGCTAATTCTTATATCTTACAGTAACCCATAATTCTTGTCTGTGTTAGCCACGTGGCTTGGGACCTTTTATCAGCGAGGCAGTCTCATCTTGCTTCCTCTGTGTCTGGATGACAACTGCAAGCTAACTTTTCCTCTTGCCAGAATCCCATATTCTACTTTTAATGAGCATCTTATGACACTGAATGTAATAAGTAGCCATTATCTCTTTTTATTTAGTATACTTAATATCTTCCTTCCAGCTGCTTGACTTCGTTTCTTACTGTAGTGTATAAGAAATATATTTTAGGGCTGGAGAGATGGCTCAGCAGTTAAGAACATTGCCTGCTCTTCCAAAGGTCCTGAGTTCAGTTCCCAGCAACCACATGGTGGCTCACAACCATCTGTATAGAGGTATGGCACCCTCTTCTGGTCTGCAGGCATTCACGCAGACAGAACATTGTATACAAAATAAATAAGTAAATATTTTAAAAAATATATATTTTATTCCACAGGTAAAAACAATTCATTCAACTTAATTAAACTGTGGCATGGAATTTAGAAAAATAGATAAGCAATAAAAGAAAAGTTTAAGAGTCAGTTTTCTTCAATATATCACAAAAGCATGACTTGAAGCCTGAGCCATCTAAAGTTTCTTTTCTTCCCAAATCTCATTAATTTTTAAATGTTAGTAATTGAATTATATTGGTATTTCTCCCTCAAACCTTTTTGTTTTTTTTTCTCTCTCTCTGGATGATTAATTTGCAGTTTTATTGCACTGGTATAATAGATATTTCTTACTAGGTTCCTTTAAAACATTATAGCCACATATGTGTTTGACTATGCAATTAAGAACTTAAAATTATGGTATTTACAAATCTTTGAATTTTTATTATAGACAGAATATAAGTTAAGATCTGTACTTGAGGGGCTGGAGAGATGACTCAGTGATTAAGAACACTGGCACTCTTTCAGAGGACTCAAGTTCAATTCTCAGCACTCACATGACGGCTCACAACCATCTGTAACTCTCGTTACCCGGTATCCAACACCTTCATATAGCATATATACACCCGTTCCCATTAAGTAAATAAACAGCTAAATAAATAAATAAATCTTTTTTGAAAATCTGTACTTGAATTTGAAGTCCTTGAAGATGTGTGATTCAATACCCTCACTTTGGGTAGCTTGCGAGTTCCTGCACAGGCCTTTCTTTGTCTTTGACACTTTAATTGTGCTATATCCCTACTCTAGAGAATAGTGCGTTCCACATCTTTCCATTTTTTTAAGAAGTAAATGCCCTTTTAAAGAGCCAGGTCACATATTAACTCCTTTCATCAAAAATTTCCCTGAACGTCATACTTCTCCTTTGTGTACTTGTGGAAACATACCCTTCTCTGTTCATCTTTTATTTCTATGTTTATAAATAGTGTGCTGAATAGTTTTATTATTTATTTACAAATAGTTTATAAATAAAATGATGAGTAAGATTAGACTGAAGTGGATGAATTTACTTTTAGAAAAATCTTCATTATGTGGACATAAATCATTATACTTAATACTTAGTGAACACTAGATTCTGTGTCCTGAACTGTTAGTCACTTTGCAGAGACACTTTGGTTTCTGAAGTAGGTGCTATATTTCAGTTTTATAATTGAAGTGAGAAGCTAAAGATAAGGGGCTGGATAGATGGTTCAGAGGTTAAGAGCACTGATTGTTCTTCCAGAGGTCCTGAGTTCAATTCCCAGCAACCACATGGTGGCTCACAACCATCTGTAAAGAAATCTGGTGCTCTCTTCTGGCCTGCAGGCACACATGCAGTACAGAACACTGTAAACAAAATAAATAAATAAATCTTTGGGAAAAAAAAAAGAAGCTAAAGATAACCCTAAGTTAGCATATGGTAAAGCTGGGATATTAATTCCATGATATCCGCCCACCACCACATACACATACACCCAGACAGTTATGTCTGTCTGTCTGTCTGTCTGTCTATTTTCTGTATAATAGCCATGACTATCCTGAAGTCACTTTGTATACCAACCAGGCTGGCCTCAAACTCACAGAGATCAACCTGCCTCAGCCTCCCTAGTGCTGGGATTAAAGGTGTGTGCTACTGCCCAGCTTCAGTTCCAGGATTCTTGATCCCAAGGTCAATTGGAGAAAATGGGGACAGACCAAGTTAAAGACAGAATGAAGATGATGCGATATCCAAGTAAAGAAGAGATTTTATCTTTATTCTGGTTATGTCAAGCTGTAGTTTTCACATGTTATCATTGTTGGAAATTGGGCAAGGTGTTCCAGACCTTTCTGTGTTACTTTTTATAAATATATGTGTATCTACAATCATCTAAAAATACTTTGAAAGATTAATTGAAGCCAGTATACTTGAATTGAAATCTGAACCTTAACTTATTAGCAATACTTTCTTTTAAGTCACAGATAATCCAGAGTATTATGTAAAAAGCAAAAGAATCCAAAGAATGAGCTTCAAGTGTCTTGTTCTTCAAATATAAAATCAGACAATAGTTGGAACATTAAAATGTCGTGCTAATCTGTCTCAGCCTCTGGAGTGGAGCCTCTAGGAGCCTCCACCATTCTTAGCTTTGACTGGCATTTTTGATAGCTTTTTTTGTGTATGGGGGGGTATGCAGACCAATCTACTGGTGATACTATGCTGGCCCTGATGTAATTTTTTTTTCACTCTTCTTGTACTTCTTAGGCTTCTTTGCTGCTTGTTTGTATGTGTGCCAGTGTCATTTCCGAAGACTCAGTCAAGGACTGACGTGTGTGGCATGTGTATCATGGAAGACACTGCCACTAGACCATAGTAGTTATCTTCCAAGGGGGATCTCAGAACCCCTCTCATTACAGTGCTCCATGTAGTTACTGCCAGTATCTAGGTCTGGCTCTCATGTTGATACTGTCATCTCTGACTTAGTTGAATAGAGTCTTTGTTTTCACATGTTGACAAGCCAGTTTAAACATGTTTAAGTTAAAAAGTCCATGACTTTTTTAACCTGGAAGGACAGGAATAAGTTCAAGGAAGCGGATATCATCAGGGTTTGTTGTACTCTCCCCTAACCCCTTTCTTATTTCTACTGTCTCTGCTTGGCTTCACTTTCTTACGCTCTAACTGTAGATGTTCTCTGCATTGCTGTGAAGGAGTCTTCAACAGCAGTGACTGTCAGTTGAGAATCCAAGTAGGAAAAATCAAACTTTTGTTTACCTAGTGTTAGTATAGTAATTTTAGGGAAGGTGTTTTTATGGCATGTCTATTTCAGTTCTTCATTATAGTATCAGTCTACTAACTACATTAGACTGTCAAATAGAACCTTTTAAAACTAGAATGCATTGTATATATGTTTGAATTATAGGGCATGATCTTGTTATTCATATTTTTTTAAATGATTTCTTTTAAGATTTATTATGTGTACATTTATGTATTTATTATGTATACAGTATTCTCAGTATTTTGTCTGTATGCCTGCACACCAGAAGAGGGCACTAGATTTCATTACAGATGATTGTGAGCCACCATGTGGTTGCTGGGAATTGAATTCAGGACCTTTGAAAGAGCAGGCAGTGCTCTTAACCACTGAGCCATCTCTCGAGCCCTTGTTAATAATATTTAATCAGAAACCTTAATTCAGAAGGATTTATTTTATAATTAGGTAAACTAGTGGGAAATGTTACATGATTTATTTGATTTGTATTATACTCACAGAATTTTATTACTTACTGAGAACTTGAAAATAATCTAGTACAGTGTATTTATTTAACATAAATATGTTGAAACTTATGAAGACGTGCCTTTGTTTTCATTTCATGTAGATATCCTGGTTTGCTTTTTGTTGCTATGATAAAACTCTTGACAAAAAAATTTGAGGAGGAAAGAGTTTATTTCAGAGTACAGTTTATAGTCAATCAAATAAGGGCCTAAAGATAGGAACCTAAATGGAGGCCACGAAGGAACGTGACTTACTGACTTGCCCCTCATGGCTCACTTAGTTTCCTTTTATATTACCTAGGTGTCACCACTTACAGTGGTCTAGGCCCTTCTACATTAGTCATTTAATCCAGAAAATGCCCCAAGAGTTGCCTACAGGCAATCTGATAAGAGTCATTTTCTCAACTGAGATTCCCTTTCCCCATTTGACCATAGTTTATGTCAAGTTGACAAAAAACATAACCATCACAGTGGGCTGTAAGAGATGAGGAAAGTTTTGTTAGTTCTCAGGAGTTGCTGGACCCTTTACATTCATCATGGTTTCCTACCTGCTGCCCACTGATCCACATTGTCTCTGATAAACTCAGCAGTAAGAACTTGCTTCATAAACTGCCTTCTGTGTTGGGTATTTAGAATAGCTCTCATCAGCAGTTGCCTTTGACTCATTGTGTGATTCTTTTTACATTCTAGACACATACAACGCATGTGTTTTCTTACCTCTATTGTAGTACAGTAGTTTGTGGTTTGATTTTTGCCAGCAAAATCAGTCCTCATTGGTAAAGTGGGCATAATATAGTATCTGACCCTTGGGACTATTGTGAAGTTTGCATGATAATGTGGCATTATTGAGTATTTAATAGTATTCTGAAAAGCTAGAACATTGCTGACTAAATGGTGAGTATCGATAGTTATTTCTTTATAAATTTACCTTTAATGCCTCAAGATATACTGTAACATGTAGAAAATACCTATAATTTAGTTTTAGAAAGAGGGAAGATAAGCTTTCCTGGTATCATGAAACCCAGAATTAGGCAGCTGTTTCAGGATGCCTGGTGATACTGTGTGTGTAGGTGTGTTCGAAAACATTAATAAAAAAGGGCCATGTGGAGTAGAAAGGATGTGAGTGCTGTGCTTCAGTTGCTGTCAGTGGGTGAGTACAGCTCCACCCTGTTCTTGTTGTCTGTTAACACTGAGCAGAGGAGCCAAGGTGTCCTTACAGCTATATAACATTTATGTTTTTTAGAACAAGAAACTAAGAATTTTGTATGTGGTTGTATAAAATTCATATATTTAAAGTATTTTATTAACTAAGAAGTAATCTTGTCTTAGTCTCAGTCTAGTCTAGCTGATTTCTGTTATTTGTACTATTTTGTAAGGGCCTCCCCAGTGGATGAGTTTCTTTGCTAGTTTTAGTTTTATGGGATAGAGATTTTAATGAGAAAATCAGAAGCTAATTATTTTAAATGCATATACTTAAATGTTCTAGGGAGAGGTGTTTGTGATAGAGGCCAGAGATAATAGATAGTGTTTAGTTTTCTGTTATAAGATATAACATGTCTTTTTAAGGTATCCTTTGTAAATTAAATATTTTGAGAGTGTTCAGCTGTTTCTCTACTATTTGAGATAATCATAAAAATTTCTTTATGTGTAGTTAGTATTGCCTGGTTTCTTTGGAATTTGTATTGTAATGACTGGGTGCTTTGACTACCACAGCACCTTGTGTTTGAAATAGTCAGGAAGAAACGGGTTTTCTAATTTAGGCCTCGACTTTATCTTTCTATCCTCAATTGTTCTCATGTCTTTAGTTTGCTAAAAGAGATATTTATATAGCTTGTGCTGGTCAGGAACTTGCTCTGCAACCCAGGGTTCCAAACTCAGTCTTCCTCATTACTCCCTTGGTGCTGGGATTATGGGAACATCACTGTGTTCAATATAAGATCCACAGTTTTGTTGTTGCCTATTTTATAGTCTTCCTGTTAATTTTACTGTATGCTTTCATAAAAATTGCATAACTGCCCATTTTAAAAACCAGTAAGATAAATCACTTTAAAAATAAAAAGTTAATAGACCACAATGTAATGCTTAAAGATAAAAGTTTTGTTGAAAAACATCTTTGTTTTCATTACATGCAAAGTAGGTTTTGGGCTTCCAGATGAATAGTCCTTAGTATTTTAAAGCCAAAGGTCCAGATCTATGAAAGTAAATGGGAAAGCAAATGGGAAAAACTTGAGAAAGGGTAGATTTAAAACAAAGCCATGAAAAAAGTGAGATTCCTTTGATCAGATTTTCTACATGAAAATGAAATTAATGTGCTAGTTTAGCCATCTGGAATACTGCAAATTATCATTTAAAACAAACACTTGTTGAGAAATACAACCTATTGATTGTTTTTCTAGGCCTCTTGAACATTTGATAAAATTCCAAACCTAGAGAACTTGCTATCTGTGACTCTACCTAGACTTCTTTCAAATTTTATAAATTTATTATAAAAATATTTGCAAATAAAAAAATTTTACACATCCTAATTAGCTAGACCATAAGTTTGTACAACTCTGTGAACCTCTATATAGTTAGAATAGGTATTTGAAATGGAAAAATATATAAATTTTTATACTAAATTTTACACTTTTAGTACGGAATATATTTTATGCACTTAGTTACCACCAAAACCAAAAGATTCATGATAGAATTAGAGCTAGAAAAACAATTAGATTTGTATCTTTTATAATCCAGGTTTTTAAAAATTGTTTTGTTGTTACTGTTTTGTTTTTCTTTTTTTTAATATTTATTTATTATGTATACAGTTTCTGTCTGTGTGTCTGCCTGCATGCCTGAAGAGGGCACCAGGCCTCACTACAGATGGTTGTGAGCCACCATGTGGTTGCTGGGAATTGAACTCAGGACCTTTGAAAGAGCAGGCAATGCTCTTAACTGCTGAGCCATCTCTTCAGCCCCACTGTTTTGTTTATCAAGACAGGGTTTCTCTGTATAGCCCTGGCTGTCCTGGAATTCACTCTGTAGATCAGTCTACACAACTCAGAGATGTGTATTCCTATGCCTCCTGAGTGCTGAGACTAAAGGAGTGCGCCACCACCACCCTGCAAAAAAGTTGCTTTTAAGGTCGGAGAAAAAAAAGAAAAATTTTTGTGATTTTTTTTTTTCTTTATCTGTCTTTTTTTTTTTTTTTTTTTTTTGGCTGGTGGGGATAGTGGTTGAGACAGGGTTTCACTGTGTAGCCCTGGCTGTCCTAGAACTCACTCTGTAGACCATGCTGGCCTTCCAAGTGCCAGGATTAAAGGTGCCTGGTAATATTTTTATGTACCTAAGGCAGATTTTACAGCCTGCCAGTCTGCCGCCTGACTTTCTTGTTTCCCTTCCTTTCTCCCTCTTCCCCCTCCCCGCTCCTCTTCCTTCTTCCTCCTCCTGTGTTTGGGGGAGGGTTATTTCATAATTTCCTAGTTTTGTTGACTTTGCTTCCTTAAGGCTGGGATTCAGACATACATCATTGCACATGGCTTGATTAAAAGTTGTGTATATAGTAACAAGAAGAAGGTTCTAGTTCTTTTTGTGAACTGTAAAAGAAGTTAACTCAAGCCGGTTTTAACTTAAAAGGTAGTTTATTGGAAGGAAACTGAGGTATCTCAGTGATTGAAACTAAGGCATTTGGCAAGGCTTCAGAAGGAAACCCATACCAGGAATAGGAAAATGAGATATCTCTACGTCCATGGTTTTTTGTTTTCTTTGCTTCCAAAGTATAGGAAATGAAATGATCGTAGCAATGTCTTCTTGGTGGTTTTCGTCATTTGTTAGTTGTACCCATAGCTTAGAGTCAGTGAATTCAAGGGTTTTGTTTATTTGCTTTTTGTGTGTGTGTGTATGGGGAGAAATACTATGATTGGTTCAGGTTGGGTCAGGTAATCTTCCAATCCAGTCAGTTCTGGCTAGGTCCTGTGCTATAAATGTTGCTGTGCTTTCACTGCTTGAAGAGGGGGCCATGCTGAGCTCATCATAATCCCAGTTCTTGTGTCATTTCTACTTCAAAAACCCATTAAAATAGGTAGAGATGGGACTTTGGAGGGAAGAGAGGAGTTGCTTGAAAATGTATACAGAGCATATGTTTTTTTTTCTCTAAAATTTTCTGTAAACTTTTGGTATATGTTGAATAATTGTAAGTTTTACAGCAAAGATTTTATGTCTGATTTTTATCAAACTTTGTGTCCACAGCATTTTGCAGTCTGACCAATGATGCACTTAGATTCCACTTTGTTGATCCCTGCTCTTAGTGTTATGCTGAAATTGAATAGAGGGTTCTAGCAGGGTTTTATTTGCGTTTTCTAAGGAACTAATGTGGCATATCTTTTTATGTTTTGACCATTTATAATTTTTATTGTCAAAGAATTTCAGATCTTTTGACCATACTAAGAATTGGGTTTGATGTCTTATAATACTGAATATGTAAGTTGTATATCAGATTGATAATTCGTGAAATATTTCCCTTAGTTTGGTTTTGTTTTTATCTATTTGTATGTCATTGGACTGTGTGTCTGCCTGGTGCTCTTGGAGGCCAGAAGAAGTATCACATCATTGCAGACAGTTGTGAGCTGCTGTGAGGGTGCTGGGAATTGAACCCAGGTCCTCTGGAAGAACAGCCAGTGCTCTTAAACACTGAACCGTCTCTCTAGCCCCTTTGTCATTTTGAAAAACAAAAGTTAATTTTGATCAAGTCCAGTTTACCAGATTTCATATTTTTATGTTTTATGCTTTTGTTGTTTTTTAAAAAGATTTATTTATTATGTATATAGTGTTCTGCCTGCATGCATCCCTGCAAGCCAGAAGAGGGCACCAGATCTCATTATAGATGGTTGTGAGCCACGGTTGCTGGGAACAGAACTCAGTCAGGGCCCTTAACCTCTGAGCCATCTCTGCAGCCCTTGATGTTAGTTTAAAAATATTTTTTTGTGTTATTATTGGTGGAATCCAGGGCCTGTCACATACTAGACAAGCTGCTGTACCACTGAGCTATATTACCCAGCCTTGTTTTTATTAGAATTCACTGTGTGGCCCAGATAGGCATTGAACTCAATTCTCTTGCCTCAGCTTCCTAAGTGCTGTTATTTCATGCCTGCTTCACCAGTAAAGCTTGGTGTCATATTGAAGTATTTGTTTAGTATGTGGTGGTCCTTGCATTTAAGCTCAGCACTTGAGAGGCAGATGCAGGTGAGTTTCTGAGTTCAAGGCTAGCCTAGTCTACAGAGTGAGTTCCAGGATAGCCAGGGTTATGTAGAGAAACCCTGTCTCGAAAAACCAGACAACTAGAAAAGCTCCCAGTGGTCATAGCTAGAATGACTTGAGCAAGTATTAAGTAATGAATAGATTGCATTGTTACCCAAAGATGAAAATCAGTTTATTGGAGTTCATATAGGTACTGAAAATGTTTGGATAAATAATTTAAAACTTTTTTTTGAAAATAAAGATGTATAAATCTTGTAATTTTACATTCATTTATTGTGTGTGTATGTCCAACTTGAGGGAGTTGATTCTCTGCTTCTGTCTTTTGATCCTGGGAATTGAACTCAGATTGTCAGGTTTGGCAGCCAGCCCTTTACCTGCCCAGCCATTTTATGCACTAGCCATTATTTCTAATTTTTATTTTATTCTATTTTGAGTCAAGTTTTAGTTATATAGCCCTGACTAGCCTGGGGTTTTCCTTGCTGAACAGACTGGACTCCCACTCAGAGATCTGCATGCCTCTGCATCTAGAGTCTTGGGGCTAAAGGCTTTGCCACCTCAGCTCTATTAATTTTACTTTCAATTAGTTAACTTTTGAGATAGACTTTTACTGTATACAGCCCAGGCTGGCCTCAAATTGCAGATAATTCTTCCTCAGCTTTCTTAAATGGTAAGACTACAAGTATGTGCCACTGTACCTAAAAACAATGGTGTTTTGTTTTGTCTTTTCTGTGTTTGAGGCACTAAGTAGCTTTGGCTGGGCTGGAACTCTATTATGTAGACCTGGCTGGCCTAGAACTTATTAGATCTGCTTGTCTCTGCCTGTAAATGCTGGGCTTAAAGGCATGTGCCTCCGTGCCTGGTCCAAAATACACAAAACAACAATAACAAAAAATTTAAATATTTGGGTACTTCAAAGAAAATAGGTGAATGGCAGAAAAATAAATAAAAGTCACAGAACTTTGTTAATTATGAAGGATGCTCAAATTAAGACTATAATAAGATTTTTTTTTAATTACAAATGTGGGGGGCTGGAGAGATGGATGGCTCAGCGGTTAAGAATACTGACTGCTTTTCCAGAAGTCCTGAGTTCAATTCCCAGCAACCACATTGTAACTCACAACCATCTGTAATGAGATATGGTGCCCTTTTCTGGCCTGCAGGTATACATGCAGGCAGAACACTGTATACATAATAAATAAATAAAATTTTAAAAATAGAGAGCTCCATTTAAGAAAAAAATAAATTACAAATATGTCACCTTAGAAATTTTGTTTTTACTGCTCTAGTTTGGGGACTATTTTTTAATTCATTTTCTTTTAGTTAATGTTCCTCAGCTCATTTAGCTTTCATTGACTATTGAGAAACTGTAGCATTAAATTACTTGCAACCAGATGTACTGGAATTGGAATAATAGGGATTGTGAGCCACCATGAGGATGGTAGGAACTGAACCCAGGTTTTTGCAAGAACATAAGTACTCTTAACCACCAAGCTTCTCTCTAGCCCCTTAAGGCAGTTTATAATGTGACAGTTGTAAATTTGCTGTTGATGACTTGAGATTTAGGATTAATTTCAGGATAGTGTGAATTGTTAGTTACATACTTTATATTCAACCTCATTTAACAAAACATTTTGGTGATTAAAGATTAATGAGTTTGTTTTTTCTTTTGTAATATTTCTTAAAGATTCTGATCCAAATTAGTTTGGGTGAATTCATTGGGTTGATAGATTTTCTCTTTGTAATTTATAGGCCAAAAAAGCTGATTATTTGATGGGCATACTTTAGTTCCTTACCTTTATTGATCTTCCTGTCAGTTTTCATCTCATCGTAATATTAGCAGATCTCTAAATGATTCTAAGGACAAGCCCTAGGTCCTTTTATTAAGTGATTGCCCACTTTCCAGGTCTGTAGTGTGTGTTTACATAATATCCTTAGTTTATTTGACCTTTTAAGACTATTTTGAGTATAAGTGATAAAAGTTTTCTTAGTCACAGGTTACAGAATATTTATGTAGAAATGAAGATGTTAATAGTTAATTGGTTAGGACCTTACCAGCTCTTTTTGTGAACTATTTTAGTTATTCTGGGAATAAGCAGAGGTTATCTGATTTGAAGAAAAACAAGACCTAAAGAAAAAGAAACTTTAGATTTGTGATAAGGGAGAGGGAACATTTAGTCTGTTTTTAGAGAAATATTTTGTATTAAGTCATTAACAAGAACTCTGGTCATCAATTAGCACATAGTTAAGTGTAACATCTCAGAAGAACAAGGAAGGAAATCTATCATTGTCTCTTTAAGTTGGTCTCTTTTTATAAATTTCTTAATGAAGGTTATATCAGTTGCCACTCATACATTATTTCATAAAATACACTGAACTTTTATAATCTTAAATATTACAAATGACAGCTAACATAGGGAGAGAGATAATTTTTAGTGTGATGTTTAACTGAAGTATTTTAGGAGGAGAATAATTCAGGCCATTTGTTGCTTTTACTATCACTTAAACCGTTCGTTACTTCATATATGAAACATTCCTTAATCATGGAATTAAAGCTAGCCTGTAAAGCTAGCCTGCAGCTCTGTTATTTTAGGGCCATTTTAATTAATTACTTTCTGTCTGAGTTTGCTTTATCATTTTTTATTCTGTAGTATATCCATCCTTAATTAATTTTTCTGTCATACCACCTTGCCAGGCTATGTGTATGAATGTCCTTTTCACATTAAAAATATTTCCATTAAGTGAAATGTGGTGGTGCACACCTTTAATCCCATCATTTGATAGGCAGAAGCAGGTGAATCTCTTGAGTTTCAGGCCAGGCTGGTCTAAATAGTGAGTTTCAGCTCAGCCAGAGCTACATAATTAAGACCCTGTCTCAAACAAACAAGTCTTTCCGTTGCCTGTAACCTGCACTTAAAATATCTTGGCCTTCTAATACAATTAGAGGTTGAGATTTTTGGTCCTAGGGTGACTACCTTAATGAGGATGTAATTATTTATGTAACTGAAGACAGTGTTTCCTAAGCATAATTCTAGATATTGATAGAATAAAGAATGGAACAGATAAGGTGCCAAGCTTGTCCTCTAGTACGATTTTTCTGTGTTTTTCTCCTTTCCCATGAACATAGCCAAGGATTCGGCGCCTGCCTCTTATTACTTGTTTTCTCCAGTAAAGGTGCTGCAAGGTCCTTGAAAACAGAAACTGCGTGTGTTCTGTGGTATAACTTTAGAAAGCGTTTCTAGTAAAGTACTGTATTAGTAGTCTCAGCTTTTAATTTACATTCATTTATTGTGGGGAGGGCATGCACCTCATGGTGTACTTGTGGATTATCTCCACAAAAAAACTACAGAAGTCAGAGAAAAACTACAGAAGTCAGTTCTTCTCTACCCCACCCCTTCCATCATTTCTACCACATACGGCCCAGAGATCAAACATGGGTGGCTACGCTTGGTGACAGACATCAACCTGATGAGCCATTTTCCCAACCCTTACTTTTTCCTTTTTTTTTTTTTTTTTGGTTGTTTTTAGTTAGAGTCATTTAATCAAGAATTATTACGGAGGGGCTGGAGAGATGGCTCAACAGTTAAGAGCACTGCTGCTCTTTCAGATGACCTGAATTTTGTTTCCAGCACCCACGTGACAGCTCATAATTGTCTGTAACTCCAATTCCAGGGGGAATCTGACACCCTCTTCTGGATTCCTCAGGCTCCAGACATGTCTATGGTATATATCCACACATGCGGGTATTCACACATAATAAAAATAAATACTTTAAAAAATTATTATGAGGCCCAGTGAGATGACTCAGCAGGTAAAAATATACAAGCCTGGCAACCTGAATTTGATCTTTGGGACCAGGGTGGAAGAAGCAGTTCCTGAAAGTTGTTCTCTGACCTCTGTATGTAACCGCCAGCTCTCTCGCTCTTTGACCTATACAGTAACAGCACATGTTATAGCATGATTTATAAAGAGTATCTTGTCAGTCTGGTGAGATGACTTAGCAGCTAGAAGCACTTGCAGCTCAAGCCTGATAACCTGAATAGAAAGCTTATGCAGTGGTGTGCATGCGTATTTATTCTCTCAAGCCAACCTGGAGTACAAAGTACAGAAGATACATGGAAGCCCTTCCTCAGCAAAATGGAAAGAACAAACCCTGACTTCCACATGTGTACCTGCACTCACATATCAGAAAGACACATATAGTCCATAAATAAAAAGTTAGGCATTTCCAATTAAATTATTAAAGTTAAAATAGTTTGTCTGGTAATTATTTTTTAAAGCAAGTTTTTTTTTTCTACCTAGGCCTTATTGAATTTGAAGAGTGTGACCCTGCTAGTGCAGTTGAAGGTAAGTAATATATATATGTAATATACTATATGGGAACTAGTGTCTTCTGCTTGTTGAACAGATAGAAAGGGACTGCTTTCTATTGATGTTATAGCACAGTGCTAAAACACATACGTTTAATGGTCTCAGATAATGAACCCAGGATCTAGCTTGTACTCTACTAGTGAGCCACCCATGTAACCTAAGATAATACTTTTAAAAATACATGCAATGAATTACGTACTTTTTTACCCCTGTGTAACAGCCTTGCTGGCCTGGAACTCACTCTGTAGACCAGGCTGGCCTCGAACTCATAGAGATTCACCTGCCTCTGCCTCCCAAGTGCTGGTATTAAAGTGCCAATTTTTTTCTTTTGAGTTTTAGTATATCTTCATATGCTCATTTTTCCTGAAGTTACTGAGGGAATATTTACCAGAAGAAGAGAATTTCTTTAAGTGAATATTCTATAATCCTATAATGAGCCATATTGCATTACATAAAAGTTGAAACAGACTCTTAATATAAGTTGAAGGCTTTACTAATTGATGCTTTTTATGTCATTTGTTTGCTCATTGATTCATCCATTTATTCATTCATTTATTAGGATTTTGGGGATAAAAAAGTTTTGCCATGTATCCTAGGCTACCAACAAGCTTAAAACCCTTCTGCTCCAGCTTCCAGAGTGCTAGGATTACAGGTGTACACCACCACTCCTGAAGATGCTTATTATTTCTTTCGTCCCGAGTTTGCTTGTCACAAAAATTTGTCTGAGTTTTGTGCTTTAAATCCTTACCAAGAACAGTTGCATTTCTGTTACAATGTGTATTTTTGTTAAAGGCATAAAACCAAGGAAAAGAAAGACTTTTGCTTTGCCTGGAATAATTAAGAAGGACAAGGATACAGAGTCTGTGTAAGTATTTTTAATATTACCCAAATCCTTTTCATTGTTTCTGAGTGACTATGAATTGCTTTGATTTTGAAAAGAAAAGGTCCTTTTGAAAGTATTCAAAATGTATGTCTAAATTGGAAGAAGAAAAAACTCTTTTAAATGACTAGATTTGCCAGTTTCTCTGGTTTTAGTTCATGGTAACTTTTTCTCATTTACTATGTTAAAATTTGAAGACATTTTAGACAGAAGCTGATGTGCCCAGGACCCTCATGTAGAAAAATGGAAGCCAGTTCTGCAGTTTGTCCTATGATCTCTCCCCCTCAACAAAGTTTTAAAAATGTCTATTGCTAGACAGCCCTGCAGAACAGACAGCTTTGTTATCGCACTGAGTAAGTATGTTCCTAGAAAAGAAGTGCACCTACAAGCATTTTAGATTATGTGTGAGGGAGCTGTTCATGTTTAACAGTTATTTTTGAGATGAGAATGTCCACTTTTGAATTTTAAAATTTTAAAATAAGTTGATATTATTTAATCTTCATTACTTTGTTTCTCAAAATATTTTTGTAAAATTCAAGCAAAAGCTATATTTAACTATTAAGCTACCCTAAATATGATCTAATTAGCAGATAGTTTTAATAATTGAATCTTTCAATACTTCATTTTTCTTTGTCTTTTTTTTAAACAGGGAATGTCCTGATGCAGATTCACTTGTAAGTAATTTTAATTACAGACAATTTAGAGTATTTTCATTAGAAAAAAACATATTTGACATTTTTATCAATCTTCAAAGAAAAATACCATGTAATAATTTGTTGCCCAAATAATTATAAAGGTGCATTTCAGTTTTACATTATAGTATACTTTTCTGCTAAACTGAAGACACTTCTCATTGTGAGAAATGGATTTTACTTTTAAAATTAGTGTGGCACTATGTCATCCCTTACAAATGAGAAACCTTTATTAACTTGGGTTTTGTATTTATTTTTGTTTTTTTTAAGGTAGTCTTTTTTCTTTCTTCCTCTTTTTTTATTTTTATTTTTGTTTTTTAAGACAGGCTTTCTCTGTGCAGCCCTGGCTATCCTGGAACTCTCTCTGTAGACTAGGCTGGTCTTGAACTCACAGAGATCCACCTGACTCTGCCTCCTGAGTGCTGGGATTAAAGGCGTGTGCCACCACTGCCCATCTTAAAAGATAGTTTTACCTGTTTATGTATCTGGTTTAAGACATCATTTTAGAAACTATAGCAGCAATAATTATGGTCAGTATTTTTCTGTTGTGTTTGTGTGTTTCTAAGATTTGTTTCTATATCTTGGTTATATGTACTTTTTATAAGTAATTAAAGTAGTTAACAAGTTAAACTCCCAGTGGGCTTAATGCACGAGTAGACTTAGGAAATGCTGCAGGTAATGTGTAATAGTTACAGTTATTATCAGACACTGATTGTGTTGATAAGTGCAGGAGTTTGAATATTCTGTGTTTTGGTTTCTTTATATGCTTCAAAACATTTTAATCTTAAATGATGTAGTGTAACAAAGAAATGAAAGTATTTTGATAAAACATTGTCTCTTATGTAACATAGATAAACTAGTATTTTCTGTTTCAGCTTTTAAGTAAGAAAGCTGTGGTTTATTAATAGCCTTATTTGAAAATTGATGTTGGAGATATAATATAGCTCAGTGGTTCAGAGCATGTACTGCTCTCGCAAAAGACCTGCATTTGGTTCCTAGCCCCGACTTCAGATAACTTCACAACTGTCTGAAACTCCAGTTCTAGGGTATCCTGTGCCCTCAGGTCCCCTCTTCATCTGTACACACATGGTACACATAAACTCATGCAGACACACTGACATACACACAAATAAAACTAATAAACAGATATTTTAGAAATGTATGTTAAAATTAAAGAGTAAAAAAATCATCAGAGAAGCTTAACCGATTAATGAAGTTAGCAGGTGCGTTTGATATTTACTGTAGCTTTTATCATGTATTTATTTTGAAGTTATTTATACTGTTTGATGGTTACAAATTTTAATTAGACCTTTTGCTATCTTAAACATTGAGTGAGGTAATCCAGACCCCAAAAGACAGTTATTATATGTACTCACTCATAAGTGGTTTTTTAACATAAAGCTAAGAAAACCAGCCTACAGATCACAGTCCCAGAGAACCTAGACAACAAGAGAACCCTAAGAGAGACCTATATGGATCTAATCTACATGGGAAGTAGAAAATGACAAGATCTCCTGAGTAAATTGGGAGCATGGGGACCATGGGAGCGGATAGAAGGGGAGGAGAGAGGAAGGGAGGAGAGCCGAGAAAAATGTAGAGCTCAATAAAGATGTAGGGCTCAATAAATATTATATATATATATATATATATATTCTCTTAACTTTTTAATTGTTTCAGCTAGGTGACACAAAGATCATTATCCAATTTTATAGTATAATTATTAGCCTTTAAGAAAAGGCTAAAGAGAATATGATGTTCTAATACCATGGAAGAAGAGATTGGTAAATTTGATTGTAGGAATAAAAAATTTGTCAAGTTAGAAAAATGTATCTTCCGTAAAGGGTTTTGTATCATCATATTGACAGTGCATATTAAAGGATACTAACAATAAAGAGACTTTAATTTTTTTGTATAAATCAGTTTGCTACCTAAGCAATTGTTTCTCAGGAAAAGGATATAGGTAGAAACAAAGCAGTTTTCTTTAAGTAGTGAATAACCATAATGAATATTATTTAGAGATGATGCAAATTAAACAGGCAATTTTTTGTAATATCGACAGAAATGTTTATATACACATGCATTATATTTATTTTATATATTATATAGTATATACATATATATTGTATATGCATTTTATATATATGTATTATATATAAATTGGGGCAGTCTGTTTTCTGGATAATTTGACAGTATCTCTCCAAATAAGAAATATATGTTATTTTTAAACTAACAGCTTTCTGCTCAGTATTTACTGTTATGACTGTATTCATATAAAATCTGTAAATATCTACAGTATATACATACATCCTCTTGATTGAGGTACATGCATTACAGAAACTGAAGAGGGGGATAGATATGTTTTTATTTTTCAGAATTTATGTTAAGAAAACCTTAGCAAAATACTCAACAAACAAGAACTGGTTAAATAAATTTTTATATAGGCAGAGCTTAAAAAGAATTAAGTTGATCTATATTTATATCTTTTCATGTGGAAAGAATTTATTAAAACTAAGTGTGATATCAAAAATAAAACCTGTCAAAAAGTAACTGTAGTTGGTTACTTTGGACAGAATAACTACCCCAATTACAGTCAGGAAAGGATACTTACTGTTTTGTTGCTTCATTTGTTTATGACCAGTTGTTATTTACATATGAACTGTTCATGGCCTTATCTTCTATTTATTTTATTTTAGGTCTCTGTACATAGCTCTAGCTGTTCTGAAATTTACATTGTAGATCAGTCTGGCCTCAAACTCACAAGAGATACACCTACCTTTGCCTTCCATGTGCTGGGATTAAAGGCGTGTGCTTGACTCTTTTATTTATTTTTTAAAAACATCAATAAGCTGTTTTATAGGTAAAATATTGTTCATTTCCTGTTTCTTTTTACAATACATTTGTAATTTGAAGACTCATTTGATGTACTACATCTTTAGGGGGTTACTTCAGGGAGTATAGATTGCTTTCTTGGGGCCATGGTCCCCAAGCAGAGATTATGAAACTTTGCATTGACTCTTAAGCTCCCTCACAGTATATTCACCTTGTTTGATTGGTTGGTTGGTTGAATTCACATTTTGCCTCATATTCCCTAGTGGTGAGATTACAGATATGTGCAGTGTTTATTGTTTTGTTTTGTTTTGTGCCCCCTCTGCTCGGACAGTGTTTATCTTCATAACTCTGGCTGTCCTGGAACTTACTCTGGAGATCAGGCTGGCCTTGAACTCAGAGATCTGTCTGGGTGCTGGGATCAAAGGTGTGGGCTGCCACATCTGGCCACAGTGCTATTTTAGTAACCATTACTTCCACAACTTTATTTTAAAGTGTTCTGTTCTTCCATATTGTTATTGACAAAATACTTCATTCCAGTAGTGAGAGCTGAAGTATAGAAGCCATGAGTTGAATGAAGATATGTCATGTTATCTGTATGTTTTTATTAGCATTAACATTCTGAGTATTTCCAGCATTTGTAAAACTTAAGTAACTAACTCAGTTTGTTGTTGTCTTTTAAGTGTGTGTGTATTTGTCTGGATTTGCCTTATGTATGTAGATGCTTTAGCAGCAGTCAGAACAGGGTCTTTGATGCCCTCCTGGAGCTGGAGTTGCAGAAGGTAGTTACTCACTGGGCACTAAACTTGGGTTCTCTGGAAGAACAGGAGATGCTCTTAGCCACTGACCCATTTCTCCAACACCATGTTTTGTTTTGTTTTTGTTTTTTTTAAGAACCTATCCAATACAGTTATATAAAGGGATTACATTAAGTAGCCTTTGCAGATTGGCTTTTCAACTCTACCTAGTTCTCAGAAGGTTCATCCAGGTTGTAGGCATGATAAATTCATTTCTTTTGTTGCTTAGTAATACCACAATTTCTTTCTATGTTATTTTGTTTGTTTTGTTTTTGTTTTTTTTCTTTTTTCTTTTTTTTTGTACTGTTAGAAATAGGCTTTCTAGCCAGGCAGTGGTGGCACACGCCTTTAATCCCAGGACTTGGGAGTCAGACTCAGGCAGATCTCTGAGTTCAAGGTCAGCCTGGTCTACAGAGTGATCTCCAAAGCTACACAGAGAAACCCTGTGTCAGAAAAACAAAAGAAGAAGAAAGAAAAAAAGAAATAAACTTTCTGTGAACAATGTGAACAGGTTTTTATATAGACGACTTTTTATGGTTGATAATTTTATTTCTGAAATTCAATATTAAGATAGCCACTTTAGCCTTTCTTATTTTTGTTTGTATGTTGTATTGTTTTTCTATTCTTTCAATCTATTCAAATTTGCATTGACCTTATTATAAACATTGGATCATTGAATCAAGTATATTTCATTTGTTCTACCAGTCTCTTTAATTAATTAATTATAGTAGTAAATATGTTTTTTAATTTATTAATTAAAATGTATTTCATTAAAATTTTTTGAAATATATTGTTTTTAGTTGGTAAAATAATCATACATACTTTTAAGATATCATTTGATATTTTTAGTATGTGTATACAGAGTCTAAGAGCAGATCAGAATCATTGGCTTAGGCCAGTGAATTATTTCTCAAATATTTCTTTAGCTTCTACACATTAAATCAAAATGTGGAATATTTGTCTTTCTGTGTCTGATAAATCATTTAGCATAATTTCCTTCGACCTGTTCCCTGTAGCTGCACATGATAAGATTCATTGTTTTTAAGTCTGTTGTTGAATGCTATTCCACTGTGTCTGTGTATTGTATTTTATTTACCCATCCTTCTGCTGATGGGTACCATGCTTAATTCCATGTCTGTCTATTGAAAATAGCATTGCAGTAAACCTAGGAGTACAAATGTCTTTAATTTTTTTTGAAATTGAAATTGGGTGAATCGTTTAGAGCTTTTTAATGCTTGCCCTGAGTTACTTTTCACTACCTTCAGATAGTTTTATATGTTTTCACCACACTTTATAGTTACTATCTGCAGGTAGATCCAGAAACCAACTCTTAGAAAATGGCTTTTCAGCCTATGTGTAGTTTTATTATTGTCTTGTAATGCTTTATTGCAATTTGAGTTTTTTGGGATGTCTAGTCTGTCTTCAGCAATCCTATCTCTGTCTCCCACTCTCGCTCTGTTTAACTTTCTAGTTATTTGCTGAAGAGACTAAGTGGTTTGTAGTTTCCTATAGCCTGGATTTTGCTGACTGCATTACCATAGTGAATTGTTTCACTTCTCTGTGTTATATTAATTGCCACTTAGTTCTGTAGTCTTGATCAGACTTAGATTCAATGGATTTTGTTTTATCTCCCCTGGATGCACATGGTGATTTTTTTTATTTTTTTATTTTTTAATATTGATTCACTATATTAGGTTGTTCATTGACTAGCCAAGACTTTAATCTGCTCTAAAGAAGCACTATGTCTTGTATTTTCGTATAGCTTCTTATGGCATTGAGCGACTATTTAGCCTGACCATAGGTTTTTAAAAGTCACTTATTCCTTATTTTAACAGAAATGTCAATCATGAGCATTCTGAATGGGCTTTCACCTCGGCTTTCATTTTTAAAATTAATTTTGTGTGTGTGTGTGTGCGCGCGCGCGCGCGTGTGTGTGCGTGTGTGCGTGTACATATATCTGTCTATATGGGAATTCATGCATGTATATGCAGGTGCCCTCAGTTGTGAGACTGGGG
This sequence comes from Myodes glareolus, assembly GCF_982192425.1. Taxonomy (NCBI): domain Eukaryota; kingdom Metazoa; phylum Chordata; class Mammalia; order Rodentia; family Cricetidae; genus Myodes; species Myodes glareolus. The sequence continues at coordinate 26,233,651 of NC_142040.1, read as the reverse complement.
TGTCAGATCCTCTTGAGTTGGAGTTAGAGGAAGTTGTAAGCTGCCTGATGTGGATGTTGGGAACCAGATTGAGGTTCTCTAGCCAAACAGTATGTGCTCTTAGCCATTGAATCATGTCTTTTACCCCACCTTGGCAATTTCTTGCTCTGAAATTATGAATTGTGACTCCTCTTGCATGTAGCAGGTTTTTCTTCAGAATTTTGAGGCATGGATTATGATTTGAAGCTAATTAATAACTGAAGAGATTTATTTCTTGGTGTTTGATTAAATGATTTAGTTTTCCTCCCTCCTCTCTCCTCCTCCTCCTCCTCCTTCTTCTTCTTTCTTTTTTCTTTTCTTTTTTTTTTTTTTTTTTGTTGGTGTTTTTGAAGAAGCTCTATCTGTCCTGGAACTTACTCTGTAGCACATGGCCTGGAACTCATAGACTTGCCCCCCCCTGCCTCCTAAGACTAGGATTAATAGGATTAAAGGTGTGCATACCACACCTGGCTCTCAGCAATATCTTAGACTATAATTGTTTGTTAATCTTTAGTGTCTGAATATTGGTATTGTCATTATATTAACTCTTTACAATTTTTTTTCCTAGAATATTCCTGATGTAGATGAAGAAGGTTATAGTATTAAACCAGAAACAAATCAGAATGATATCCTTTTATGATCTGGGTGTTGTTAGTGTATTTGTTGATAGCATAGCTATAGAATTAGTGTACTACTTAAAGCCTTTTCTGTTTTAATTAACTGAAATATGACTGTTCTTCATTTTATATGCTTTTTTACTTAAAGCTAGTAGTTTTATTCTTGTCTCTATATGTTATTCTTGTAAGGCCCTCTTCTTTTTTTGTACATATGTGGAAAACCAGCTAGCTATTCATGATAAGTTAGTAGGTTAAACTAAATTCTTTAATTCATACCCACATACCAAAGAGAACCACTTCTACTCATCCAGTGATTCTGACTCTGAAGATGAAGAACCAAAGAGGTACCGGATAGAGATCAAGCCTGTGCACCCAAATAACCTGCACCACACCATGGCTTCTTTGGATGAACTAAAAGTCTCCATAGGGAATATAACACTTTCTCCAGCAGTATCTGTAAGTATCTGAACACGAGCTTCTTTGTCCTGTACATCGAATCCTTGTTTATCTTTCCTCATCTACCGATAGCCGGTTACTTTTCTAAAAATATTTTTTTATTTCTGTGTACTTGTGTATGTGTATGATGTGTGTAGAGGGGTCTGTGTACATGAGCCACAAGGTATATGTGGTAATCAGGACAACTTTGTTGAGTCAGTTCCTTCACTTTATCTTATCATGGATTCTGGGGATCAGACTCAGGTTGTCATGCTATGTGTGTGACAGGTACTTATTCTTTAACCTGCTGAGATACCACACCATGGTTAATTTTAAGAGTAGTAAATAAGTTAAAAAAAAACAAAAAACTAAAACATTGAGCAACAGTACATCTGTCGGTCGGTCGGTCGATCTGTCTGTCTCTCTGTCTGTCTGTCTGTCTGTCTGTCTGTCTGTCTGTCTATCTATCTATCTATGTGTTTTTTAAGACGGGGTTTCTTTGGGTAGCCCTGGCTGTTCTTGAACTCTCTGTGTTGACCATGCTGGCCTTGAGCTCACAGAGATCCACCTGCTTCTGCCTCCTGAGTGCTGGGATTAAAGGTGTGTAATACCACTACCTGGCTATTTTGTGCTTTTTACAAAAGATTTGTTTGTTTTTTTAAAATTTTGTATGTGTAAGTTTTATTTTGTTGTCCATGTGGTATATGTGTCCGGTTTCCCTCTCACCCTACACCCCCTAGAGCCAAGGACTAAACCCAGAGCTCCGTGCTTGCTAGGCAAGTGCTGTATCATTAAATCCCCAATAATTGCCCCCCCTTTATTTTTTTTTTTTGTTTCCCAGAGCTGTTACGTATGTGGCTATTTGCTTGCATATATGTCTGTGTACCATGTGTATGAAGTGTCCAAAGAAGGCAGAAGGGGAGTTAGATGCTCTGGAACTGGAGTTACAGACAGTTGTGAGCTGTCATGTGGGTGCTAAGAACTGAATCTGGATCTTCTAGAAAAGCACCAATGCTTGCAACTGTTGAGCCCTCTCTCCAGCTCAGCTTATAATTTTTGTATAGACAAATGAGGTCACTGATTTGGCTTAGTTGTACTCTTGAAAACATTTTTAAGAAAAGTGAAAATGTATTAGCTGGAGAGATGATTCAGCGCTTAAGAGCACTGACTGCTCTTCCAGAGGACCCAGATTCAATCCCAGTACCCACTTGACAGCTCTTAAGTGTCAGTAACCTATTTCCAGGGGATCTAGCCCCCTCACACAGACACACATGCAGACAAAACTCCAATACACATAAAAAGTTTTTTGTGTGTGTGAAAATGAAGAACTTTTCGTTATTTGTTACATCTATAAATACTGCTGTGTGTATCTGATAAAAGATTGTGAAAAGTTAATTGTTTTCCTCATCTAATTTCAAAGGTTTTACTCTTGTGTTTTCAACTCTAATGTAAAAAAATGTATTGAAAATCAGCTTAAAGATTGATTCCCCCCCCCCCCCCAGTTGGTGGAGATTGTATCCAGGCCCTGACTTATGCTGTGCAAATATTTTACCACTGAGTGACATTCCTGGCTCTTCTTTGCATTTTTATTTTCTTGTCTTTCACTGTAAGATTTGCGTTTGAGGAAGAAATAAAATGAACCATTGAGATGTCTCAGCTGTTAAGAATACCTGCTATGTGAGCTCAAGTCCAAGAGTGAACTGACTTTCAAAAGTTGTCTTCTGGTTCCCGCCCACATGTGTGCCTGCATCCATACACACATGCATCATACACACACAATAGTGATAAAATAAAAAAAACCCTAAAGTCATAAATACACTGATAATATATATTATGAATTCAGAAGTTTAAAAAAAGGGGGAAAATCATGTTTTAGAATGAGAAGTGTGTGTGTATGCATATTGTCATTGTTTAAAAGTTGGTTTTCTTAATAATGAAGTTCTTGCCATTTTATGATATCTAATTTCTATGCGTGTTTTGATTTATTTTTTTAAATTTTAATTTATTTTTGAGACAGTCTGACCTGGTATATGACATGTAGACCATGCTGGCCTTGAATTCACAGAGATCTGCCCATGTCTTCTCCTGACTGCTACGATTAAAGGCATATGCCACCACCCCTGGCCTTAAGTATATATTCTGTATAATATATAGTAGTCTATATATACATATGTTTTGAAGGTGAAAGTTTTTCTCTTATACATGTACTCATATTCTTGGGTATCAAATCATGGGTAGAACATCTGCCAGGCAAACACTATGCCCTTGGTTTGATACCCAGTAACACAGGAAGGGGAGGGAAAAAGGAAATAATTTTCAATGAAGGAAAATGGTTCTATAATTTAATTCTCAAGAGCATGCCTCAAAGATTTCAATAGTGGGATTTTAGTCTTGTTATTACTATTTTAACATTGACTGTTATGTAGTTATAAAGAGACTTGTATATGTGAAGTAGAGAATTGTGAGCCATTGACAGTTTTTAATTGGATAACAGCACAACTAATTAATATAGTGATATATTATTTGTGTTTTAATAAATAAAGCTTGCCTGAAGTTCAGTGGGTAAAGCAGCCATACAGACCAGAGAATGGTGGCACACACCTTTATTTTCGGGACTCAGGAGACAAAGCCCCCCCCCTGGGCTACACAAGATTGATTCTGTCTAAAAGAGAAACAGTTCACACAGAGGTGGTCCCAGCAGATCTTTGACCCCAGCACTGGGGAGGTGGAGACAGGAGTGATATGGTTGGGCAGAGAGAGAAACATAAGGGGGAAGAGACAGCAACTTAGTGAATTGTGGCGTGTAAGGATTCGTGGAGACAGAATCTCTCGCCCCTTCGGTCTGAAGATTTGGTAGAGGTAAAAGGTCTCTCTAGTGGTTGGCTACTTTGCTTTGCTGATATTCATGTTGAACCCCAATATCTGTGTACAAATTAACAATATGGGTGAGCCAAAACTTAGAAAGATGGATATGTATTAAAATGTTACAAATCTCTTTGTAAGCAGTTGAGGTCATGAGTATTTTAAAAAACTTTTGTGTCTCATGTACCTTTTATAATGAATATGTATTACTTCATACTCAGAAAGTAAATAGAGAAAAATTTTAGTAGTCAATGTTGTATTTGGGAAGATTATCTTTGCATTTGTTTTGTTGCCCATTTGGTTAACTTGCATAATTTCTCCTTCTAACCATGTGTTTTAGATGTATTTATTTTAAGTGGTATTGAGAAGGAATTGAATTCTGTACTGAACGCTGTCTTTCTCTTCCTTCCCATGCACTGCTAGAGGCACAGTCCAGTAAGTGTCAGACTTTATATTTCACCAGTTGACTTTTAAAGAATTAGTATAATTGAACATTTGATTTTCAAAGTTTTGTTAAATTTGGATTACTAGTAAATTTTGTGGTATTTTGCATTAGATACTGTCTTAACATTTTAAGTACATTTTATTAAGTACATGTATTCTATATTCTGAATTCAATTATTATACTATAGAAATCATGCTTATATTTAGAGGTACAATTACAACTACAGAGTTTTTATAAATGCAATTTACTGCTAAGGAGTTACAATAAAGACAACATAAAACTAGGTTCTTATTAGCAACATTTTGGTAACTATTTTGTTACCAAGTTAAACTATTTGTTTAATAATACTTAATTTTTGCATTTCTGTTTTAGGTGCAGATGAATCGGAATTCATCTAGTAAGTTTGACATAGGGATTGATTATTTTATGTCTGTAAGAACTTAGGCAGCTTGTTAGTCTCAGCCTTGTGTAATATTCTTTTCATTTTACCAGTCTCACTGGTTGTCTAGAAGGGTATTTTATACAGGCAAAAAATTGCCTGTAGTATTTCTGGTTGCATTAGGAGACATTTCTTAGCCTTTCATGCAGCTTATAGAATTTCTTAGAAATCAACAAAGCCAGAGACAACCTTCTGATTAAGAATATGAAAATGGACTGGGGATATGGCTCAGTTGTTAATATAACCTAGTATTTACACAACCCTTGGGTTCAAACCTCAGCACTTTGGCAGAGGGGATTATGAAAATGTTTTATAAAATAATAATCTTGAACTTTACTTATTTTAAAGTCATATTACAATTGTAGTTTCTATTTTATAACTTCAAAATAACAAGTTTATAATATCAAAAATTTTAGGATGACAACATTTTTTTGCAGAATTATGTGCTATAAATCAGACTTAACAGGAAGCTTTTGGAATTTTGTAAACAGAATGCTTAATAAGAATCAGTCTTGATTAAAAGTTTAGCAAAATTGATAACACCGATTGAATTAATGATAAATACCAAAATAAAAGTAAGGATTTTACCCTTGAAACAAAATATTTGATGATAGAGGTTGTAGAGAAAACTAGGTAGGCTAAGCGGAGTTGCTGTCAGATGGAAGATAATGCACCAGACACGTTGAGACAGAGCAAACATCCAGAATAAGCCGAGGGAAAACTAGTGCAAATAGCAGTGTGCTAGCTCCTCTGTAATGTGCTGCAGACAGGACCCACTTTGAGTCACTGCAGTCATTCTTGTTGCTTGGGGATATAGAACATTTAAAGTGTGGGAAAAGTTTGTATTCACTGACATGATATTTTATTCCATGCTGTTCTTGTCAGATGCTTATGAAATAAGACAGGGCACAAATACAAAATGTAGCAGAAAAAGAGCAGGACCTCCTTCAGTAGCTCACCATTGCTGGTGATTATTTAATAGTCACGAGTAGTGTTCTGAGAGCTTGTAAACTGATTCATGAATTAAAATTCTTAAGTAGAATGCACACAAGCACTTAAATGTTTCTTCTAATTTTTCTTATTACTTATTTATTTTTTTCGAGATAAGATCTCTATATGTAATCCTAGAACTCACTGTGTAGACCAGGCTGCCCTTGAACTCACAGAGATACACCTACCTCTGCCTCCTGAGTGCTGAGACTATGTACAGACCTGAGCCATAATGCCCAGCTCTTAAACTTTTTAAAGTTAACAGTCTATGTTTTGTTCTATAAAGCTAATGAGAGAAATCAAGAATCAACAGAAATTCAGCGTGTTTACCTTTTTTCCCCACAATCATTTGTATTTAATTTTCCTATTACAAAATTTGTAAGTTGTTCTTAGTACTGGAATATGTAGTATATAGAGGATCTTTTAATTAAAATATTTTTCTTCTAGGATTATTAGTTTTTAATAATATTTTAATTTTTTTAATTAGATGAAGAGTTAACAAAATCAAAACCATCTTCTCTATCCAATGAGTAAGTTTGCTGTTTATTTCTTTTAATAGACTTTATTATTTCGAACAATTTTAAGTTAAGATCAAAACTGGGTGAAAGGTGCAGAGATTACCTTTATATAGTCCCTACCCTTACATATGCCAAGCCTCCTCCTCAAGTCCCTTACCAGATTAGTGCATTTGTTACATCTTGACACTTGTCATCCAAAATACATAGTTTAGCGGGGATACTTTTAATCTTGTGCATTCTGTGGGTGTGGGTAACTTTTTTTCCCTACCCCATCTTTCCCACTGTTCCTCTTTGGGCAGTTCTTAAAGGATTGATACTGTAGCATTGTAATCAGTATTTGTATTGCATGAAATCTCATGCTTTAATCATTCCTTCTTTTAAAACTACATTTATATTTTTTTTTGTATTTTCCTTGTCCTCTTTTTCTAGAGTTATACAGTTAAGTTTTAGTTGTATTGTTTTCTGAACTGTAAAATTCATGTTGGGGTTTTAAGATATTTAATAATTTCTTTTCACATGAAACGTCTTTTTATGATTGTTTTTCTTAACTACATTTGACTTTGGGAGCCTTACTACTGCTTCTTAATGGCTGCTGATATCTTAGGTTTATACACATCTGTTTTCAGGTTTTTTTTAAATAAAAGTTTTCTCATTTCTGTGTTTCATTTTTTCCCCTTCCCTTTGGATTGTGACTTATGAAATGGACCATATGTCATGAGCTTCAAGCTGAAGTACCTCAATTAAGATAGAAAGGCTGGAAGCCAGATAGTCATCTTTGTTGCTCTTAAAAAAGAAGGGAAATAAAGAAAATTGTTAAGCCAGTGTTCCATGAGTCCCTTTTCACTTCTCTACCACCAAGAGTACTTTCTTTGAGTTAATGTTTTAACATCAGTAAAAGTTTAGCTGAATAAAAGTTAATAGTTAAAGATTATTTGTTACCTGTGAGGTACAAAATAAATATAGTGGTGCTGTTTTTGGTTTTAGAGATAAGTTGTTTAAAGCTTAGTCTTTGGATGTCACTTAACGTAATTATAACAGGTTTTATTGTACAAGGTAGAACACATTTGCATTGCTGCATGTTGAAATATTAAATATGTGATTTTAGGTCATGGTAATTTTAGCAGAGTAGGCTTACATTCTACTCAAAATTTCATACATATTTCACTTGGTTTGAATTTTATTCTAGATTATGCTAAAACTCAAGACTGCTAGAAACTATTGGGTAGCTCATTTAGACTGCTGCCTGTCTTCATTTGTAAATCTGAAATCACTGTATTTCATATTCATTTGAGTCTAGCAAGGTATGATCAAAGGAGACCAAGCCTTACAACTGACTTTCCTTGCCTACAATACAGTTAATATTGTAGATTCTGCTTATGCCCTTGGCTAAGTCTGTTGACTAGATTTCTCCATGTACCCATCTATTTAATCACAGTTATTGAGCTTGTAGAATTCTGTGGAATAGAAATAAATGGTTTAATGCTAATAAAATAATCTGCTAACCCGTCTTTTAAAATGGGGTGCTAGGAAAGGAGCCAGTGATTTCCTTGCTTGGGACCCCTTGTTTGCATCACCTCTTGACTCAACTTCTTCAGCTTCACTAGCTTCATCATCGTCAGGTAAATGAAACAAAACAAAAATGATAAAATGTATATGAGAAAGATGTCTTATTTTTGGGATTATAGTAGCTGTATTTTTCCATTGATTGATTCTATTTTTCATTGTGTTTAATCATATAAAGTTCTCTTTTTAAGTTTGTCTTCCAATAATAATGAATTCTGTCACTACCACCACTAGTAAAAGAACACTAAAACACTTAAGTATTATATAATAATTATAATCATCTCCTTCAGCAGCTTCTACAAGCACTATCTGAGGGGTGCAGATATAGTATTCATTTTTAAATACTTATGTAAATAAGTATTATTAGTTTTCCTTATAAAATAATTCTGATTATTGGAAGGAACTGATTTCACACTTTTACTGGGCTCAACTTAAGTCCATTTAGAATGACACTTGGACAGGCTTTCTGATTAGTAATTCCTGTATAAATGCCTCTGCTGTGTTAAATTCATCCACAGCTTGAAATACCAAGTTCAGTTCAGTGCTGGTTTCACTTACATGACCATATCTTTATAACAACCACTAATAGCACAGGGAAGTTCTGTAATTATTCAGGTTGGTACACGTTTCTTTCGAGTATGGGCAGCATGAAAAAAACAATTATCATTTGAAAGGAGGCAGCAGCCTCTGAATTTAAACTTGGTATCTTCCAGATTTTGGCTGCCTTTCTGGAGCATGCACACATACGCTCATGTGACGTGCTTTCTAATGGTAATTCCTTCCTGCGAGTTTTTTTCCATCCTCTGCTGCCTTTTACCCCCTACTGCTTCCTGTCATGCCTCCACTCCTTATTGATGACCAAGGAGTTTTAGCTTTGTATTTTATTTTCTCATGTGTTTACATAGGCTGGTTTATGTGTTTTTAATTTTGCACATCTGTGAATGTGGAGAACTTGGCAAATATACTTTTCCTACCCGCAGTTTTTCTCAATGTTTGACTTATAGCACATATATTTGAGTGGACCAAAGGTTTTGAAAATCATCCTATTTGGAGATAATTTAAGGGCCAGTGAGGTGACTCAGCAGGTGGTACTGTGGCCAAGCCTAATGACCTGAGTTTGATCCTCAGAGCCCATATGGTAGAAAAGAACCGATTTCTGTAGCTGTCCCCTGACCTTCGTGCACATGCTCACATATGCACACAAATAAATTAGTGATTTTATAATGATAATTTAAATGTCTGCCTCTGTAATTCACACACACATAGATATTTATATATTTGAGTTTTGATTGTTTATACTTGAATTTCATTTAATATGATAAAGGTTTGTAAATTAGGGATACTGATTTTTTTTAAGTTATAAAAATATTGCAAATGGCATTGAAATAGTGAACACTATTCATATAGAATTTACGAAGAGTTAAGGTATTATGAACATTTTAAAAATGAGTTTTACTGATTTGGTACTATTTTTAAAAAATTAAAAGCATTTGTAATGCTTTTCATTATTCGAAGAATATTACAATGAGGTTCTATTTAAGTCAGATTGCAAAGTTTAATTAAGGATAAGTGTGTTTTGACATTCACATTAATTTGAAGGCCGAGCTGGAAAGCCTTGCACTCGTATTAGTTAGTCTCTGTGAATTAGATGTGTTTTAGTAAACTACCTTTGAATTTGAATTGGGTTTTTAATCAACTGACTTATCAGATTTAATTTTTATATGTATAAAATAATTGAAACAAGAACAAAATGTCTTTGTCGGGTTTATTGGAAAGTTTAATGATTGTTTTCAGTAATATTGTGAATATTAGCAGTAACTTTGATAAAAGGATACCTGATGGGTAGATTTTTCACTGTTTCAGCAGATCCCCTTAGTTATATTAACACAATTGAAGAATGGTCTTTGGATTCTAACAGCTCTTTTGTCTTTATCCAGGATTACTACATACTAATGATTTTCTTCAAGTTCTCTTTTCTCTCCCTCAGCCAGACCCACAACTCCTCTTTCTATAGGCACCATTGTTCCACCTCCAAGGCCTGCTTCCAGACCAAAGCTTACTTCAGGCAAACTGAGTGGGATTACTGAAATAGTATGTATTCACATTTTTTAAAATTATATAACTATTTTGGATTTGTTTGTTTTTGAGACAGGGTCTCAGTGTATAGCCCTGATGTCTTGGTACTCACTATGTAGGCGGACTGCCCTCAACTCACAAAGATTCACCTGCCTCTGCCACCACACCAGTCCCTAAAAGTTGTATAATTGTTTTGACCTAAGATAGATATTTTTCTCTATGCCCCTGCTTAGTTAAATGCTTTTTTCTAAAGTCCTTAAAGAATAAGAAGTTTCTTCACTCATACTTGTCTCTCTTTTATAAAGTCTGAAAATCATACTAGAAAAGCAACACACTGCCTAAGAGGACAGATTGCCTTTTAAAAAGTTGGCATATTACACAAGATGGTGTCTATTGACTCAAAATAGGCAAGTTTGTGTAATTCTGCCTTAGTTTAATATAAAAGAAAGAAAATGTGGTATGTTTTAGACCTTATTGTTAGGAGATTCCCAGGGGGCATCTGTCTATTCTAGCTTTATTTTTATATGTAGGAGACAAGTCCAAAGCAGTTAGCTGACATAAAAGTACAAAGTAATAGGAAGCACTGGCTTTCACAAGTCATCAGTAATGGCAGGAACATCTGTGGTCTCTACTCGGTGAGTCCCAAGCCAACCTTCGTGCCTCTGTGTCCTCTCCTTTGTTTCATCTTTCACATTCCTTGCTGTTTAATCACCGTAGTTACATTTCTGAAAGCCAAGCTTATTTTATTTTCTCCCTTCTGGAGCATTTTAGCTGAATGTAGAAGATACTTTATAAAGTTGTCTCAGTAGCCTGCATCACATCCCAGCCACCCCTTTCCTATCTTTCCAGCCACTCAAAACTTTCAGGTATTCTCCAAACACTATATTCTGTGTTTTTTTCTTTTGTGTTCTTCTAAGGAGATAGGATTGAACTTTGGGCCCCATCATGACATGTGTACCCTCACATTACCATTGAGCTGGTTCATGCTATTTGATACATCCATGTTTTCTTATTATACTCCTTTGTTTGAAGTGACAGTTTTCTCTGAGACAAAAATGGCCTTTTTCTTTAAGACCTAGCTATCCGTCAGCTGCCTGGTGGTTATTCTTCCAACAGATTGTATTTTTCTCTGCTTGCTGCCATACACTTGGCTTGTAGTTCTGTTAGTAACTGTGCATATCATACTGTGATATCTGTTCCCTCTACTGGATTATGTATTAGCCTTTCATGTTCATATTGAATAAAGCCCAGTACATAGATTGAAAATGTACTTTGAATGGAGGGCCACTTTAAAATGGCAGCCTCTTTCATTTCTTGTCCCCATGAACTGACTTACTGAAAATGAGAGAAGACTAGAAGTAACCTGCCAAGGAGATAGCTATAATTTAAACAGTCTAAGAATCACTAAGTGTTTCTGTCTGTCTGTATACTCATTCATCCATTCATTCATGTTTTTCTGAGATGGATTCTCTGTGTAGCACTGGCTGTCTGGGACTCACTCTGTAGACTAGATTGGCCTTGAACTCACAGAGATCGCTGCCTCCAACTCCCAAGCACTGGGATTAAAGTGCTTGACTAGAATCACTAAGTCTTAACTTTTTTTTTTATTATTATAAAACTTGGTTTGTTTTTTTTTAACCTTTAAACATGTTTGAAAATTTAAAAAACACAGAAAAATTTGAATCACATGTATTACCAAAGATAGCTGAGTTAACAATTTAATATATATCCTTTCATTGTTTTCCTAATGCATAAATATTTGACCAGAGACGGTAGATTAACAGTTACTATAAGGACAGGCATATTAGCTGTTCAGTGTTAGACAAGTTTTAGTGAGGTGTCCAGGAAAGATGAAAATAAAAATTGGTTTTGTAAGATTTAAGTGACTTTAACGTATATAAAACTGTAAGGATGTTATATACAGGTGATTGATTGCTCAAAAAGTTGTTATGAAGCATATATATATTTTATATATTTTTATTGTTTTTACTTTAAAGTATTTTGGAATTGTCTTTATTGTGAATTCTTTATAGTCAAGTAGTAGAATCCTGTGTCAAGTAATTAAAATCATTAAAAATGAATTCATAGTTGAATACTTCCATCAACTTTCTTCCTTGAGATCTTTCTAGAAACTACTTCAGGGACTTCAGGAAGCAACATGTCAAGTAGCTATAGAGTATTTCATTGTTTAAGTCTACATTGTAGAATTATAGTCCTAAAGATTTTAGAAATTTGATAATTCTAAGTTCTTGTTAATATAGTAACTTAGTATAGCTTTGCTTTGTAGACATTTCAGTATTTCCTTATTAAGTGATTTTTACAATGAAATTCTTGAACTAAATGGTATACACGTTTTAGGTCAGTGTTTCTTAGCCTTTTAATGCTGCAATTCTTAGTGAAGTTCCTCATGTTGTGGTGACTCCTCAGCCGTAAAATTATTTTTGTTCTACTTCATAACTGAAATTTTGCTACTGTTATGATTCTTAATATAAATATCTGATATGCAGGATAATCTGATGCAACCTCTGTGAAAGGGTCATTCAGTCCCCAAAGGCATCTCAACTTCTTTAGACTTTTGAGGATTGTTGTCTCATTGACCACTATAGAATGGCGCCCTCTCTGTCTGTCCCAAGGAAACCTTCATTGTCTTATAATAGTTACCTCAGATGGTGTCTCAGACCAGCAGCATTAGTACAGCCTGGGAACTCAGTAGAAATGGTCTGTGGCCGTACCCAGACAAATCAGGAATTCAGGGAGTGGTCAGTCAGTTTGAGTGTAGAGAAGTCTTCCATTAGCATACACTAATATTTAACAGCCATTGTTTTAGAGCAGTTCCACCCAAGAGGAATATGTACAGCAACATACAAACTTTTAAATTTTCTTGTAGTAAAAGCACAGAAATCCATCTTATCTTTTACTTAGTATTGCAAAACATTTTTAATATACATAATAAAAGTTTTTGAGATTTTTGCATTTTTAACATGTACACTATCTTCAAAGTTCCCTTTTATACTTACAACACATCTCTGTTTGCACTAGCAGAATGCCAAATTCTATGGTGACTGTGTTGGATAATTGGATAGCAAGAGAAAATCACTTAGAAAAAATAAACACTTTTCCTTTTCCATTAAGAATTGTAAAATGCACTGTAAAAATTCAGCTATATGGCCGGGCGGTGGTGGCGCACGCCTTTAATCCCAGCACTCGGGAGGCAGAGGTAGGCGGATCTCTGTGAGTTCGAGGCCAGCCTGGTCTACAAGAGCTAGTTCCAGGACAGGCACCAAAAACTACAGAGAAACCCTGTCTCAAAAAAAAAAAAAATTCAGCTATATTATAGTAGCTATAAGATCATTTTGCCTCTGGAGACATTTCCCCAAAGTAGTTGAACTGAAGGATGTTTCCAGGTTTTTAACTTTGGAACAGTATCTGTACCTCTTTTCTGTATAAATATACAGTTGCCTGCTGTATTTTTTCAACCTATTACCTGTAGTGATTGATGAGTCATTAGAAAGCAGGGCTACACAGAGAAAGCCTGTCTTGAAAAACCAAAAAAAAAAAAAAGAAGAGGAAAAAAAGAAAAAGCAAGCTGTACCCAAGGAAAAAAGATGCTTAAAAACAATTACTAGTGGGGGGCTGGTTACAAATTGTAAAGTACTTTATATAGTAAAGTCTTATTTTTATGCCTGCAAGTTTTTGTTAATATAATGAAGATTTGATTAATTTAGTATGTAAATACTCACATGATTTTATGTTTGTTTTTGGTGTCTTGTAAGTGAGAATAGTTACCTTTTTGTTGTTGTTGCTTCTTTAAGCAGGGAGTGACATTTTTAATTAGGCTAAGTATGTTTTTAAAAACAAATAGTACACTGTAGGAAGTATTGCTAGTGTATTATTGGAACAATTAATTTGGAAAGAAAAAATCCACTTACCAATGCAAAAGATAAAAGAATTGGAGATATATTTTCTCTGTTTGATTTTTATATGTTACTTTCTAGTTGACCTCTTTTAAACAAGGAAACAACAAAATTAAGATTTTTCTCAAACCTTTGTTTGCTCTAGCTTTCTTAATAAGGAGGTATTGTAAAAATTACAAAAGAAAATGTTAACAGATTTGTAAATATAGAAAGTAAGGGACAAGCAACATTTACAGAGGAAAATATTGCAACAAATAATATTAAGCGTTAGTAAAAGTTCAAATAATAATATCTTTCAAAAACATTCATAAAAATGAAAATACAGTGGCCAGAGAGATGACTCAATAGTTAAGAAAGCTTGCAGCTTTTGCAGAGGCACAAGACTTGGGTTCCTAGCACAACCATCTGTAATTCCAGCCCAGAGGATCAATATCCTTATCTGGCTCCCACATACCAATTTCCTATAAACATAGTAAACAATAAAAGTTAGAAAACAAACAACCGTGAAAATATGCCTTTCTAATATGTATTAACTAGAACATTTGCAATTTGTGTTTCCTTATTCTGTGACTCGCCTACTATTGATAACAGGGAACAGAGAACTAATCTCATATTTATAGAAATTATCATGTACATAATCTCTGGAAGGCTGTTCGATGGTAGATATGAAGGACTTTCATTTCAGTTCTGAGTACCATAGTATGTCTGATTTTTGAAATACAGAGAATATTTTATGCCCAAAACCTTGAAAACATTGTTTTAAAAGAGCCTTATCAGGTTTCAGTATATTATTGGAAGTGATTTGACATAATATCTAATACATAGGTAAAAGAAACTCATGATAAAATTATTTGATTTGTTATGACTTAAAAAAATTTCTCTGACAAAGAAAATCTTGCTTTAGCATTTTAATAAATAACTGTTTGTTTTTAAGCCTAGGCCATTCAGCCCACCTGTAACTTCCAACACCAGCCCACCCCCTACCGCTCCCTTAGCCCGGGCAGAGAGTTCTTCTTCTATCTCTTCATCTGCGTCACTGAGTGCTGCCAATACTCCAACAGTTGGTAAGTGGCTGTTGTTGGTTATGAAAGTCAGCATACAAAGGGTCTATTTACACACACACACTCACACACACTTTTTTCCCTCTTCTCCTCTATTGGGAAGTAAAGAATTTAAAATTGGAAATTTTGTTTTTCTGGAAATATAATTGTAAGACTGATACCATTTTCTCTTCTGTTTTAGTCCTTATTTTCTGAGTAGGAGTATTTTAACTGTAGCTGAAACTATTGAGAATTGGTCATTTTGTAAACTGTTGGTCAGTATTCATTGTTAAGGGAATATTGTACAATGGCAGTCAATTCTACTTTGAACTGACATTTTCATTCTTTAAAAAGTATGTGTTTTGAGGGTAGGAGAAGTGGTTCACTGCTTAGAGTGCCTAATTGCTCTAGTAGAGAGATGAGGCTTCCATCTACATACCAGTTCACAACTGCCTGTAGCTCCATTTCTGAAGGATCCTGACAGAGTCAGATTAATTTACCAGTGTTTTACATATGCATACATACACTTGCATACACACTGAATAAAATAATTAAATATTTTTTTTAAAAAGGAAGTTTGTGTTTGAAAATAATTTCTTGTAACTTTTTACTCAGTGAAAGTGTTGGGTGCTTATGCTGATCTAATTATTTCTAAAGGAATATATTACAAGTATTAAAGATAATTACTAGACTGAAATTATTTATATAACCTAAACCTTCGCAAACAAAAGCAATGTTTTACTACAGCTATTGTTTACTCAAGAATTTTTTAGCTTATTTCCTTGATCAGGATTTTTATATGTTCTCATCACGCCCCCCCCCTTTTAAAAAAGATTTATGTATTATGTATGCAGTGTTCTGCCTACATGTTATGCCTGCGTGCCTGAAGAGGGCACCAGATCTTGTTATGCATGGTTGTGAGCCATCATGTGGTTTCTAGGAATTGAACTCATGACCGCTGACAGAGAAACCAGTGCTCTTAACCTCAGAGCCATCTCTCCAGCCTTCTCTCTCTAATTTCTTTAAAATTATTTTTCTAATTCATATCATTGTTAAGAACAAACATAGTCCCAGCTGTTTCAGGTGCAACTGTTTCCATCACAGTTAAAGCTGGTCCTTTTGCTTGTGCTGGTATTAGTTCTACAACATCTATGCCATCTGGGTACTAAGAGAAATGTAGACATTTAGAGTCAGACACTCCAGGAGTGGGGACCAAGCTTTTACATGCTTTTCAGGTGATTATGATACATGTTGTTTGTGAGCGATACCTATAATTAAGCTAATTTAATTAAATCCATTTTAATTTGTCCTAACTTACTTATAAGAAATGCATCTTGTCTGTTTGACGATTATAAAAATAGCATAAGTAGTATAGGCTAGAAGAAAGTGTAAATGGTTTGATTTCTAAATGTTTAAGTCTGACACTACCGTCTTATTTCACACTGCGTTTTACATAGCATTTTTGTGTTTTAAATTTATGTAATTGAGGATAACTAATAATTATTTTCTTTTATGAATAACCTTATTTTTGTGTGTGTGGTTTTCTTAATTTTATTTCCACAAAATCTTTATTTCTAAGAATAGATTGGCCCTACTGGAAATTCATCATGTAGCTTGAATAACCAAAATAAATTATAGTTTTTTTCGTTGTCTGTGGGGATATCCAGCTCTTTGACATCTACACGGTGCTGTGATCTATAAACGTGTTGGGCTGCATTTGCATTTGTTCTGGGATGCATGCAGTTCGTTTGATGTGCCAGTTTCAGAAGGTTTTCTTTTGTGATGACAATGCTAAGCTGATTGAGCTGGTATGTATTTGATTATTGTTTTAGTTCCTAATGTTGGCAATAGGAGATCCAGTGGCAAGTGGCAGAGATGATGCAGGCAAAACAGATGGATGCTGAGCTTTTACACCAGATGATCTTCGGTTCACCTAAACAGTTCTTTCTTTGTTAGGATTATTAAGCTTTGTTTAGATTTGAGGTTGTTGTTTTGAAATTTCTTCTTTCTTGAAAATGTTTTCTTTCCCTGCAATGTTTTATCTTATTTAAATGTGATAGAAGACCATAATTTGATTGGGACACTCTCTGAAATTGAAAAGCACAGTGAGGCATCACCAGGTATTGTATCAGAAGCAAGTATTCATGTAACTAATGCTTCTAAAGCTGTCTAAAATGTTTCACTTATTTTTTTCTTTCCAGCAATGTATGGTGTGTCAGCAGTCAAAAATAACCCTAATATTAACTATCTCAGTTTTGTGCTAATAATTATGTCCAGTCACTGTACGAGACCAGATCTTTAGTTAGAAAAATGTATACTGTTTTTACATTTTCTTCCATTCTGCCTAAGCATTAAAAAATCAAAAGATTGGAATTCTCAAGGTGTCAGAATAGAGTGACTAGAAAAGAAACAAAACATGTCAGCTTTAAAAATGGTATTAAAAAGGCTGGAGACTTGGCTCAGTGGTTTAGAGCACTGGCTGCTCTTGCTTTCAATTCCCAGCACCCACTTGGTGACTGACAACTAAACAGGCTTAGACACACAGGCAAGACACCCATACATATAAATTAAAAAAATAAATCTTAAAAAAATTGAATTATAATACTTATACTGTGAGAGCAAATACCACATGGGTACTGTGTTGAAAAAAATTACATATGAATGTCCTATGTTGAAGAAAGGTACTCTGTATCCTGTTTATCCTTGATACTCAGACTCTTTGTTTTTAGAACTTAAAGCTACCCAAATATGTAGCAGTTAAACCAAAATTGGAAATGAAAATATTATTAAGGCTACGAGTTGTTTTCACTTCTAAAATATTTAAATAAAAATATAGAATAAGCTTATTATTTTAAATAAGTAAATATTTCCTTTATAAGTTTACCTTGGATGCTCAGACTCTGTATTTTCAGACCTAAAGCTATCTAAATATGTAGCAGTTAAACCAAATGAAATGAAAATATCCTTGTTAAGAGTACAAATTGTTTTCACTTTGAAAAAAAATGCTTAGATAAAGATAAGCTTATTGTTGTAGACAGGTAAATATTTCCTTTATAAGTTTATTATTTTGAAGTCTACATGCGTAATATGGTTTTGAAAAGAAAATTAGATAACACAAATGTGAATGTACCAAATGGTAAGGTGTTTTGAGTCATCGTTCTAACTCTTTGCTTGCCAGCATTTCATAAGAAGCATGACAGTTTATGGGGAAATTAGTTAAAGAATTCTAATCATATGAACAAATTGGAAAATTGAAATGATTAACTGACTTGGTAATTTTTTTTTTTTTTAGTTTAGTATTGTAGAACAGATATAGGGCTTTGTAGCTGTTTATCAGTTGCTCTGTCATTGAGCACCCGTATTTTTATTTTATGTGCATTGGTTCTTTACCATGGGTGTCATCAGATCCTCTGGAACTGGAGTTGCACATAGCTGTGAGCTGCCATGTGGGTGCTAGGACTTGAACCCAGATCCTCTGGAAGAGCAGCCACAGCTCTTAACCTCCAAGCCCTCTCTCCAGCCCTAGGGATTAGTTTTTACAACCTTCAATGATACAAAATAATCCATGGATGCTCAAGTCCCTTACATAAAATGACATTGTGTTTTTATGTAGCTTGTACACATCTTCTGTCTACTTTAAAACATTTAGATTACTTACAATGTGCAACACAAGATAAACACTATATAGGTAGTTGTAATACTGTTCTGTTTAGGGATTGGAGACAAGAAAAAGGTGTTTCCTCACATACACAGTCTGCTGGACCTACAAACTTAGAACCTCCAGCTTCAGGGGACCAGATGTGTAATTTCCTTCATAAAATCATTGAACTAGGATATAGCTCACTCGTAGAACCCTTGCTTCTTATGCTTGAGTTCTTGAGTTTGATCCTCATTATTTCAAAACAAACAAATCACAAAATAATCATAATTGCACATATTGGTGAGGATTTGATGAAAATCGAGAACCTTTGTGTGATGTTGGTTAGGACTGTAAAGTTTATAGCTGCTGTGGAGAATGGCATAGCAGCTGGTGAGAAAATTGACAATAAAATTAACTGTGTGGAGCAGCCCGAGCGGTGACTCAAAGGCTAAGAGTGCCTAACGCTCCGCCAGAGGACCCGAGTTCGAGTGCCGTCTGGCGCTCAGATAACTAAGTGATCAATAAATTGCTGTCAAAAATCATAAAAAAAAATTAACTGTGTGATCTAGCAAGTTGACTTATAGGCACATATCGAAAGAAATGGAAAGCAGGATCTCAAAAGAGGCGGTTTTATTCCCAGTTGTAACAGTACCAGTTAATAGTAGTGTTACAGTAACAAGAAGGTTTAAAATTAATATGTGCGTGTCGTTAAAGATTGTTTAGTCTTAGGAAGAGAATTCTGACATATTATAACATAAATAAGCATTCAGTACATTGTGATATCAAGTATTATTTGATCCTACCTTGTAGCACGAACTCTAATTGGTTTTAATAATAAAAGTGCGGAGGCAGATGTTAGGGGTTGAGAGCTGAGAGATCAGAGAAGCAGTGCAACCAGGCTTTTGAGAGACTTTTTTTTTCTTTTTTTCTTTTTAAAATATTTATTTATTTGTTTGTTTGTTTATTATGTATGCAATATTCTGTCTGTCTGCGTGTATGCCTACAGGCCAGAAGAGGGCACCAGACCTCATTACAGATAGTTGTGAGCCACCATGTGATTGCTGGGAATTGACTCAGGACCTTTGGGAGAGCAGCCAGTGCTCTAAACCTCTGGGCTATGTCTCCAGACCGTGATTTTTTTTTTAAATCTGAGTTTGGTAAGCAAGGAAAATCATAATTATCTAGTCTTCAACTTCCTCAGAGACCTGAGAAGGAAATAATAAGTGAGTAAGCATGAAGCGCAAGCAAGCAACTTCCAGAAATGTTAGAAATGACAGAGACAGCTGGTTGCCTGGACAGTCACCCAAGATTCCTCTCCAATATTGGGTAGCCATCTTTGGCCTAAAGGCTTAGAATATTTAACAGACTTTTCTTTTCTTTTTTTTTTAAACTTTATTTAACTTTATTTCATGCGCATTGGTATAATGATGTCAGATTCTCTTGATTTGGAGCTACAGAGCTGCGAGCTGCCATGTGGGTGCTGGGAATTGAACCTGGGTCCTCTGGAGGAGCAGTCAGTGCTCTTAACCACTGAGTCATCTCACCAGCCCTTAACAGACTTTTCTATGAAGCAGGATTTTTGGATGATTGCCCTATCTTGTCTTGACAAGGTTTTAGTTACTCTCTTTTATGTCCTGCTTGTCTGATTAGGACAGCATGCTGTCAGCAGTTGAGGCAAGGACATTTTCTTGTCCAGTGGCTTACTTTTGCCACAAAGAAAGTAAACTCCATGTGGAGTTTCTTTGATGCCCATTATCTTTTGTGAAGTAGATTGGTGCATCCAGGAGGATGCATGTCTCATTGTCATAAAAAAAAAGAACCTATGTTATTAAAACATCTTAAATCCCTTGCTGTAGATCTGAAGTATTTTAAGATGAAAACCTAGGTTGGCAACAATTGGAAAGTTTCATTGGAAAGAGTTGGACATTATTTCCTATTTTCGATCCATAAACCTTCTCACTAATACTCCCTGGAATTTATAATTCAACACTTGAGCTGAGGGTTTTATTTTTTCTTTTGTTACAACAGAAACATCTTTCTGTATGAAAGTATAATTAATATGGTTAAGATACATGAGAATTGATGAAGGCAAGTAATCTTTGTACTTTTTAACATGGTTGCTGTGTGTGTGTGTGTATGTGTGTGTGTGTGTATATATATATATATATAAATCTAATATTTTAAAACTATATATATAGTTTTAAATCTAATACAATTAGGGACAGTGAGCAAAAAAACCAAAAACACCACCAACAACAAATTTAAAAACCTATGCTATTAGAACATCTTAAATGTCATATTTTATAGATCTCTGAAGTGTTTGAAGACAATATGTCTATTTAAAATATATCTCTTTGATCTTGTAACATACCTAATGTGACTACCAAGCTTGATTATAATAGGTGATTCCTAAACTACATTTCCTTATTATCCTAAAGAGCTGGTAATAATAACTTTCAAACACTAGAAATTTGCATTACATTATTAAATGAGCTGTATAGGCACAGTACCTTGAACAAGATTAGAAAGGTGTGTACAGTATGTTCTAACAAAATTAATCTTGTTTGTATCATTATACAAAAGTTCAATCTAGTGTAAAATATTTAAAGATAATAGTTGCTTTTTAAAGGTAGATTCAATAATCTACCTTTTTGTCTTATATCAATGTCCTCCCTTCTTTTCAGAGTAGATTCAATAATCTACCCTTTTATCCTATCATATCTATACCCCCTTCTTATCAAAATAAGAACTCTGAATCTAATCTCTGTTGTATAGTTTCTTTCCTGACCATTACCAGTAATAACTTGTAACCAATCCCCCTAAACAATGACAAATATGATCCATAACTCATTGAACAACCAAAAACCACCCACCTACCTCTTGGAAATGTGGGCATCATATTCTTAAATTTACTTTCTGCTGTCTTGGGGGCAACGACATCTTTAGGGGACCTTGAAAAGAAAATTTTGGGTTAATTGTCAAGTCTTGGGAGACATAGCCGTATATAGTTGTCTAGTCTCTGCGTAATGGGAAAGTGCAGGGCTTGTCTCAAGTCCTGGCTAGAGTAGTCTGTGAGGTTGGATCAATTTAGCTAGCCCCCTTGAAATTGTTATGAACAGTTTGTAGTCCAAAGCTGATCTTTAGGTGGTGTATGCACTAGATCTCATTACACGTGGTTGTGAGCCACCATGTGGTTGCTGGGAATTGAATTCAGGACCTCTGGAATAGCAGCCAGTGCTCTTAACCTCTGAGCCACCTCTCTAGCCCTGAAAATATTTATACCTTAAGAAAAGCCTTAAGGAATCAAAATAAAACCAAAGGATTATGAGATTAGAAGCGATAAAATAGTCCTTTAATTTTTTTGTTTTTCTTCTGTCCCATATTAGGTGTCTCTTCTAACATAAGACAGAGATTCTGGATTTTACTTTAACAAGCATGCTTGAGTTTAGAAAAGAAGAGAACCACACTCCAATTCCAAAGCCAGCTTTAATTTTTAATTGGACTGGGATGACAAAAGACCATTTCCATTATATGTCTGTAGAAAACAGCAGAAACAAACATTTGGGAAGATTTATGAAATTTTATCCTGTTAGAAATGTAATATACCAATAGGCTGCTTTACTCTTTTTCATGGAACGGTGTTTCTACATGATTTGTCCTTTTTCTTCTTATGTCTCATTTGTTCAGTGGTCTTTGTACTTCTTTATTTGCCTGAAAAGACAGAAACAACCTAACCCTAGCCCTAAATTTCTGGAGGTTCCCTTTTGGCAAGTTAAAGCTGAGCAAATTAAAAGCATTCTTTAGTTTTATAGATTAGTTTAGATTAAACAGCCATGCTGCTTGATGAACTATCATCTCTTGTAATTAAGAGGTCTCTCTTGTTTGTATAGAATCTTTATCAATTTTCATGGTATCCATAGCCTTTCTTCTCCTGTGGAAAAAGCAAATCCTTTCCCAAACAACACATATCCTGGTTTCCATTCTGAGGTCAACACATTTTTTTAAAAGTATTTCAGCTGATTTAATTCTGAAGTTTTTTCTACTATCCAATGTCTATCTGCAGCTTTTGTTCCTTTCTCATTAGCATTTAGAAAATTCAAAGTTATTAAAGTATTATACAATTTGTTTCGGGGGTTTTATTACCCCTTTCAGTTTATTTAGCATATCTTTTTTTTTGGGGGGGTGTTGTTTTTCTTTTTAGATATTTATTGAGCTCTACATTTTTCTCTGCTCCTCTCCCTGCTTCTCCCTTACCCTCTTCAACTCTGCCCCGTGCTCCCAATTTACTCAGTAGATCATGTCTTTTTCTACTTTTTACTTCCCATGTAGATTAGATCTATGTAAGTCTCTCTTAGTGTCCTCATTGTTGTCTAAGTTCTCTGGGATTGTGGTTTGTAGGCTGGTTTTCTTTGCTTTATGTTTAAAAACCACCTATGAGTGAGTACATGTGATAATGTCTTTCTGTGTCTGGGTTACCTCACTCAAAATAATGTTTTCTAGCTCCATCCATTTGCTTGCAAAATTCAAGATATCATTATTTTTTTCTGCTGTTTAGTACTCATTGTGTAAATGTACCACATTTTCCTTATCCATTCTTAAGTTAAGGGGCATTTAGGTTGCTTCCAGGTTCTGGCAGTTGCCTATTGAAAACCTGAATAGGTATCAATGGTGTGGTGTTCATATTTTAGTTTTCCAAATTCTACAAAATGGAACACACCCATCTGCCAGGCTTCATTCCTTTTGAGTACCCTTTGGTGTTGACCGAGGTTTCTGTCCCACCTGGTCCTCCAGATGTCCAGTTCCAAAGAAATAAAAGGAGGCCTACATTAATTATAAACTGATTGACCTATTAGCTCAGGCTTATTATTAACTCTTATAACTTATATTAGCCCATAATACTTGTCTGTGTTAGCAATGTGGCTTGGTACCCGTTTCGGCGTGGCAGTCACATCTTGCTTGCTCTATGTCTGGTTTCCTCTGCATCTGGGTGACAACTACAGACTGAAACTTTCCTCTTCCCATAATTCTCATTGCCATACCTCTACTTCCTGCCTGGCTACTGGCCAATCAGCATCTTATTAAAAATAATACAAGTGACAGGATAAAAGACCATTGTCCCTCAGCACTTTGGGTTACTTCCTTTAGGTAGTGGTGTTTGTATAAAGAACAAGTAGGATATTTCTTTGTAATTTCCTTGGCTTGTTGCCATGTGATGGAAAAGTCCTTTTTAAAAAAAAAACACAAAAAACCTTTGCTATTGACACACCTTTTTTTTTTCTTCAAATTCTGATGCCTCCAACATATTTCCAATTAATAGTTGATCAATTTCTTCATTATCTTATGTTCGAGGACCTGGCAGACCCATATAGGATTGAATGTGTGTTATGTATATGGGGTGATTCCTATTCCTGATTATTTCTTGTAATTGAAGAAATAGTAATGTCAATTCTGTGTCATTTGGTATAAATTCAGTGGTTTAGATATGTATTACTTCTATGAGATAGAGTCAGGCTCATGGAAACAGAAAATACCAGTGGTGGTTGCCAGAGGCTAGGTAAAGTGAGGGTATAGGTATGTATGTAGGGTAATTGTAAATGGGTATAGAGTTTCAGTTTTTAGTTATGGGAATGAATGGTAGAAATAGTTGTACAGTATTTCTTGTTTTCTTTGTACTTTTAACTGTGCACCTAAAAATTGGTAAGAACAGTGAGACCCTGCCTTAAAAAATAAAAGATAAGAAAATAGAGGTAGAAGTAAGACCATAAATTTTGTTATATATTTTGCCACAGCTTAAAAAAAATAGAAGCAAAAAGGAGTTTTCATCTTTGCCTAAAAATGTGATGTCCTTAAATTCTGATGACCTTCTACTTAGAACATTAGAAAGAGTTGATGGGTTCAAACTTAGGTTTTATAGACATTTTCTGCCTATGAACATGTATTTATAGTTGGAATCAGTGAATTCATACTTAGCATTTTTTCTTAACATTTTCTCTCTTGCATGCTCAAACTCATGCCTGTTGATTAATCCCTTAATTAATTAATTAAAATTAATCTTTTACCTGATCATTTTTAATAAAGATTTAAACCTCTGTCAAATACTCCTTTTCATTCGGGATCTTTTGATACTTAGAGTAATCATAAGATTGTTTCTCTTAAATTTTGACAGTGGTATGTTCTTAAATTTTTTATTATTATTATTATTTTGGGGGGTGGTTTCGAGATAGGCTTTCTCTTTCTCTGTGTAACAGTCTTAACTGTCCTGGAACTAGCTCTTGTAGACCAGACTGGCCTCAAACTTACAGAAATCTGCCAGCATCTGTCTCCCAGGTGCTTGGGTTAAAGGTGTACATCACCACTGTCCAGCTTTAAATTAATTTTTAAGTTAACATAAAAATTTCCTTGTGCCAATTTTGTATATTTTGTTCCCCTCCAGTGCTGTTCTCCCTGCCTCTCTCTTACATATTCCTTTGTTTCTTCTCTGGTAGCTCCCTTTCTGTTATCATCCTCTGTCCCCCTTCTATCCCTTAAGCTCTCTTTGTCTCCATTTTAGTTTCATGACCTACAAACAAACATGCATACATCACACACACACACACACACACACACACACACACACATTTAAATATAGATGTTATATATGAAAGAGAACATGTATTTGTCTTTGAGTCTTGCTTATTGTTTTTAGCATAGTTCCATTAGTACCCATACTCTGTAAATGTCACTTACGTTTCTTTATGATTGTTTAAAATTCCACTGTTCGTACTACCACATTTCTTTTTCTCCTCTCCTCTTGATAGTACCCAGGCTGTTTGCAATTCCTAGCTATTGTAAATAGGAGAGTAAATGTAGAAGGGTTTATGTGTTCTGATCATGAAAGCACTCTCCTCATCTTATCCATCCATCTATCCCTAGACCATACCTGTCTGTTCTGCAAAACTAGTACTTGTTATTTAAAAAGCCATCTCTTTATTTTTCTGCCTCCTTAGCAAAGTGCTTGTCACCTGTTACTTGAAAAATCCTTGATTCAAATGCTCTGAAATCTGAAGATTTTCAACAAAGTTTCAGATTTCAGAGCCTTTTAGATAGCAAAAGTTTTAAGATTACTTATGGTCAGCTGGCAGAGCTTACATAAATATTCTCAAATTGGAAAAAGCTAAAAATGGAAACTTCTCTGGTCTCAGGAATTTCAGATATAATTTATTTAACCTGTAGTGACTGTTGTTATTTTGTGAATGAATTTTGAATTATTTTGAATTACTGAATTCTTATTTTCACATAGAATTATTTATTGTTCATTTTGGAGAATTTACTTTTCCTGAAGGTCAAAATCAGTAGTTTTGGTCTCCATGTAGTTTTCAGCACTAAAGTTCTTTTCATAACTAAAGAATGTTCTAAAGCAACAGATCTTCCTGGCCTCTTAAGGTTATGAAATATCTGTTGTCGTTGTTTGTAAGATTAGGTTTGGTCCCAAGGTGTCAGGCACCATGGTTAAATGAGTGCCTAACTTAGGGAAGTCATTGCAGTAGTGGTCAAGCATATGCTGTAAGAGCGCATCTGTGCAGAAAAGCAAAGGCAGTGTTCTGTCTCATTGGGGAGGTGGTTTGTGTAGATTAAAAAGACATATGAGATGTGCCCTGCTGCTCGCTCCCAAACTGGTGACAGTGTTTTGGAAGATTTTGCATGTTTGTGTAAAGTGGCTAGGACCTACATAAATAAGAAAGTCATAACCTTGGTAGGTTATGTCTGCTCCCCTATACCTTTCTCTTTCCTTGCTTCCTGTCATCCTCCAGCGTATGCTTTTGTCACCATGATACTCTGCAGAAGTATATGAGGACAACCACTAGGGACTAAGTCCTGTGACTTAGCCGTGAGCCAGTGTAAATTAACTGTTCGTTTTGAGGTGTGCCAGGTGTTTGGGCCAGTGATAATAAACTAGTTAAAGGTAGCTTAACATTTAGATTTAGTTCACAAATTTGCTCAGAATTTTATTGTGCTTTTAAAATCCCAAACTGTATTTGCCTATTTATTATTTATTTATTTATTTACTTATTTTGATTTTTCAAGGCAGGGTTTCTATGTGTAGCTTTGGAGACTGTCTAGAACTTACTCTGTAGACCAGGCTGGCCTCTTGAGTGCTGGAATTAAAAAGGCATGTGCTGCCAGCTTAAAATTCCAATGTGATACAGTTAAGAAGGTGTTTTGTCTGAATGAAAATTAAATCAATTTTTAAAATGATTATGTTGGTCAAACATTTATTCTGGCAAAGTAATATGGGACTGTGTTGGGACCAATTGGGTTTCTGTTTTATAAAAAATTTAGGGGTGAGATGTTGGAACCAATTGGGTTTCTGGCCTTCAGCTGCTCTTCCCTGCAGTCAATGGCCAACAGGTGAAAATTCCATCCTCTGATCCTCTAGGCAAAGCACAGCTTTTAGTAACTTCCATTAGAAGTTCCATTAGAACTTCCCTGACAGGGAAGAACAGCTGAAGGCCAGGACTCAATTAGTCCCAACATCACTGAAATACAAGATGAACACCTACAATCTAGAAATTCAAAATCTGAAAATCCAGAACTTTGGTAATAATTCTCAAAGTTTGATTTTTGGAACATTTTAGAATTGGGGCGTCTATATTAGGGATAAGGGGGTGGATAAAGATGCAAATACTCTAATGAAATAGTTCAAAACCTGAAAAATATTTAGCCCCAACTGTTACATAACTAAGGTTATACAAGCATCAAAGAGGAATTTAGAGAATTATAGTAATACGTAGTATATGAACTATTATTATTTGAGAAACGTAACAGACAAAATTCAAATACAATTCTTTGAAGTGAATAGCCTGTGACTAATAAACCTTAAAAATATTTATATCTGAAGGGTTTTGGAGGTCACAGTAGTTATTTTAACTCATTGTTTCAATGACTTTTACTTTTTGACATTCCTTAACCATCCTGTATATCTCTTTCCATTTAAAAGTAAGTTTGTTCCAGACCCTTCCCCCTTTCTCTGTGTGTGTGTGTGTGTGTGTGTGTGTGTGAGTGTGATTCACATCATGTTCTAATTTGTTTTATGATGTCTTTCTTAACCTCTAGGTTTATATTTGCGGCATCAATGAAACCAGTAATAAGGTCTTTTGTGACAACCTAACATCAATCTGTCTTGGTATTTATGGTATGAATCTTAGTATTTGGTGTATGTCTAGAATGATTTAACAAATTAATTATGTCTATTCTAGGTGTGTCACGGGGTCCCAGCCCAGTCAGTCTTGGAAACCAGGACACCTTACCTGTGGCAATCGCCCTTACAGAATCCGTCAATGCCTACTTTAAAGGAGCAGATCCTACCAAGTTAGTTTTAAATTATAAGTATGCACTTGTGTTTGGGGGTGAGCACTATTCTAAAGAGATGTAGACGAGGTGTTGGGTCCTTGTAGAATTGGTTTAGCATCTTTTGAGAAAAGTTATATCTGCTTTAAGGTTTTATTTTTGTTTAATGTGTATGTATGTTCTCTGCATGCTTGTAAATAGGCCATATGCATGCCTGTTACCCACAAGGCTGGAAGAAGGTATTAGAGCTCCTGGATCTGGAGTGACTTTCCTGGTATGGATGCTAAGAGCTGAAGTTGGGTCCACTTTAAGAACAGCAAGCATTCTTACCCACCAAGCTCCTTAAATAATATTCAGCATATATTCATTCACTAAGTACTTACTATGTGTAAGACTCTTTTTGGTTATTTTTAAAACAGGGTCCCTATGTATCCATGGCTGGCCTGAAACTTAACAGAAATCCACCTGCTTCTGCCTCCAAAGTGCTGGGATTAAAGGTATACAGCATCATGCCCAGCAAGACTCTGAATAAATACTAAGGCTACTTCAGAA
This sequence comes from Myodes glareolus, assembly GCF_982192425.1. Taxonomy (NCBI): domain Eukaryota; kingdom Metazoa; phylum Chordata; class Mammalia; order Rodentia; family Cricetidae; genus Myodes; species Myodes glareolus. The sequence continues at coordinate 26,205,215 of NC_142040.1, read as the reverse complement.
AACAGAGGTCTCCTGACCATGCATTATAGTAAAGAAAACATCAGAGGAACAAATAGTTGTGTACTCATACATGTTTTTGGAAAGCGAGGTGTAAGGTGTAATTACAGTAGGGGAAAAAGATTTTTGGAGGGTTCAAGCAGATACTTGAAAAGTATGGTGGAGCAAACCATTGACATATCTAGGAGAATAACACCCCGGGACAAGGGCACTGTGGTAGAATCCAGGGTAAAGGCATGCTTGATGTATTTGGGGGAACGGAGTGAAACATGTCTCTGAATAGGATAAAATAGGAGTGTGGTTGAGGATGCATCCAAAGAGGTACCAGATCAGATTGGGCACTGTAGACCGTGATAAATTGGGAATTCATTTTTAATAAGATAAGCCAAGTGGATCACATGAGTTGAGAGGTAATGAGGTTATTTGTGTTTTTGTAGTATTCTGACTGCTCTTTGGAAACGGGGGAGGGGGAGAGGGAGATAATAGCTGAATAAAGCCAGATAAGAGATGATGGTGACTTGAATAAGTATATTATTAGCAGGGAAAGTGGTTAAGTATTGGTGATATTCTAAATATATTTGAAAGCAGTTATCAAGATTTGTTGAGAGGACAGAATGCCAAATTTGAGGTACTTGTTAAGTGTTGTTAATGTAGACAAGTTGGTAGCTGTGTACATGATTCTGGAGCTCACTGAGTAAGTGTAGACTTGAGATAAAATATTTGGTGTCCTTGATTTGTATGTTATATATGAAGTTGGGGTTTTAAGAAGTAGACAGAAGAAAAGATCAGAGAACCAAGTCCTGATTCTGTGTTGAAAATATGAAGACCAGAATGACCAAGCATAGGAACTGGATGGAGATCAGAAGCAGCAAGAAAAGGACAGAATCAGTTGAGCAGTGTCTAGAAACTAAAAGTCATTCCATAGAGGGAGGTATGAACAATTCCTTATGCTGCTATTGACAGTATAAAATTCACTAGTGACCTTCAACCATGTAATTGTAGTGACATGGTAAAGATCTAAGGCTGCTGGAGTGTAGGAGCAGATTGTGCACACTTAGGCAACTGTTTGGAGAAAACAAATATAGGTAAACTGAGGGGAAGCTGAGAAATGGAATAGTGGCAAGGACAAAGGAATTTTAGTTTTAATACGTTGACTTAAAGATGATAGAGCTGCATTTGGTAGCCCACACCTGTAATTTCGCTTGGAAAGGGGAGGCAAAAGGATCAAGAGTTAAGGGCCATCCTCGGTTACTTAGTGAGTTCAAGGCCATCTTCACCTTTGAGAGAGCCTGTCTCAATTTTTTTTCTTTTCTTTTTCCTTTTTTCTTTTCTTCTTCTTCTTCTTCTTCTTCTTCTTCTTCTTCTTCTTCTTCTTCTTCTTCTTCTTCTTCTTCTTCTTCTTCTTTTCTTCTTCTTCTTCTTCTTTTTCTTCTTCTTCTTCTTCTTCTTCTTCTTCTTCTTCTTCTTCATCTTCTTCTTTCTCCTTCTCCTCCTCCTCCTCCTCCCTCCTCCTCCTCCTCTTCTTCTTCGTCTTTTTTTTAAATGCTAGGGACCAGGGAGATGACTTAACTTGATAAAGTGCCTGCATCACAAGCATGAGGACAGAGAACCTGAAATTTAGATCTCCAACATCCACATAGAAGCTGGGTGTGGAAGTTGGGAGGGAGTAGTGGATCTGACAAGAATTAGGAGGAAGAGTAAAGGGTGAGAATATAATCAAATACATTGTATATGTCTATGAGATTCTCAAAAGAGTAGTAAAAATACTACATTAAAGTGAAAGACCATGTATGGCAGCATACATGAGCTCCAGATTTAGTGAGAAAGGCCTTGAAAAAAATCAGGTGGTGAGCAATCAAGGAAGAAATCTGATAATAACCTCTGGCCTCCACACGCCAACCTGCCCATATGAACAAGTCTTCCATTGAAACAGGAATGGTGCGTGATAGATATAGGTTTGGCAGATTATGAGTTCAGTAGTGAAGAAAGAAAATTCTTTTCTGATTTTACTTCTTCATTAAAAATAACATAATCACCTAGGTGTAGGGTGAAGAAATATGCTGTAAGAGGAGAAACAGAAGCTATGAGAAGACAGAGGAGTGAGTGACTAGATAAGATAGAAAGGCCAGCCAGGGCATGCTAAGGGGGCAGATGGGAGGCTTGGCCATGTGGTTTGGTTTTCTCTGTCACATTCAGCTATACGTTTGTGGGAGGGAACTACATTTAGTCAAGTCTTCTTGTTCAGCTGATCGGTTAGCAAAAACATAAAGGAGGACTTAGGCAAAGGAACATGTCTAATGAGGAACCTGGGAAATCAAAGATAAGGGATATAAGGATATGCAGTTAGGAAGTGAGGTAGCATGGTGAGGAATTAAGTAGTGCAGCTAGATGGAATGACTCAGAAAAATGGGAGTCTGAGTCAATAAGTGCTGATTGCGCAGACCGTGGCTGAGGACAGCTAAAGAACAGAGCCCCTGGAAGAGACATGTTGAAGAACTAGATGACCAAGGTGTAAAAAGACCATCTGGGTGGATATTAAACTTAATAAAAATTTGCTAGAAATAGTGGTGCAGAGATAAGATTAGTGGTGAGTCAGGAATTCAGGAAAAGAAAAGGGACCACTGGAGATGATCTGAAAAGGATAGAGTCTGAGCGATACAGTGTGAATCAAGTTTCAGAGGAAGAAGCAATGAAAAGAAGAGCAGCCATTACCAATCCCAGGGGTTCAGAGGTCTTTAAGAGGAGAAGTAGCTGTAACTGGTTACTGATGCTGTTACTAGGGAAGCAGTGCCCATACAGGTCTTTGAAGGATGGCTACCACACACAAAGAGCTGTGCTTATGTGTAATAGCAGGAGTACGCCATTACAGTTTTCTATGTTTAGTCTATAATCATAAGAAAGGATATAAATACATGTCTGTATGAACAGATGCACAGCTGTATGTATATGTATACATACATACATACATACACTTTTTAAAACCAAGCATACTTTTGAGAAGACATTATTTAAGCACTTGTCTATGTCCTCCAATATCAGGTGTATTGTGAAGATCACTGGAGATGTGACAATATCATTTCCAAGTGGAATTATTAAAGTCTTCACAAGCAACCCCTCTCCGGCTGTGCTGTGCTTTAGAGTGAAAAACATCAGCAGACTCGAGCAAATTCTTCCAAATTCACAGCTTGTGTTCAGGTTTGTGTTGTGCTTTGCTTTTAAGATTAAGATTGAAGTTTCTTTTTAAGAAATATTTTTTCTTTATGAAATAATGTTGATTGAAGACAATGCCAAAATTATTTATTGCAGTTAAGCAGCTTTGTGCCATCCTTTTGCTTTGTTTTGATGCTAGTGCTAGTTACTTTTCAGGGAACCTTTTCACTGTTCCATTCTTCAGCTTCTAATCTTAGTTTTCCCTCATCCCACATTTTGACTGACTTCTAATAGTCTTTCCCAGGTCACCAACTGACTAAATAAAGGAAGGAAAAAGATAAGACAAATGAAATAACAAAATTGTTTCTTATACATATAGTGATCCATCACAGTGTGATTCCAACACAAAAGATTTTTGGATGAACATGCAAGCTGTTACTGTCTACCTCAAGAAGCTGTCAGAGCAAAATCCAGCTGCTTCTTACTATAATGTAGATGTATTAAAGTATCAGGTGAGTGTCCTATCACTGTGAAAACCTTAAATTTACAGATAAACAAGTGGAATTTGACAGAACACTAAATGAGTAAATATGTAGCCAAATGAGGTCCATCCCAAGAATGCAAGATTATTTTGGAATTTGAAACTCTTTCAGTAAGTTCATGACTTATTTCAGCCAAAATGATAAAGTGTTTACCATCTGATTTTTGCTCAACCACTGAGTAAATATTAATACATGAATTTATATTTAACCAGAAAACTTTGATATAGCCATTGTTCATAAAGAAATGCCAAATCAGTCAGTTAAAGTTTGATATGGCAGACACTCACTGTTTATATTAATAGCACAGAATTTAAGTATTTCTCTGGATTTGTTAGTACTTTACATAAGAGAATAAAATAAGAAGTAATAGACAGGAAGTGGTGGCACATGCTTTTCATTTCAGCACTCAGGAGGCAGAGATAGGCAGATCTCTTGAGTTCAAAGCCAGTCTGGTCTACAGAGCAAGTTCCAGGACAGCTAAGGCTACACAGAAAAACTTTGCCTTGAAAAAAAAAAAAAATTTTAATATAAAACTCTAAGTCTACATGTATCAAATACTCAATAATAAATAAAACCATAAAGTGGCTAAAATAAATTATGTACAAAGATGTATGTATACATAACATATACTTAGTATATCATTTTCCTGTTGAGCTATGAAAGCCATTTCTAAGTATGTTTAAAACCTGGAAGAGGGGCTGATGGGGTGGCTCTGTGATTAAAAGTGTTTTTTGTGCAATCCTCATAACCTGAATTTGATCCAAGTTCAATCTCTAAATTCACATAAATGTGGAATGGGAGAACTGACTCCACAGCACAACTCTAACCTTCATATACCTACACGCGTGAGCATATATACATATGCATATGCACACACACATAAAATAATAGATTTAAAACTTAGGAGGTGTGTCAGAAGAGATAACTGACACAGAAACAGATGAGTATGTATATAAAGTGCTGGGATGCATTAGACAGACTAAAGGGATTACTCCAAGAACCTTTATTTATCCATTACGAAGTGGATAAATCTTGGATGCAGTGGTTAAGGCAGTAATGGTTGCTCCATCCAGTATTGAAAGGGTTGTGACCACTTATTCCTGAATGTAAATTAATAGAACCTTTTAGAAGGAAGTTGTAGTAAGTTAATTTGTTTAATTTAAAGTTCTTTATAAAATAATAACTCAGAAGTTTCATGACAGGCAAAGAAAAGGTACAAAAATACATTTACTGCAGTGTTATTTCCAGGGTCCCTGAGTATACAGCAGCAGAGGAATACACTACTTCACCAGTATGTTATAAAAACCATGTTTCATGTTCCTCAAGTCGGGGAGGATGTTTAACATGTTGTTAATAGTGGGAGTAATAACACCAAGGGGTGGGCTTGGTTACAGCTCAGTAGTTAGAGCACTTAATCCTATATGTGTTAAGCCTGGAGCTTAATCCTCAGCAACGCTTATGCATGCATGCACATGCTGGAGATAAATTCTGTATTTTACATTTATGTTTGAATTTTTAGTAGTGTAATAATATTAAAGATAGCTTGTGTTTCTAAAAAAAAGACATTTATAATCAGTGCTTGCTAATTCCTGGGAATGGTCAACATGATCAATAAATAGTATTGTTAGAAAGTAAATGCTATGGACGAAAGGAAATGGCTTCAAGGAGCCCTTTAAAAAAGGAGCTGAAGAGTCGGGAACTGTGCCATTCACTATGTTTAAAGTGAATAAATGTTTGAAGTTAGAAGTGTGTTTTAGGTTTTGGGAATCACATGGTGAACCTTCTTTTCTTACAGATGTATATCCAAATTCTTAAAATTCATTTATAACTAATGGGGAATCTTAGAGTCCTCCTTTGAAAGGCTCTAGACTTCATACAAATAAATTTTTAAAAATTGCCTAATTGAATGCTGATTTCTGAACTCAGTGCCTAATCTATAAAGTAAGATTTTCTGCAGTTGGATCCCAGAGAACTGCACCATGGCAGTTTGCAGGTAGGCTGTCCCAGGTCCATGCACAAGAGTGACCCTAGTGCTTTTTTCTACCTAGCAACAGGCACTGTTCTTGCTGCTTAGTTGTGATTCTGCAGATTCTTAGGCACAAGTGTTTGTGTCATGAACATGCCTTGTTTATTCTTCAGGCAAAGACAGTTACTTGTTTGATTCTCTTTAAAGGTATCATCAAATGGCATTCAGTCCACTCCTCTAAATCTTGCAACGTACTGGAAATGTAGTGCCAGCACCACTGATTTGAGAGTGGATTATAAGTATAACCCAGAAGCTATGGTTGCACCGAGTGTGCTTTCCAACATACAGGTGGTGGTACCAGTGGATGGAGGAGTCACACATATGCAGTCCCTTCCCCCTGCAATATGGTAAACTGTTTTTGCAGTCTAGTTGTATTTCTGTTTGTCTCCAGCTGCAACAGCTCTAACCTCTTAAAGCTAACAATAATTGGGTTAAGTGCTTGCCCTTGCAAATCTGACGACCTTAGTTAAAAGGTTTCTGTGAACACATGTAAAGGAGCTCTTCTGATTCCTACATGTGCCAGTGGCAAGCACATTTCTATACATAGTATACTTTAAAAAACAATTATTATTTAATAGGGTTAAATGTAGTACTTAGCCTTTCCATAGGAATATCTGCTTAGTGTTCAATAGTACTAGTTACTACCATTGCTAACCACCTCTTGTACCCCTCCTACTTCTATTAGACAACTGTTTATAATTATCATTAAATACAGTGTTTATTTTGACTAAGATACTGAGCCACATATACACAGGCTTCTTTCCTCTGACCACTGGAAATGAAGGGAATCTTATAATTTGATACACTTTCATTCCTTGAGAAAACTATAGCATTACATTTATGTATATGATATATTTTCACTAGGTAATGCCATTTAAAGCCCACACTGTAGTTTTTTAGAATAAAAATACTTGAGGTGCATTTATTGAGTGTCCATTTATGTATTAGATATTGTAAGAGACTGAATTTAAAGATACTTGTCCTTATTACAGGAATGCAGAACAAATGAAAGCCTTTTGGAAATTATCTGGGATTTCGGAGAAATCAGACAGTGGAGGTAAGGGTGTGCTCCTTCTCATTCTCTGTATTGTGCTATTCTGCTTCCCCTGGCCTTTGTTGTTTTCTATTATTGAGATTACTGTTACTACCTTTACCAGTTATGTGTGTGAGTGCACACAGGTATGGTCAGAGGACAGCTTTATCAATCAGTTCTTTTCCTTCCACACTCTGAGGATGAGACTCGGATTTGAGGCATGGTGGCAAGAACCTTTACTTGCTAGCCATCTTGGTTATTTTTTGTTTCTTTTTAAAGCATATACATTGAAAGTTTCCTTCTGAAATTTCATGGCTTCAGTTCTAGGACTGACCACTAGGTGGAAGTTAATCCCGTATGTAAGAATGTACAAGCTGAGATTCAGAACCCTTTTTTCCCTTTCCTTAAATATGTTTTCTTTGAGGGAAAATTAACTGTTATAATTTTATAACTGCAGGATAAGTGTTTTTGGTGTTTGCATAAGAGAAATACCTAGCGGTAGAATTTATTAAAAAATAGAACTATCCCTCGGTAGGTAACTTAGATAATTGCACATGATTGAGCTTATTCTGTTCATAGGGAGAAGAGATGCTTTCTGTAGAGCAGGTGCCCTGCTTTCCCTCCCCAGATGCATAGAGACCAGCTGTGTTGGTCTATACCAGCATATGTCTACTCGAGTAGTCTAGCTGAGAGAACCTTTCTGTTCCTTCCTATCAGAGTAAGCCAGAGATCTTCAGTTCTGTGTGGCAGTTTTAAAGAGAGACAAGTTAATTGTCTCCTCCTACTGACTGAGTCTGTCTATGTTCACCATATGGCTAGTTATCACTCCACTGTCTCCTCTGATTTAGTGTCTGTAAATCCCCAGTTAAGTCCCTAACATGAGATACCCATTGTCTTTCTTAGTTAAAAGAGAGCTCGTCTTCCTAGCTAGCCCGCATTAATTTTTCTCATTGAGCTCTTCTAATTTTGTTCAGCTTTTTGAACATTTTGAGCTTATCAATGGTTTTTTTTCCTCCTTTATTTCTATATATAAAGGACTGTCAGCAAATCTAGATTGTCTGTTCTTATATATCTGCTGTGCGGGAGCAGATTTGTCCTAGAGAGCCATACCTGAGGCTTCTAGTTCTTTATCGTTGTTTTAGTACTCAGAGTTAGTATTTTTAGTTGGTAACTAACTTCACTGACGGTTTGTGAACCACACTGAAATTTCTAACTTAAAACTGGAAGTAAATCAGACATTCTATGTATTAGGCTTACAGCCAGCTCGCAAGGAAGAGAGAATATCTTGTTCCCTATTTAATAAAACATATGATAATTGTAAATATAACAGAAAAGGAATTTATTCTCTCAAAAACAAGATTCACATTTTGTATCACATAGTTAGTACTTTCCTTCTGTTATTCAGGTATGAAAATGTCTGCTCTCTGTGAGGAAATGGGAGAATTTTATGAATGTGGTTTTGATGTGGTCAGTCAAACCAGATTCAAATACTGTAAAAGAGAAACATGCTTTCTATTCTAATTCAATACCAGAAAAGGAACAGGCAATAGTTGTAAAACTTAAGGGCTGCTGGGTGACTGTTCCTCGTTGGTGCTAGTAGTGGAGCTTTCATAGAACTGAGGAGTTGAGCAAGAGTGGACAACCTTTCAGAACTATGTGGACCAGTAGTCAAGAGTTAGGCAAAAGTTTTCCACTCTGGTATGATAGCATAGGACAGACCAGTTACTACATCTTGTTCAATATTTCTCTGTAGTGTTAAACTTTGTATATACAGGGGTTTAAAATGTCTTCTTGGTGCTATTGAGCAAGGCTGTCTACTTCCCCTGGCACAATGGTTTTCACCTTTCCTTTAATAGTTCCTCATGTAGTGGTAGCCCCCAACCATAACATTATTTTTGTTGCTACTTCATAACTATAATTTTGCTATATGCTTGCTGATATGCAAGATACCTGGTATGTGATCCTGTGAAAGGGTCATTAACCCCCAAAAGGGTCTCGACTCACAGGTTGAAAACCCCTGCCCTAACCAGAAACCCAAGTTAAATAAGGTTAGAAATCCTCCTGGACTCTTCTCATTTCTTTCCTTTTAAATATTGTGTTCTTTGCTTATGCCTTGGCTCTCCTACTGATCCCCTTTTCCCGTGACCTATAGCCCTAATAAACTTTTATTGTCTTGCCATTGGTCTCCTTACTTTGCATCTTACCCCTCCCTTCTCTTCTAGGACACTAATCTGAGATATTCTTGCCTGTCTTATCTTGGGTGTTTTCTTGTGGTTATGTCATAAACTTCTTATACTGGGGCCTGGGCCTTGCTACTATTCTAGTTTCCTCTGTTGCTGTCCTTCCTTTGTGTCTCCAGATACTGTGGATTTGATTCTCTTAAGCCTGCTCTCACAGGTCCTCTGTCTACATCCCAGTACCTGCCTAAAAGGTACACCATCATGCCCAGCAGTGTTAGAACTTTCAGCAGAAATGCATGTGTTCAGAGTATTGATCAGATCAGTGTCACTGATGCCCTCCTTCTGCTGCAGTCAGATGGGGACATGTGAATAAATGGTTACAGCTGAAAGAGAAGATTTACAAAATATCTATGGGGTGATGTGATGTTGTGCTAGTAAAATTTGAAAAATAAGGGTGATGTAGCTGGCCAGTTAGCTCAGTTGTTTAGAGTATGATGCTAATAAGACGAGTAAAAAAATAGCGAGATTGATACCCTCCTTCCAATAGTAATAGCTGACTTTTCCTCTTACCTTGTTGGACTGCATGATCTGATATTCAGCACTCACTTCTCTTTAGTTTGTCTTGTCGCCCCCCCATCCCCCATCCCTGTGTCATGCCCCTGTGTTCCCTGTGTGCTGCCCTCATTCCTTATCTCATCCTTGTTAAGTCATTTTAACACATGCATATCATAGGCATCTATCTAACCAGTACACATTTCTGAACATTACTGTTAATTAAGAGAAAATAGTGATTGGAATTACTTTGTGGAAGTTTATGTTCAGTGAATACGGTTTAATTTGAAAACGGGATAATGGTTTGTTTGCTTTGCACATCTCATGAATTTATCATTGGCTGAGGTAGTTTTGGTTAGATCAGCAATTTTCAGCTTATGGGCTGCAATGGCCCTTTCCCAGGGGTCAATTATCAGATATCTTGCATACCAGATATTTATTTACATTACAATTTGTGGCAAGTAGCAAAATTATAGTTATGAAGTAGCAGTGAAAATAATTTTATATTTGGGCATCAGCACAACATGAGGAGCTGTTTTAAAGACTCATAGCATTAGAAAGGTTGAAAAGCACTGGCTTAGGTGCTCATTTAATTTTGTTTGGTTTGCAATGTAGTTTACCTTTTATAAGGTTTTGATTCTTTTCTTTGCAGGTTCTGGATCTCTCAGAGCAAAATTTGATCTTTCAGAAGGACCTAGCAAGCCCACAACGCTTGCCGTGCAATTTCTTAGTGAGGGAAATACCCTCTCAGGAGTAGATATTGAGCTTGTTGGCACTGGCTATAGACTTTCTTTAGTAAAGAAGCGTTTTGCCACTGGTAAGTTGGGATATTTTGAATTCTGTAGTGTATGTGGAAAACACTTGTTCTCTAGCAGTTTATAATTTAAAAACATGGATTTTTTTTTCCCCCTTGGTACAAAATACAGTCTTGGTAGAGTTACCATGATTGGCATAGTGGACGATGTAATGTGGTTCTAATGCATTGTAAACAGCAGGTGGGAACTAGAGTTCCGTGTCTGTAACCACAAAGAACAATGTGGTCATTTAGTGTGTTTAAAACTGTAACAGCAAAGGTCTGCTTGGTGTTTTTCAGGACGATACTTGGCGGATTGTTGATAGACCCAGAAAGCGGTTTTCTCAAGGGAACAGTGCGAACCTGCTACTGCATCACCTGTTCTTTCCAAACACTATCTTTACTTGTATGATGACTTTCAAACTTTGTCTTTGAAAGCTGACTACAAACATTAAATTGCACTTTCAAAGTGAGTCATTGAAAGAAATAGCACTGAAATGACCTTGTACACAATAATGATCAAATGCAATATTCAGGAAGCACATGTGTTCAAATTGTCACTAAAATGAAGTTTATTATCTTCAATATCTGTATTTTTAAAAAGGTTAGAATGTAGTAACAAACCTAAAATTTCAGGAGAGCAAGCACAAAATTATTTAGCTTTCCATATGTATTTAGACTCAGAGATAGCTTTGAAGTTCCATAAGTTTGATATTGAATGAATATAAACAGAACATGAATGTTAACTCAGAGCTCAATCTAATTGAGTTATGTGCCATAAGGTAATCACACCAGAGTTCAACTTGTATGCATAAAAACCCTATAATCTGATTCTCATAAGCATATTAATAAAGTGTAAATGGTGTTTTATATGATTTTTTAAAATTCTCAAGTGCAATGTGTTTTAAAATAAGCTTGCAAAAGACAGCAGAAAAACTTCTTCTGCAGTTGATTAACTTTATAGAAGTTGTGATTGTTGATGAATTAATGCTGTAGATTTAATTTATTTTTATATGGATTACATAATGTGTGCCTTTTAAAACAATAACAAAACCAGAAATGTGCCTCTAGTCTGTGTTAATTCATGTGCCTCACCTTCTTCTCACGCTGGATCTTGTATTCAGAATCATACAGTGGCCAAGCATATTTAAAAGATATTTGCAATTTTTAAAATACTTTTGGGCTGTAATTGGAAAGAAAATTCAAAATAACCAAAAGATAATTTATACTTAAAAATCCTGGCTCATGTCTTTAATGATACACTGTGGCCACTAGAAAAACAAATAAGCCTAATGGAGTATGTTTACTGGGAATAAAATTATCTTCAGATATTCAGCATTGACCTCATAAGTAAGTGAAGTGAACAAGTGCTGAAACTGTGGTGATAAACTGGTAACTGGTACTTTAACAGTTAATTTAGCATTTCCCTTGACTGTTTTTTCAAAAGATTGATATTGGCAATGAGAGAAGTACTGTCACTTGTGTTCACTTTAATGATTAGAAAATGACCAAATTCCATATGGTAAGATTATTTGAAGTAAAGGATTGGGTTAAGTGTTTCTTAATGTGAACTGCTCATACTGAATAGTAACTTTATAGCAATTCTGTTTGACAAAAGAAATACAATGTTTTAGACAAAGGCTCATAACTTACAAGTGGAAATTTATGATAAATACCAATGTCATTTTTCATAAAAGTGATAGTTTGTGTTATATTTGATAATTTATATAAACCACTAATTATTTTGTTAAGCTTTACAAAAGATAAAACCCCTATTACTAGACACTAAAGTATCTTGCTATACTAAACACAGCAGAGAAACTATTCTTCCACAGAATGTAATACAAAATATGTATATTTATATATTCATTGTTATTCCAGTTCTAAATTTAGGTTTGACTTAAGCAAACATAAGGCAATTTATTGGAAGTTAGTCTTTACTAACTAGCAAAATTAGAATTTCTAACTCAAGTTCTTTAAAATGCCAGTTACAATTACTCTTACTAAAATATTGACTAAATTTGCTTTTATTGTACAGCTAATGCTTTACTATTTGAATTCTGACAGTGCTAAATTCACAATGTCTGTTTTTAATCAAGTATTACCTTATGTTGAAATGAGTGGAATGGCTAACCTTGTGCACTTTCTTATCCCCATAGCCTTCATACCTAGTGTTGACATGCAAGTTTGTATTGGGTACAGGTTACAGTTTTAAAGCCATATGAGTTTATAGTGATTTTTTTTTTTCACCCAAAAGTTCACTAATGTTGTTTTTCAGACGCCCAGTAGATTTCAGTGAAAGACTATCTAGCAAGCTGGTTCTTGCTGTGTACAGTAACGACTTTGTAGCTGCTTCTTTAACCAGGAATTTGTAAACAAACTCTTAACAAGTTTGGCTTTTAAGGAGTGTTATTTACTACTTTGGGTTGTAATTTGAGCACATCTATCTTCCAAAATTTTGTAAATATTTTCGATTTTTTTTCATAAAATGTAAATTTTACATAAAAGTTGTATCCCTAATAAACATGTAATATATACTTTAGCAGTTGGTTTTATGTGTCTTTGTATCCCTGTTAATAGATATATTATAGATAGGACAGTCAAGCTGAGGAAAGAATGAGCAGTTGACTTAAACTTTATTAGAATGATTTTTCCTTTTTCTGTAGTAGGGGTTGTACCCATGGCCTAGTGGGTGCTAGACAAGCACTCTTAATGCTGAGTTAATCCCAGAAGGTTTTGAACTTTAGATTACCATTTTTGCTAACATACAGATTGAACTACTAAAGTTTTATTGATCATAAAGAAAACTTGGTTTAGTTTATATCTCTAATTATCAAAAGTGTTTAGTAATGAGTTATTTTTAGCATATTTATAAATATTTAAATTGATTATGAATTTTAGTAAAGACTTTTCTTCTTGACCAATTCTGTAGAAATAGTTTATATATAATTTAAAATCATGATAAACCTGAGAATTGGCTCATCTGGGAAAGGTGCTTGTCATCAAACCTTATGACCTGACTTCATTTCTGAAACCCACACAATGAAAGGAGGGAACTGACTCCCTCATGTCCTCCTCTGACCTCCGTACACACACAGTGAGATAGCCAGTAAGTAAATGTAATTTTAAAAAACCATGTCAGAAGTTAGAACATCAAGTCTGAAAAACAAAACAAAACCAAAAATCCCAAACCAGTGAATTTAGAAAGGAACAAAAGAATAACACGAGAAAAGAAAAGTTATATTAAATGGTGACAATTTTGTCAACTGTGTCATAAAATCAAGTAGTATAATTATTTAGGTTTGGCTGGGAAACCTTGTAGCAATCACAGCACATATCCCATGGGTGCTCTCTCCATGTCTACTCCCAGCTCTACTAGACAAGTCTGAGAGTTGTCATGCCCTACAGTCTGAGGTAGAACCCATTCCAAAGTCCTAAGTAAAGGAAATATCTTTGCTTATATAGTAATTGAGGAACTCGGGGCCCCTTCCATTTCATGATTCTGCTAAAAGTCTTTTGGCCACCAGATGGGGAAAAAGCAAAGTCTTCATTAGGTTTTTTTTTATGGGTCAGGCCTAGATGTGGGATCATCTGCTCTACCCATTGTCCATGAGGTAGGCTTTGGTCTTACAGCTGCAGTTGACCGCAGGAAGAGAGAACAAATGAAGTATCCCTGAATGCCCATGAGACAAACACCAAACTATCTTCAGATAACAGTCAGTCCTCTGCTACTTACCATGTCCATTTTATTAATTTTCCTGACCCTTCCCCAAACATGCATTTGATACAGTCTTTGGCTTTCCATAAATTCTTGCTTGATATTGATGAATATCCTCATTTTCATGTATCTTAGTTTTTTTATACTCTCCCTTTTAAAATGACATTTGTGTGTGTGTGCTGTATTGTGTGTATGGCAGTCAGGAGACAACTTGGAGTCAGTTCTCTTATCTCCTTATTATGGGGTCCCAGTGATTAACTTGCGTCGTCAGGCTTGGCAGCAAAGCACCTTTCCTAGCCTAACCATCTCACCAACCCTTCCTTTCATCCTTCTAGTGAGTATTTATTCCTACATGATCATTTTTGATAACTCAGAAATGATTGTTTATCTCTGGTATTCAGTTTTATCTGTTGGAAATAAAGGCTGACAAGATGGGTCAGGAGGGAAAAGCCTGATGGTCATGCCTCAGTTCGCAGATGTCACAGTGGAGGAGAGAACCAGCTTCCAGAAGTTGTCCTGACTTTCATATGCTCACATCTCATCCGTCTGTCTGTCTGTCTGTCTGTCTGTCTGTCTGTCTGTCTGTCTGTCTGTCTCTCTCTCTCTCTCTCTCTCTCTCTCTCTCTCTCTCTCACACACACACACACACACACACACTGAAAAATGTTTTAAACAAGGTAAGAAAAGTTTGAAGTAGGCATATAATTTGCTCATTTCATATGGTCTGTAAGTTGTCTCCCCATGGCTGCAGTAGTGGCCACAGCTCCAGGAGTACACTTACACCACAGGTAGACAAGAGGCAGTTCTATTATGTCTGGGTTTTATGTTGGGAGACTAAAAGCTTTTCTAGAAGTTCCTGGCACCTCTTTGCTTATGTCCAGTTGGTCAGATTATGTATGAGGCAGAGAAGGCAAGAAACCTTTATATAAGATGGTTGAGAGAGAAGTCATAACAATGAGAAGGAACTCATTGACAGCCAGAGATGTATTACACAGGTAATAATCCTAACCCTCATTCTAACCAATCAGATCTTTCCTCTCATCCCAGTCAACTTTTTTTCTTTTGAGAAAGAATCTCAGTATATAGCTCTGGGTGGCCTGGAACTTTATATGTAGACCAAGATGGCCTCAAACTCATAGAGAATGCTGGAAATAATGGTATAATCAACCACACCTGGCTCCAGTCAACATTTTAATCTGTTAACAATGTGATGTTACAAATGAGCAAGATCAACTTGAAAGTAAATATCTACTGTTTTATCTTTAGAATAATAAATTCCTATGACCATTCTACATGGTAATTTGGATGTGATATACTTCTCTGTATGTTGTAAGTATGTTTTATTACTGTTGGTTAATAAAGAAGCTACTTTGGGCCTGAGCCATCTGCCAAACAATTATAATTAATATTAAACCTCCAAATGATTATTTCATAAACTACTGCAGGGATTGGCAGGCAGGAGAGAAATCAGTCCCATGGGATTGGGCGAGACGCAGAGAAACTTCTAGCTACATAATTTGAATCCAGTACCTTCCCCCCCCCCTCAATATGTGTATCATTTAGTAATCACTGAATATATTTTCCTAGGGAAAAAAATGAACAAAAAATTCACATAAAAGATACTGCAATATTGTTTCTACTATGACAAAATTGGAAGGGTTGACCCAAAAAAAAAAAAAAACCCTGATGATTTCCATATAATGAAATGCTGTGTAGCTACTAAAAATACTGCAGGGGCTGGGTCTGCTGATGCATGCCTTTCATTCCAGAACTCAGTGGGTAAAGGCAAGTGGATCTTTGTGAGTTAGCCTTGTTGTATAGCAAGCCCCAGACCAGTCAAGGTAAGACCGTGCCTCAAAAAAGAAATAAAAAAGAAACCTGAAGATAGTTATTATCTTTATCACTGTTCTGTTGCTGTGAAGAGACACTATAATCATAAAATCACTAAATCATAAAAGAAAGCATATAATTGAGACTGGCTCACTGTTTCAGAGGTTTAGTCCATTGTTGTCATGGCCACACACTGGCAAACATTGTGCTGTATACGTATCTGAGAGTTCTACATCTGAATTTACAGGTAACAAAAAGAAAAAGTCACTGCAGTACCCTGGCTTGGGCTTTTGAAACCTCGAAGCCCACCCTCAGTGACACTCCAATAAGGCGACACTAATCCTTTCCAAGTAGTGCCATTCCCAATGACTCAGCATTCAAATATATGAGCCTGTGGAGGCCATTCTTATCCAAACCATGACATTCTATTCCCTTGCCCCTATAGACTTATAGCCATGTCATAATGTAAAAAGCATTGATTTCAACTTCTAATGTCCCCACAATATTTTATAGTCTCAACACTGTTTAAAAGTCTAAGTTCAGAGTCTCTTCTGAGACTCATGGCAATCTCTTAACTGTAACCCTCAGTAAAATCAAAATAAAAAAGCAGATGACATATTTCCAACACACAGTGGCACAGAATATACTTTACCATTTCAGAAGAGAAGAAAGAGAACATAGTGGGGAAATACTGGACCAAAGCAAGACCAAGACCTGCAGAGAAAACTACATTCTGCATTTCCATGTTCAATGTCAAAGAAGTCTTCAGATTTCCAATTCCTTTTGAGCTTTGTTGACTGCATAACTTTTTTTCTGATGGGCTGGTTCCACACCTGGTACCCTCTGGCATCTCCAATATTTTGGGGTCTCCAACACAGTCCAGATTTTACCGTCACAAATGGGCCTCCATGCAGGGGCATCCCTGATACGCTCCTGGCCTCAGCAGCTTTTCTTAGCCAAGAAGGCAGATTCCACAACCCCTTTCTTGTGTCTTTGACTATAAAGCCAGAACCACAAGGCCAGCACTGCCAAGTTCTGCTTCCTGGGGCTGGAACTTGGTCCCCTCTTTCAAATACATTTACATCAGTTTTCTGTTTTTGATAGCTTCTTTCACTGTTTATACTTTTCCTTAATTTCTTTTCACAAATTGAAGACATAACTGGGTGGGGTTATGTCTGAGATCACCATTTCCTTTATTCCATTTAGTGTCAGGTTTTTCTGTACACCTTTTATCTCCTTGAACACTGGACTTAGTGCCATTACACTTCCTGGTGTTTGTAATTGTTTGGTGTTTGTAAGTCCTTTCTCTTCAGACTATATTCTTTGTATTTTTCCTTGCTCAACTTGTTCATTTTCATTGCAGATCTGCATAAGAATGACCACTAGTAGTCACATGGCAGTCAATACTAGGCTGTCTTGAAATCTCTACCAGTGCCATTAACCCAAAAGTTTTCAGTTAAGCTTTAGGCAGACTTTTAGGACAAGGGCAAAACACACCACTTTCTCTGCTAAAATATCATCAGAATGGTCTCTAGGCTACTGTTTACCTCTGAAACTTCTTGAGCTGGGATCCCACAGTTCAAATTACCCTCAGCATTGTCTTCCTTGCTCCAACTGTTATGGCACATTAAGCCCCATGTAAAGTGTTCAACTGCTTTCCTAATTCAATGTCTACATTCTGCCAACAAGCAGCATGGCCAGGCCTATCATAGCAACACCTCATGTGGTAGTTTGAATGTAATTGGCCCCCATGAGCTTCCAGGGAGTGACACTATTGGGAGGTATGGCCTGGTTGAAGGAAGTGTGTCACTGTGGGTGAGGCTTTGAGGTCTCTTTTGCTTCAACTTCACTCAGTGTCACAGAATTGCCTCCCTCCAAGATGTAGGACTCCAAGCTACTTCTCCAGCACCATGTCTGCCTGCATCACCATGTTCCCCATCATGATGATAAGGGACTGAACCTCTGAAACGGCAAGCAAGCCACCCAATTAAACATTTTCCTTATAAGAGTTGCCGTGTCATGGTGTCTCTTCACAACAATAAAAACCCTAAGTAACATACCTTACTTCTGGTACCAACTTCTGTCTTGGTCAGTGTTCTGTTGGTGTGAAGAGATATCATGACTGTGAAAACTCATATAAAAGAAAGCATTTAATTGGAGCTTGTTTACAGTTTCAGAAGTTCAGTATGGCTGGGGACACAATGGCACTCTGACAGATATGGTGCTGGAGAAGTACCTGAGTTCTACATCTAGATCCATAGGCAGCAGGAAGAAGAGCTACTGGGTTTGAAACCTCAAAGCCCACCCGCAGTGACAGATCTCCTCCAACAAGGCCACACCCAATGCTTCCCAAGTACTGTCATGCCCTGTACCAAGCGTTCAAATATATGCTCCTCTAGGGACCATTCTTACTCAAACCACCACAGTTACTGATGGTGAAGCACTGCCGCAATATTATCAAATAGTTAAAAAGTGCCATTTTAAATGATATTGTTTTTGAGACAGCTGGCCTGGAACTCAGTAAGTAGCCCATACTACCCTTGAACCTGTAATCCTAGCTCTGTCTCCTAAGGGTTGGGATTACAAGTATCCACCACCACATTTGCCTTTTTAATTTTTATAAGTGTATACATTGAGAGCAGATTCTTCATAGAACCCTCACCAAGCTGTTACAACTTGTAGATGGAAGAATTTTTATTTTCTATAAGTGTTTGCTGTTGTCCACATTTTATGTATTTTTCATATGAGCACACTTATATACATTTTTTTTCAATACAGGGTTTCTTTGTGTGACTTTGGAGCCTGTCCTGAAACTCAAGAGATATGCCTACCTCTGTCTCCCAAGGGCTGGATTAAAGGCGTTTACCACCACCACCAGATCCCATTACAGAATCTTTAGAAAATACTTTAGAAATACAGTGCAAGTTGAACTTCTTACTGATGTGAACTGCACAAAGATCTTCATAAAGCTTTCCTCCTGTAATTCCCTGCTTTGCTTGATCCTACCAGGAGAGCAACACTTCTTGTTGATGGTCTATTAAAATATAGTTAGTCTCTAAGCTAAGGCCACAATTCAAGTGAATCACAGAGACTTGAGGGCAGGAACCTGAAGCAAAGATGGTTTGTTTCCACCTTAGGTTGGTGGCATGCTCCCTTGGAAAACTTATTAAGTTTCAGTTTTCACCAAGTATGAAAAGCTGTAGGCCATGCATAGTGGCACACACCCTTAATCCCAGCACTTGGGATGCACAGAAAGGCAGATCTCTTGAGTTCGAGGCCAGCCTGGTCTACATATTGAGTTCCAGGACAGCAAGGGCTACATAGTTGTCGGGAGCTATGCAGCCTAGTCTCAGACCAACATATGACTGCCTGTCCAGCGGATTTCTTCGAAACAAGGCACCTGTGGAAATGGATTCTCACTTGGTAAGTAGTCCACAGGACAGTAGAAATTTGCAAACTTCATTCAGTTTACAGGTTCTTTCCTCACATTATATTGTCGATTCTTTGGGCAGTTTTTACTTTGTCAGTCACACATGCAACAGCTGCAATTTCCCCTGCAAATTCTGTTCTTTCTCAAATATTTTCCCCTAAGATTCATCAGGGGGCTAATGCTTCTCAAATCTCTCATCTGGAATTACTTGTTACAACTCCTAATCCTGGGAACTTTTCTGACTCAATAGAGACAATTAGGTACATATGAGAAAACAACACTTGAAACGTTAACCATGTCTCACAGTTATGGAAAGGAGAGTAAGACATGCATATAGGGAATAGGAAAAGTCTCAGCTGTGTGCATAGTGCCAACTGTTAAGAGTAAGTTCCCTGGACACCAGTGTATAAAGTCAATGATAGAACTTAGTGTGATCCAATGGGAAAAACGCAACATAAAATATGGAATGGAAAGATCTATCTTTACTATACACATGAGCTTATATTGGTGGGAAAAGTATGGTATAGTGAGACGGGAAAAGAGTGCCTTATCAAAGTCCTCCTTTTACAGAGATTGAGACATGGGACGCTCTGTAGAAAGGGAACTATATAAAAGCATATCTTGCATCTCCTGAGTAAATTGGGACCTGGGGACCATGGGAGACGGTTGAAGGGGAGGGGAGAGAAAGGAAGGGGAGCAGAGAAAAATGTATGGCTCAATAAAATCAATTTTTTAAAAAGCATATCTTGCAGACATGAAAGAATTGTTGGGGTGAATGGAGTGGTGACTAAGTTGTTAAGAGCTCTACCAGAGAATCCAGGTGGCAGCTCACAACTGTCAGTCACTCCAGGACCCAACACCCTCACACAGACATACATATAGGCAAAACACCAATAAAATAAAAATAAAAAATTTAAAAAATAATGGTTTGGATTTGAACATTGTTGTCCTTAAAGCATTGTACATGTCCCTTACTATTACTACTTTTTAACTTGTAACTGCAAGTAGCTGCCCCTGACATAAGTGCTTCAAGAGCAGGGTGTGCCTGGCTCCATGTTTAGTTAAGCCTGCAAAAATGCTGAACTTTGTCTAGAATAAGGGTACGTAGGGGATGAGAAAGTGTATTTGGGGAAGCATAAAGGGGAATGGGGAACTTTTTAGCTTTTTATGATTACAATGTATTTCTTGAAATACGTATTTTTTTAAAAGTAGAAAATAGGAACCAATAATAAAGCTGTTTATGTAAGCCTGGTTGAACAAACTGTGTTAAAGTATAGAGACGGATCAAGATATTCAGGGCCACTTGAGTGCAGTCCACTTGGTCAGAATTTTTTCTTGCACTGGTGCCCTTTCCCTTGTCTCCGGACCTGAACCCCAGCTGAGGCTGGACCCTGGCACATAGTGAGACCCTGTCTTGAGAAACAAGCAAACGAAAACAAAAAGGGGGGAAAAAAGCAAACTTTGTCTCCATGTCAGTTTGCATGTACACCCTCACAGACATTCTACACAGCCGTGTGACCAGAGCACCCAGGTGGCAGTTACTGCTGGAGGTGAGGTGGCCTTTCAGCTTCTTGCTAGTTTAAAGTAGTCTTCAAAATCCGGCCTCCCCATTAGTGCAACTGCTGGCTTTGCTTCCTTAGGGTCCACATTGGTGGCACATACCGTACTTAGTGAAAGACGCCAGTCAGTTCTTCAGCTGGAGAACAGGAGACATCATCCCAGCATGTGATCCTGAGGACAGAAGTGGGCAAGCAGTTAGATCCTCGCACATTCAGACTTCTTTCTAGTCTTTTTCTGTTGTTTGTGTGTAGATTATATATATTTTCTCTTAGAGCGTGTGTGTATGTGTGTGTGTGTGTGCATGTGCCTGCACACACATGTATGAGTGGACATGCCTCAGAGAAACATAAAATCCTCCTAGATACAGAGTTCAGAGTTACACATAATTGTAAGCTACCTGACGTGGGTGCTGGGGATCAAACCTGAGTCCTATATAAGAGCAGTAAAACTCCTAACCCCTGAGCCACCGATCTAGTCTCTTTATGTGTGTTTTTGAGATTGCATCTCATTGTGTAGATTTTTCTGGCTTTGGGTTTACTGGGCTCTGACCTTACTATGTAATCTAGCCTGGCCTCAAATACACTGTGTAGTCCAGGCTGGCACTGAATTCAGGATTCAGCTCCCTTAATCTCCCAAACAAGTAGCAAACAAGTACCACTACACTGGACTGTCCTACAGCCCACGTTTTCAAATAAGAGAAGCTGCATGTTGTATACTGGAAACCCAGCTTCTGCAAGAGGGCATTTCCATTGATTGGTATGTATGAACAGATTTTTCTTTCTTCTGAAAGAAAAGGCATTGTATGAAATATGCAAAATATACTATTGCAAATAACCCCTGAAAACAGTCTTTTATTGGTAGGCAAACTATATGAGGAAGGGAAAGATAACCCTATGTGCTTCCTGAAGTCTTTGGGTAAGAATACAGGAATTTGAGAATTTGAATATTTTCAAGTTCAGTAATTAGCCAGAAGTAATGTAGCCTGTCAAATATTCCAAGGCATGCAGATTTTATATGGTTTAAATAAATTTTTGAGATATTATCTACTTTTATATAACAGTCCTAGAAATAACAACCTCTGACTTTTCATGTGAATAACTGCAAACTGTATTACTTGGAATATCTTTGAGCAGCCAAGGAAAAATGCCTAGATATCATCGACGACTCTGAAGTTAGTTTCCCAGAAGAAACCAGGAGGGGAATAGTCCCATACATACACTGCTGCCTCAGAAGCACCAATTGGTGCCTGTGAATATTTTATTTTAGGGGGTGTGATGCCGGAGAGGATTAGACCCAGGGCTTCAAGCGTCTAGTTGTTTTACTGTTGACATAGATGGCTGACTCCCCATGGAGGTTTTAACTGGAAATACTTAGTGTAGGTGTGCTTTGCCTTCATGGCATTTTTCAATCCACCACTTGCAAGAAATGCTACTTCCTTGTCCTATAACCAAGGTGACTTGAAGTCTCCAAAGCTTTGCTCTGTCTTTTGAAGGTCTAGAAATGTAACCTTGTCGACCCAAAACAGTATAGTTCTCGCTCAGTCATGTGCTTCAGGCACAGAGCCTGTCATTACTGGGTATGGTGAAGGGCATCTTTTAAATGTGAGATAACTTCTTGGCAGTGGCCATTTAGTGGAATGTGGCAGTCCTTACCCCTGTGGTAGATGGTAAGGTTAAGGAAACGGTCACCTCTAATGACAGCCTGCTTGTGCTGTTCCCAATGTCATTAAAAACACCCTAGCTTGCCATCTGTGTTCATTGCTACAGGCAAACTTGGTTCTAAGGTGCCAAACTGTACAGACAAACGTTGTGTGACAATTCTAGGGAAGTAATTTTAGAGACAATGCTAGGAAACAGTCTTGAATCTTAATAGATGCATGACGGTGCTCTAAAGTTCACCTACTAAATCTCTAGACCTTTACTTGGTGAAGGAAACCATCTCACACACACATACTTTCTCCTAAAGTACATATGTGTATTATATATGTTTACGATTTGTGTTTTAAATGGATGCATTTTTCTGGTATCAGTTCTTAACTATTGAGTGAGAACTAAGTCTGATAATGAAGACTTTAAGAATTAGGAATACCTTTTTAAATTATAAGAGAATGATGAACATAAAACTCATATTATGACACCATGGTTTGTAATAGGAAGTCAAGTTTGCTAATGATCTGTGAAATTACATAATTATTTCCAAAAAGCTTACTCCCATTCTTTGGCCTCATAAACTGCACGATTGACCAGGCAGAAATGTCAGAAGCACAGCTGATTATTTTCTGGCTCTACACCAGTGATCTAGAAGTGTTTAATAAATAAACACTTACCCAGCCTGCAAGCAGAGCATGTTATAGCTGAAGCCATTATATTTTCTATCTGGTCAAGTGTCCTAGCTAAGTCAGGGGAAGCTAGTCAGGGATACTAGATATGCTGGAAACACAGATAAGTTTGTGTGTGCACCACCAGTATCTGGCAAAAACTCTGGCCTCTGTGAGAACAGCAAGTACTCTGAACCACTGAGTCATCTTTCCAGACCCTTACATGTATTTTTAAATAACAGTTTAACAGTTTTTGCAATTATAGGTGACATGTGACTAAGTCAGTTGGACTCTGTGAGTGGTATAACATGTGTTGGGGGGTGGTGACAGTGTTGGTCACTCACCACTTTGTTTTGAATGTTAGTATCATCCTCCCGCAGCTCTCTTTGCTGCCAGATGCCCCTTCTATTTTCAGCTTGTTCTACAAGCTATATACTGATTCCCTCCTTGGAAACTTCTAAAGGTTCTCTTGCCTTGCAACACCGAGAAAGCCCTACAACCTGGCATTGTCGGATGTCCAAAGTATCCTCTTTGAGTCTTCCAAGCACCAATCTTATGTACTCTTTGATTTCCAATAGTTGTGTGTGTTGTTGTTGTTGCTGTTGCTGTTTTCAGACAGGGTTTCTCTGTGTAGCTGTCCTGGGACTCACTGTGTAGACCAGGACGACTGGCCTGAAACCCAGAGAGCTACCCCACTCTGCCTCCCTTAGTGCTGGGATTAAAGGCATGCACCACCATTGCCTGGCTCAGTCTCCAATACTTTAGTCCAACAGAATCATCATTAATTCCACTGTACTCTTTAATGCCCTTGGTTCAGCCCATCATGCTCTTCTATGCCACCTAGAATATCTGCCTCTATGCCTTCATCACTGGCATTCAAAATCCTACATAAAAAGATTCTGTGTTTGTGCGCAAGCCTGCACATCCACATGACCGTTTGTGGGAGCCAGAGGTCAATATTGGGTGTCTTCCTCAATTGCTCTTATCCTTATTTTTGAGACAGTATCTCTCCCAGAGATTACCAGTTGGGCTAGACTGGTTGGTTGGCCATCAAGCCCCAGAGATCCTGCAGTCTCCACCTCTCAGTACTGGAATGAGAACTCGGGTCCTAATGCTTGTGTGGCAGGCACTTTACCAATTGAACCATTTTGACCTTGAAAGATACTATTTTAATGTGATAAAAAGAATCCTGTAATCTTCGGAATTTTTTAGTGACTGTACTGTATCTTAGTTAGAGTTTCTATTATGTGAAGAGATACCATGGCCATAACAACTTTATAAAGGGCATAAATGAAGATCCAGGGAGCTCTGGAGAATAATGGAAGGGTGGAAGCCCTGAAAGAGCAGCTGGAGATAAGTAGAATAAAATGGCCATTCATAGTAAGAGCTAATTATGTAAATTCATTTCTAGACTTAGCTTTTGGAATTTCCATGACCTGTGCCCCGTTTGGATCCTGGCACACCTGGCCTGTCTTCTTCACATTGATCCGGGCCACCAGGTCTGGTTGGCTGACCTGAGAGAATAACTTCTACTTTGCCTGTTGCTCGGGATCAGGGTGTCACCTGGTTCTGTTTCTGTTGCTTTCCATTTCTCATCTCATTAATAGAATTCCAATTATATTTCTTCCAGAAGATACTCTTTGAGCACCTAGATGGCATGTCAGGCACTTTGTTATGTGCAAGGGGACATAAAATTAGCAGATCTGAAAGGGGACATTACGATTAACAAATCTGATGTGTCTCTGCCTCATGGAGCACACTGATTTTCACACTAAAAGAATTGTGTTAGATGGGCAAGTTGGATGGCTGCTAATATTAAAACAACGTTTTGAAAAAAAAATCCACTATTTAGTTATCAGTTCCTAGCTTTAGTCTAACCACCAGGTCACCAAGGAGCAGATCTGTGTTCTAGAGAGTCTTCTCTCAGCTAGAGAAAGTGCAAAACTCATCACAGGAGCTTGGCTGCTTGGAAGGACAGCAACTCTGGATGCTCATGCTCCAAGGAGAGACGTTCCCCACCTCCAACCCTAAGACAATTCTGCTGAACAGGTAGCCAGCTTTTTGGATGACCTCTAAACCTATTTTTAAAAAGTACATACCTCTTTGTTCATGTAAAAGTTGACAGATTTTTTTTGTCATAAGTTTAAACAAAAGCATATTGCATACGCCCTATTTTGTAATGTGTCGTGGTGTTGTAAGTACTGGCATTCTGTCATCCAGTGCTCCTGCTTTTAAAGACGGCCAGCCGGGTAAGCATTCCTTAGTGATCTGATAGTGTCAACAATGCTCATAATCTACTTTAAAATTCTGAGGCCTGTGATATTTTGCCACCAGTGACATGAGGAAGTTAGCTGGCACAGCCCAGAGGCAGCGCCAACAGGTGTCTGCCAGCGCGAGACTCAGGTGGCTGACAGAACGTCTGAGACTTTGCTAACTATCATTTTTATTGATGAAAACTGGGCTATTAATAGTAAATGGCGTGTGAATGCTAGCAGAGGGTTTTCCCAGGGCAATCAGGGAGATCAAGACATGTGCTCTGGCTTTAGAACTGCTCCCTACTCTGGCATGAAGGGGTGACCTTCATTTTCCAGCAGGCTGACTGAAAAGGAAGAGTTGGTGTGAAGGCCTGCCACTGTGGTCAGAACTTCTCCAGGTATGGGACAGAACGGGGTCCCAGGAGCTGGAGGCCAGGATGGGGCCTTTTCAAACAAACTAAGACACAGCAAAAATATCTCAGGTGTGTGTGTGTGTGTGTGTGAGAGAGAGAGAGAGAGAGAGAGACAGAGAGAGACAGAGACAGAGAGAGACAGAGAGATAGAGACAGAGACAGAGAGAGACAGACAGAGAGAGACAGAGAGAAACTGATGGCCCAAATCATGGGGAGTATGAGACTAAGTTCTGGAATGTTCAGCTAGCTGCCTCTAGGCAGTTGTTGGCAAGCTGCTGTATAAACTACTTTGTAATTGTTGGTTAATATTTGACAAAGGCCTGTGTTTAATAGGACTTGATCTGTTTGAGGTGTTGTTCACACCCATCAGTGAGATTGTGGGCACTAGGTAGATTTTATTTACTGCAAGATAGTTTTGGTTGCTACTGAAAGTCACCTGACATGGACATAGTTAAGTTATATTATTATTTCATGACAACCATTATCTCTTTTTAATCATTCAGATTATTTAAAATAATGTTTCAAGCATGGTAAATTTTTATATCTATGTATTTCTTTGGCACAGACTTTTTCTGTTGCATTATTTTTGTAAGTTTGTTATTTTTTATCATATTTCTTTGAAATACATTTTATTTTGCAAAGTAAATCAAATCATGCATGTATTCTATATTTATCTTTCTTTATAGCCATTTAAAACTTGTTTGTGAATGTTGGGTCCAAAGTATTAAAATACTCGCATTACATGATCAGTACAAATTATGAGTAGCATAGTTGATCACACATTGATGACACATGTTGTTACTCACTAAGCACAAAATGAACTTTTATTGAAAAGTTCTCCTTTGATAAGGTAAATGAGGACTCTCAGTGAATAGCTAGTACTAAAAAGGACCAGTGAAAGAAACACAGTTTGACCCTGAAACCAGAGCCATCTCAGTACCGGCCAACTAAACTAACCAATCCCTGAGCAGAAAATCTTCTCCCTGGGAAAACTCTGCCCCTTAGAAGCCCTATATAAACCCCTTTGCCTGTTCATTTGCAGGCTGTCGTTTCCCACCCTAGCAGAGGCAGCCACTCTCCTGGATTCCTCCCCAAATAAATCTCATTCTTAAAAGAGTGCTGGATGAAGATCTTCATTTGCCTGTACAGAATAGAAGAAGCTTGCTAAAACATTCCCCTAGGGGCACTGAGCAGAAAAACCTGGCTGAGATGTTCCCTTAGTGGGACTGAGCAAGGCCTAGCAGAAAAAGCAACTTTTCACTGGAGCTGGAAGAGATTGCTACATTTCTGCCAGGGCTTCCTTTTTAGCAGAGTGTAGCAGAAGTAATATCTTGGGCGGCAGAAGAAGCCAATGGCTCTGCTAGGACATTCCCTTAGAGGAACAGAGCAAAGCTGAGCTGTACTGGCTCTCTCTAGAAGAGGAGCAGGATTGTTATCTACAGGGAGATCATCCCTCATTACACCCCAGCTTCAGGTAGTCTGGCTTTCCTACAAGTCAGGATACCTTTCCCTCCAGGGCTGAGCTGTCCTATTGCAGCTCTAGGTATAGCCTGGTTTCTGGATAACTCAGGATATCTTTGCAGCTCCAGATCTGTAACATGTTTGCTTACACTTTGGATATAATGGCTAATGAACGCTTCCTGTCCACACAGACAAACACAATTGAAACTTTTATTACAGTGGGAATTTTGTTTTGGTTTTTGTTTTTCAAGACAGGGTTTCTCTATATAACAGTCCTGGTTATATTTGGAACTCTCTTTGTACACCAGACTGGCCTCAAACTCACAGAGATCTGCCTGCTTCTGCCTCCAGGGTGCTGGAATTAAAGGAGTCATGCCCAGCACAGTGAGAATTTTTTATTCTTTAGATGTTTCCACAATATTTTTTTCTTTTCTTTTTTTTGCCAAAAAATCACATTATGATTTTTTTATATATAAAAAAATGATTTGTTCTGACACATCAACTGACCACTCCCTATCTATTTACAATGCAGGCTGATATTTAGAAAGCCATTGGCTCTCGGGTTGGACACTACACAACTCACATACAGCACTTACAAGTCCTGCTCTGAGACTCTAAGGCCTTTACTTCTGGTGATGTGAATCAAGTGGAGTAAGGGGGATGAGGACTTTGAGTCCAGCCAGGCCCAAAGGCGGAGCCAGTTTAGGAACGAGTTCTCTAAGGAGAGAAGGATATGACAGACCCATCAGAACCACATGTGTCATGGACCCTGGAGGAGTCCTCAGTTTCATGGGTTCTTAAGGACTGGTGGTTTATTTAGCTCTGTGATGAATCTGGCAAATAATTTGCAGCTTGGTGATAAAGGGGCAGGGAGAATGAATGGAGCCACATGTAAAGGAATCCCACCAAGGATGGAGAAGGCAGTAAATCACCTGTAGGTGATTGGAACCACTCAAAGAGCCCTCCTTAGATTCTTCCCTGAATTGTTGTCCACAGTAACTGGATACAAACTCAGAAAGGGGAGGGTTGTTGCCCCAGAGTCAACAGTCTCAACACTTTCCATTTCAGAGAATTTTGTTGTGGTTTTGGCAAAAGGCATAATATAAAATGTACTATCCTGCTTTTTAGTTCATAGTTCAGTATATGAAACATGTTCATAATGCCGTGCAGCTGGCACTGCTATCTTTATCTATAATTCATACAGTCTTCATTATACTATATACATATACTATACCCATCATACACTATACCCATTAAGTGAAATTTTCCTATTGTCTTTGTCCTGGTAACCACTATGCTATGCTATGAGTTTGGTTATTCAAAGTACCTCCTTTAGGTAGAATCATACACTGGTTTGTTGGAGTCCAGCCTCGGTGGGGTTAAATATTCCAGGGTAGGAACATGAGGATTAGAAAAATTAAACAAAAGAAACAGAAAAAAAAAACACCCAGAAATACAGGATAGCATCAGGAAAGAAATTTAGTGAATATTGAAATCTGAATATGCCTGCATTTATTTTCCATATGCTTATACACCCCAATTCAAAAAAGGGGGGAAGAAGGCAAAAGGCTGCTTTAACATGACACAAATGACAAACAGAAAAATTACTTGCTTCAATACTTGAAATATCAAGCAATATATTGTAGCATGAGGACCTACTAGTTGGGGTTTCCTTTCTGTCCAGCTCCCACAGCCAGTAAGCCCCAAAGAAAATCACACAGAGAGTCTGTATTAATTATAAACTGATTGGCCCATTAGCTCAGGCTTCTTGCTACCTCTTATAACTTATATCAACCCATTATTCTTATCTATGTTAGCCACATGGCTCACCTTTTTCAGTGGGACTGGTCACATCTTGCTTCTTCTGTGATCTGGACAGGACTCGGGAGAAATGGGCTTCTTCCTTCCCAGCATTCTCCTGTTCTCATCACCCTGCCTCTACTTCCTGTCTGGTTGACCCACCTATACTTCCTGATTGGCTAATCAGTGTTTATTTAAAATATAATTGACAGAATACAGACAATTCTCCCTCGCCACTTCCCCCTCTCTTTTCCTGGCCCCTCTTGCTACAGAATGGCGCCCACGTGAATAACTGCATCCACAGAAAGCCTGAGAAAGCTTGGGAAGGAATAGAGTAAAGCATGTTTTCTTAGTAGCAGCAATTTCTTGTGTCTGCTCTGCTTGCTAGAGGCAAACACTCTCATTTAAGAGAGTCTTCCTGACTCAGCTTTAGCTGCAAAACCCTGCAGCTCTTTAAGAGGTCCTGCCATGAAACACTTAAATGGCGTTGATAAAAGCCGACCACATGCTTGTTGGTTTTCAGCCATAGCAGGAAAAAAGCTATGCCGTTTTAAAATTCCGGCTTTCTAGGCCATCCTGCCAGAGAAAACTCTGACTCTTTGAGGCAGGAGGTCTGGCTACAGAGAGAGCATTTGAGTGTTGTTTGTGAACATACTGTTGCAGCTTGCCTGCTGGCAAGGACCTTGAAATGCCATAGAGCTGTGTCAATAAACAAGGCTCCGACCTGTACCTCTACCATGAGGCTGGAATTTCATAAAGCTAAGGAATGGGCTAGATCCAGCCATTAAAGCCACGGCTTTAATCCTACCCAAATTTCTTGGTAAATTAAAGACTCATGTGGTCACAAAAAGAGAGATATACAGTAAAGAGAGATTCAAAGAAAAAAACCTCTAAATGGTTTACTGGGTGTTAAAAATATATGAAGGCTTGGGGAAAAAAGGTTAAATTCCTTAAAATAAAAAAAAAGAGAGTAGTTGGGTATTGTGGTACACACCTTTAATCCCAACACTTGGGAGGCAGAGGTAGACTGACTTCTGTGAGTTCAAGGTGTGGTAACACACACCTTTAATCCCAATGCCTGGGAGGCAGAGGCAGACAGAGCTCTGTGAGTTCAAGGTGTGGTAGCACATGCCTTTAATCCCAGAACTTGGGAGGCAGAGGCTTGTGAATCTCTGTGAGTTCAAGGACAGCCTGGTCTACAGAGAGTTTTCCAGGACAAAGATACACAGAGAACCTGTCTCAAAAAGCCAAAAGTTAAAAGTAAAAATAAGAGAAATAGAGGTTAAAATAAAGCCACATAAAGATGAAAAATACACAGAGAATCTTGATACTGTATGTTATTATGCTCTCTTTGAATTGCTTGAATGCTGAGGAAGGAGCAACAGCTGCTAAAAGATATTTGATTATAAATGCTGCTGGATTAATCCAAGATAGGTATTTTGAAAATACCTTGACTTCAAAACTGAAGTCAAAAGGTATGTTACTTTGGAGAAGAGATTTTGCTTTTGTTTCCACAGAAAATGAGAGGCTGTGGATTCATTCTGAGCTAAGAAAAGTCAGGTTTGATTAAGGAAGACCACCTGAGAAATCTCTGATAGGAACAGATGGCCCAGATGTCTGAGTTCTTCGTCCAGGACAGGTTCAAGATGCTTCCTGAGATGATCAAGATTCACAGGATACTCCAGTCAGGACTTGATCATAATTCTAATTTTTTTAGGTACCCATAACATTATCAATGCCCCCAACCAGCCGGAAATAGCCTGGAATGCTACACCTACATTCCCCAAAAATGGACTATGGATATTTTCATTTGTTTAAAAATAAAAGAGGGAGGAGGGGAGGTGGGGGTGTGGGAGGGAAATGGGATGGGAGGAGGTGGAAATTTTTAATAAATAAATAAAAAATAAGAGGGGGAAGTGGTATGGGAGAATTGTCTGTATTCTGTCAATCATGTTTTAAATAAATGCTGATTGGACTGGGAGGAAGTATAGGCAGGTCAACCAGACAGGAAGTAAAGGTGGGGCGATGAGAACAGGAGAATTCTGGGAAGGAGAAATTCCTTCCTCTCTAGTCCTGCCTAGATCACGAAAGAAGCAGGATGTGACCTGCCCTGCTGAAAAAGGTGCTAAGCCTTGTGGCTAACATAGACTAGAATAATGGGCTAACATAAGTTATAAGAGCTAATATGAAGCCTGAGTTAATGGGCCAATCAGTTTATGATTAATGGAGACCTCTGTGTGATTTTCCTTGGGACCTAATGACTGTGGGAACCGGGTAGGACAGAAACCCCAACTAGCAAGCCCTTATGTTACAATATATCCTTTATTTAGTCAAGTATTCTGTTGTTTAGGCAGGACATGTAACCACCACACCTTAGACCAAGCATTCTGTAGGCAGCCACTCTCTGGGTCATATCCTTGAAGGAGAAGAAATAGGCTTGAATTCTCTGACCTTTGGTCAAGGTAGAGCAGATCCACCTCTGTGGGCCATCTTAATGTCCAAAACACTAAGTAACCACACCATAAGTCAGTATATCTTGTTTGTAGCCACTCCTTAAGTTAGATTTCTTGCCAATAACTTTGAAAGAGCAAGAGTAGGCTTAAGTTCTATGACCTTCAGTCAAAGTGGAGGAGACCCACTTCTGTGGATCCCCACATATACCTCCCTTTTTAATTTATTTAGTAAAGCCTATGCTTTTACTATAGGACAGACAACTGTGCCTGGCTTAGGTGGCCCTTCTTCCGCTTTCTAGACTTACCGATCATTGCTACATATATTCTATCATGTATGTCCTGTTTTAGGTTGTCTGGAGGGAAAAAGATCTTATCCATTATTGACTTACAGCCTCTGTAAATAAAAACTTAAAGGAGAGTGCATCTCTAGGCGCTGTGCACCTCTGAGCCAACTTTCTGTCAAGAGAGTTCACCAACAACTAGATAATCATATGCAGGTAGATAATGCTTTGCTATACATGTTCCTATGGCCACAATATCTCCTAATAAAGGAGTGGAGGGACCAAGATGGTGTGGTCTTTTTAAATTGGTCCAGGATGTCTTTAACAGTTTTTAGCTGTATCAAAATCCAAATTTTTTTGTTTTGTTTTGTTTTGTTTTGTTTTTGTTTTGTTTTGTTTTTTCAAGACTGGGATTCTCTATAGCTTTGGATCCTGTCCAGGAACTAGGTCCTGTAGGCCTGACTCTGCCTCCTGAGTACTGGGATTAAAGGCATATGCTACCACCACCCAACTTCAAATTTATCTTATTAAACATATAAAAATCTAAGGACGTATCATGTCAAATTTTTCTCAGACAAGTTCTAATCTTTTTTTAATCACTAACATGTTCATAGTGAACTAAAGCAGTTACAAACATTAACAGGTCAATACCATAATTCTAGTGTGAAAATTAACAACAAGCACACAATTTTTTCAATCACAATTCTCTGAAATCCATTCTAATAAAAAGACAAGAAGAGGTTTCTGTGATGGGTGAGCTATGAGTCTTTCTTCTCTCTTATAGTCCAATTATATTGCTGCTTCTAACTTTCAAAGATAAGTTCAAACTGTCCCAGTCTATGAATAGCAGAAAAAACTTTTATGCCATTCCTCCTTTTCTCTGAAGAGGGGCTTCATTCACTCTTTGCCTCTATAATAGTGTTCCATTGCTTTAACAAGTCTCTTTCCCCCAGAGGGGAAATTTTCTGAGGTCTCAATTCTTAGGTCCTTTATTTATTTATTGCTGATTGACTACCATACTGGCAAAAATGAATTCTGTATTCCAAGATATAATATAGATAAACTGCCAAATATTCAATCAGCATTCTTGGGCCAGCTCCAAAGTAAATAGAACTCACTAAGATCTGGAAGTTTGTGTGGTAGGTCCACCAAAAAGCTAGGAATCACCAACCATTACCATGGTCTTTCTTCCCTTCTTAGACTACAGCATGACATAGAGGGTCAGGAACGCAGGTTCAGCAGTCTCACTCCGTAACTTCTCTGTGGTGTCACCAGCGGATACGATGCATCAGACATTCTAGAAGCCATTATGCCTCATTCTTCTCCTGTGAAAAAACAGAGATATGCCTTCAACCCCATAATTATAAACAAGGTCAGGTCCTTTCCATAATCCAGTGCAAGGGTCTTTCCACTTTGATTTAGCAAAGGCTGCCCTGATGCCATCATGTCAAAATCTGTTCAGAGTAGATTGCTTATGGGTAACTACATTCAAGGAGTTTAGAGTAAAAAAAGGCATGATTTAAAACATTATGTGGTGACTGAAAGTATAATTCCCCCTTTTTTTCTTTAGAAGTTGTGTTTTCAAGGAGGCATGGGCACACTCCACAATTCCTTGTCCTTGAGGATTATAAGAAATACCTGTTTTATGTCTGATATCCCAGTGAGAACAAAATTGCTAAAATGCTTTATTAATATATCTAGATCCATTTTCTGTCTTTATAGTTTTAGGGATTCCCATATATGAAAAATACTTTAAGCAATTATTATCACATACTTAGTGACTTCTCCAGTCTGTGCAGAGGTCATTAAAAAACCTGAATATGTATTAATTATCACATGCACATATCCTAATTTGTCAAATTCTGCAACATGAGTAGCATTCATTTGCCATAAATGATTAGGAAGCCGGCCTTGAGAATTTACTCCTGATGAGGTACAAGTAAATATTGTGGGTATATATCACATTGATTAGCAATCTGGTGAACAATTTCTCTTGTTAATCCAAACTGGTTTCTTAAACTTCTATTATTGTGATGATGTAAAGCATGAGATTGCTGAGCATGCTCAGCCTGAGATAAAGTAATCAATTGAGTAAGTTTATCAGCTAAAGCATTACCTTCAGTCAATGGACTAGGAAGACTTGAATGTGCTCTAATATGACCTACAAAGCATGGCATTTTTCTTTGATTAATGGCATCTTGAATTTGCAGAAACAGCATTTTAATTTATTACTAGTCCCAATACAAGCAACTGTTTCTATCACCTGAAGAGCTTTAAAAATGTAGTGACTGTCAGTATATAAATTAAATGCCTTATCTGCAAAAAACTGGAATACTACTGCAACAGTTTGCAGCCCAACTATTTGTGCTGAGACCAGCTCTGTTCGTATTATGTATCCTTTACCATCAACAACGTATGCTGCTCTTCCATCGGAAGAACTAGCCGTAAAAATTAACATAGCATCCCTTAAGGGATCCTTCATTGCAATTTTTTGGGAAAATAAATAAATGTAGTTGTGGGAATTGAAGCAATTGATCAGCTGGGAAAAGATTATTAATCTGGCCTTCAAACTGAGCAAATGCAGTTGCCCAAGAATCACTATTTTGAAATAACCAATCAATCTATTGCTTAGTATAAGGAACATTGACTACATTAGGTTCCCTACAAAAATGAAGCTGGATCCCACCCCAATTTTCTGTACTAAACAAGTTACTGCTTCAAAATAAGAGTTTAATATCTTGACTGGTGAAACAGGAAGGTGTATCCACTTAAGCAGATTGTTTTGCCATAATACCACTGTGGGAGTAAGTTTTATATATAATATACATGTTTGCCAATGTTGATCATAATTAATATAGTGTACCTGCTGTTTCTGTATTGCATATCCCACCTGTGTCAGTACCTGTCTAGCAGTGTCTGTAAGGTGTCTGGTGGGATCTGGGTGACTGCTCCCCTTAAGAACTTCATTTAGTGACTCAAGGTCTCCCATAGGGAATTTTAAATAAGGTCTCAGCCCCTGAATATCTCCTAACAATCTCTGAAAATCATTCAGAGACTATAGGCTATCCTTCCCAATTTCTAGTATCTGAGGCTTAATTTCTTTATGGTAAAACATATGACCTAAATACTGGAAAGGTGGGTGCCTCTGCACTTTCTCTGGGGCAATAACTAACCCTACATGGGTAAGACTCTGCTGAAATTGTGCATATGTCTCAAGTAAAACTCATTTATTTTCATTGGCAAGCAAGATATTATCCACATAATGGATAATATAAACTTGTAGAAATTGATCTCTGACATTTTGTGTATCTGAGCCACAAATTTCTGACATAACATAGCGCTGTTGGCCATACCCTGAGTCAAGACGCTCCAATGATATCTCTTCATGGGCTCTTTGAAATTAACTGATGGAATACTAAATACAAACCTTTGAAAATCTTTTGGTGTCAAAGGGATGGTATAGAACCAATCCTTTAAATCTAAAATAATCTTATAGGTGTCTTTTGGTATGGCTGTAGGAGAAGGCAACCCAGGCTTTGTAAAGCCCCCATCAGTAGCATGGCCTCATTAACTTCTCTTAAGTCTTGTATTAATCTTCATTTTCCTGAATTCTTTTCAATCACAAAAGTAGGAGGATTCCAGGAGGAATTGGATGGCATTAATGTGTCCACTATCCAGCTGTTCCTTCACTAACTGCTGGGCAGCTTATAATTTTTCCTATACAGGCTTGTCACTTTTCCAAATAACTGGGTCTGCATGAAGTGCAGGCTTTTTAATTTATTTTTTCTAAAATTACCGTAAACCTGCCCTGGGAGGCCTTTTGCAAGATATGACAGGATCAATCCTTCCCTCATTCTCCTTGCCCAGCCCGTGATTGGGTAACAGCTCTTGCTGAAATGTTTGATTAACAATAACTGTGCTGGGGGAATATAAACCCATTCAGATCATAATGTCTTGGCCCCACAAATTTATAGGTAAATGAGGAACAACGTGTGGCTGAAAAGTTCCTTCATGACCCTCTCCTTCTCTCCAGTAAAGCTCATTGCTACTTTGTTCAGAATTTTGAGTTTGACCAATCCCTTGTAACTGTGTAATAGTCTCTGTTTTAGGCCACCTTGAAGGCCATTGACTGGCAGTTGTAACAGAAATATCTGCACCAGTATCCAGAAGGCCATAAACTCCTTTTCTATTTATAAACAAAGTGAGTTCTTGTCGATGTGGACCTATGGCTTGTAGCCAATAGGTATCAGATTAACCAAATCCAGCCTCTCCTCTTTTACCTCCCTTACTTTGATTTATAATTTGTACCTTAGGAAGTAATATTAATTGTGCAAGCCTCTGGCCTGTCTTTACCACAGAATTCTTTTGGGTGAGTGAGTCATAACCTTTATTTCTCCTTCAAAATTGTTGTCAGTGAGTGACTCCAGGAGGAACAAGGATCCTAGAAGTGATACTACTTCTACCCAATAGTAACCCTATGGTACCTTCTAGCAAAGGCCCATGAACCCCAGAGGGGGAGAGCTTGCATCCTGGTTCTATCCTATGTCTCTGTATTTCTTCTGTATCTCTGTTCCTCCTCCTTAATTTTTCTAATTCTCACAATCCTATCCTGGAACATGCAAATCCTGTGGAGGCTGGACCTTGACAGATGGCACCCAGGGTGTGGCTACAACATTAGTTCTCCTTTTGTCGAGGCTGGACCCTGACAGATAACACCCCAGCGTGTGGCTACACTAGCCCTCCTTTTTGTCGAGGCTGGACCCTGACAGATGGCACCCCAGCGTGTGGCTACACTAGTTCTCCTTTTGTTGAGGCTGGACCCTGACAGATGGCACTCCAGCGTGTGGCTACACTAGTTCTCCTTTTGTGACTGGCTTCTTTTTACTTTGCATCACATCCTCAGAGTTCATCCATGCTGTGGCACGTGTTCAAGTTCCTTTCCTTTTAAATGTTGAATACCATTCCCTTGTATGTGTGAAAAGTGTCTACCAAA
Organism: Myodes glareolus; assembly: GCF_982192425.1. Lineage (NCBI taxonomy): Eukaryota > Metazoa > Chordata > Mammalia > Rodentia > Cricetidae > Myodes > Myodes glareolus. The sequence continues at coordinate 26,168,431 of NC_142040.1, read as the reverse complement.
ACGGAAGTGCTACGTCAGACCCTAATGAAATGGAGCCATGAAGAAAGAGCCTTCACGAGTATGCCCCTTAACAAGAGCTACCACGAAAGGTTTTCCTAAGGGAGCAGAACCCTGGGCGTCCCGGGCCTGGTGAGGGCCAGTGGCTGCCACAGCTGGTTGTGGTAGAGAGGTACTGTCCCCTAGAGAGGAGAGTAAAGTTTGCTCTGCAGTCCTACGTTTATCCCTCTAAGGGGAAGAACAAGTCCTCTGAAAATTTAAATAGAAAGGAAAGAGAAAAGAAATGCACATTGCAGCGTCCTGCACTGGGAAAACTGTTACCCCAACCCACCCAGCTTCTGGAGGTTGGCAGTAAATCATCAGGGAAGGGGCTTGGAGCATTTGTATCCTTAAGAATACTGTTGGGGGTGGGGTGGGGTGGGGTGGGGTGTTGTGATTTGCTTTCAACAGCACAATCCTCAAACCCACTGGATCCAATGCATCAATCTCCAGAAACATCAGGATGATTAGCTTGCTATGCACAGTAGATTCCTCCTGAACACAGAACTGTGGATGTGAACATGAAGCCACTGACAGGAGACTGTGGTCAGAGAGTTCCTGATCGCCTAAGCCTTGGCCAAGCTCCAACAGTAAACAAATCAGATCTGATCATGCCTGACCCCCAGAACAGATGAAAGTGGTTCAGAGGCAAAGTCAGCTGTGGCCGAGGAGCATGCCCTGAAGGAATATGTGGCGAACACCGAAGCTACAATGTGTGATGCAATAAAGCGTCAAAGAGTCGTGATCCCGAGAATGCATCTGGTTACTTGGAGAAGATGTGTCGATTCTCAGTATTTGTTTGGAAACCAATTTTATTTTTTTATACAGAGCTGTTTTTATTAAGAATCTGATGCAAGGGCTGGAGAAATGGCTCAGTGGTTAAGATCACTGGCGGCTCTTCCAGAAAATCCGGGTTCAAGTCCCAGCACCTCTATGGCAGCTCACAACTGTCTGTAACTCCGGTTCCAGGGGCTCTGACACCCTCACACAGACACACATGCAGGTAAAAAACCAATATACATAAAATAAAATAAATAAATTATTAAAAAAAGAATCTGATTAAGGGGGTAGACAGATGGCTCACTGGTTACAGCTGTGGACTGCTCTAGTGGAGAACCGAAGTTGGGTTTGACTTGCTCCACGAAAAATGCTCAATAGAACCTGGCAAGTTAAATAAATGAATGCTAGACAGAAACTCACAAGCGTATGGCAATCAGCAGGCAGAGACAGGGGTATCTGTGAGTTCCAGACGAGCCACAGCTACATAGTGAGATCCTGTCTTAAAAAAAGTAATGGTGTATGCTTGTAATAACAAGTAGGGTACAGGAAGCTATGAGTGTGAGGGAGACCAGGAAGGTCTGGGGGAAGGAACTGTAGAAATGTTGTATCAAATTATAATCTCAAAAGAAGATTCAAAAAACAACATTCGTGGATGATTCCAGCATCCTTGTCATGCAGCTCTGAGCCAGCTACAACTCCAGCTGTCGGACAGCCAGGGTCTTCTGACCTCCTCAGACATCTGTACCCATGTGGCACACACACATGCACATAAAACATCTTTAAAGAAGAGACTGTGATCAAAATTAACAGTATGCATAGGTAAAATACTCAAAGAATAAAAATAAAAAACACCATTAAACCACCACCATTATTTTATTTGCACTTTTTTATTAAAATAAATTAAAATTTTATTTAAAAATAGAATTCACAGATTATATTGCTAAATTTAAGTATTTAAACATGCTTTTAGTTAATTTTTTTGACATATGATATATTCAGCTTATACTTCCCTTCCCCAACCCCTCCCAGATTCTTCCACTCCCTAACTCTACAACCTTTCTTTTTCTACCTCTCTTTTTAGAAAACAGGCAAACAAATAAAACAAAACAAAACAAAAACCCAAAGGAAGCACACACAACTACAAAATTAGAATGTATAATATACAAGCAAAAGGTCAATAAAACAAACAAACAAAAAACAATGAGAGAAAAAAGTCTACAGAAATACCATTGAGTTTGTTTAGTGTTGGCCATCGAGCCTATCCTGAAGGGCGGTTGATATACTCAGTGAGACTCTATTGGAGAAAACTAATTTTCCCTTTGCAAGCAGATATCAGTTGGAGACAGCCTCTTGGTCAGGAGTGGGAACCCATATCTACTCCCCGCTCTGAGTGTCGGGACCCCATCTGACGTGACCTGTGCAGGCCCTGGGTTTTCTGCCACAGTCTCTGTGAGTTAATATTTGTTTCAGTCCTGTTTGTCCAAAAGATACTATTTCAGGGTCCTCCATTTCCTCTGGCTCTTACACTCATTCTGCCTCATCTTTTGCATAGCTCCCTGAGCCCTGATTGGAGGGCTTTGACAAATACATCCTATTTAGGGTTGGGTATTTCAAAATCTCTTACTCTTTGCACCTTGTCCAGTTGTGCATCTCTGCCTTAGTTTCCATCTACTGTAAGAGGAAGCTTCTCTGATGATGTCTGAATGAGGGTATATATGATGTCTGATCTATGGGTATAGATATAGCAGAATGTTATTAGGAGTTTTTTTTGCTATGTTTCTTTAGTAGAACAGTGGTATTTGGGTTTCCCCTAGGCCCATGGCTTATCCAGTTTCAGGCCACCTGAGCAGTGTCAGGCATGGGTTCCATCTTGTGAAGTAGATTTTAAATTTAATTAGAGTGGTTGGTTACTCACACAATGTTTGTGCCACTATTACGCCAGCATGCCATGCAGGCAGGTCACTATTGTGGATAAAAGTATCAGTAGCAGGGTTGTTGCCTACCTTTTTCCTTTGATGCATGCAGAGTGCTTTCCAGTACTATGAACACTAGTTAGTAAGGGTGAGGGCTCTAGTTAGGCACCTTTATTAGTCAGGGTTCTCTAGAACAGCAGAACTGACAGAAAGAACCCCCCTCTCTCTATATATATATACACACATATACACATACATATACATACACATATACACACATACATGCATCCATACATACATATGGGACTTACTAGAATAACTTATAGGCTGTGATACAGCTAGTTCAACAATGGCTGTCTATCAATGGAAGGTCCAAGAATCCAGTAGTTGTTTGGTCCATGAGCCCGGTTGTCTCAGCTGGTCTTGGAATCCCAAGAAGGCTCTAATGCCAGTGAAGGAATGGACTTGCGTGGGAGGCAAGTGCAGGTAGACAAAGAGTGAAGCTTCTTTCTTTCTTTCACATCCTTATATAGGCTTCTAGCAGAAGGTGTGGCCCAGATTACAAAGTAAGTCTTTCTTACACAAAAGATCTAAATTAACGGTGTGTCTTTTCACCTCAAAAATCCTAATTAGAGTGGATCTCTAAAGTCCTTCACAGGTGTGCCTTCCCATTTTTGGGTTTTAGTTCATTCTAGTCATAGCCAAGTTGACAACCAAGAATAGCCATCCTAGCACCAGTTCCACCTTTCTGTGTTCAAGTAAGATGGTCTTCAGTGGTACAGCATTACCATTAATTTGTGGAGAGTGACTGATAGCCCCGGCAATAGCCTGAATTGTTTGGGAGTTTCAATCAGGCCCCTGTGGCCAATGGCTCAACTAGATGTAACCCATTCTGGGCACTGGAGGTTTCCCTTGGTAGTGTAGGATGTCTAGTTGGGAGTTTGTTGCCCCATTATCAAGTGACTCCATTTAGATTTCTTCCATACATGCATATATTCTTCAAAGCTTCTATGTGGGACATTTGTACACCGTGTGAAGGTGTATTGCCATGATTGGTATACTAAAAAGATGAATGGCCTGTAGCTAGGCTGGAAGTGTAGTCAGGATTTCCAGGGAGAGAAAGGAAGAGGAGGGAGAATTGAGGCACACAGAAATTGCCAGCCAGACATGGAGAGGAAACGGTAGGTACAAGTTGGAAGAGAGGCAGTGCCACATGATAGAACGCAGATTTAAAAATATGGGTTTGTTTAAGTTATAAGGACTAGTTGAGACAAGCCCAAGATAAAGGTTAAGCTTTCATAATTAATAAAAAGCCTCCAGGCCATTATTTGCAGACTGGCAGTCCAAAGGTAGTCCTTGTCTTAATTAAGGTTTACTATTGCTGTGAAGAGACACCATGACCATGGCAACTCATAAAGAAAACATTTAATTGAAGGTAGTTTGCTTATAGTTTCAGAGGCTCAATCCATTATGATAGTGAAGGGGAGCATGGCAGCGTGCAGGCATACATGGTGCCAGAGTTGAGAGTGCTACAGTTTACAGGCAGCTGTGGTGTGGGAGGTCCTTCTGTCTATGTGTTGCTTTTATTGGTTAATGAATAAATCTGTTTTGGCCAGTGACTTAGCAGAACAGAGCTAGGTGGCGAAAACTAAACTCAATGCTAGAAGAAAGAAGGCAGAGTCAGAGAGACACCATGTAGTCACCACCAGAGACAAATGTACCAGAACTTTGCTGGCAGGCCACCAGCCTGGTGGTAAATATAAACTAATAGAAATGGGTTAAATTAAGATGTAAGAGCTAGCCAACAAGAAGCTAGCACTAATAGGCCAATGATTTAAATAATGTAGTTTCTGTGTGATTATTTCCCTACTCTGGGCTGCCAGGAAACAAGCAAGTGGCCTCCTACAACACATTGGCATTCCAACGTGTGCTAGTTAAATCCACATAAAACCTGAGAGGATTTGGAAAGGAATTATAAACACTAAAAAACAAAGTTTAGCCACATTTTTTTTTCCAGATGGGCTCTACTTGCTGGTGGCATGCTGTAGCTCCTTTAAGAGAGGTCTTCCTGATTCAGTAGCAGTAGTAGCAAAAACAAACAAACAAACAAACAAACCAAAAACCCGCATGGTTTCAAAATGGCAGCACAAACCACTTTGGCTCTTTCAGGAGGCCGAGCACTTGAATGGTGTTTGTGAGCCCAGGTGCTTGTATGTCCACTCGGGGTCTGGAGGAGAGTAGTTGAGACCATGTCTGTGGCTCAGCGCTCCCCACCTAGGCAGGCAGCAGGATCAGGTCTACTAGGCGTGCACAGGCAGAAAAGCATGGCAGATTCCTGCCACCATACACAGAGATATTTCCAAGGCATGCAGTGCACTGCATGGCAGATTTAGTTACTACTCAGATAAAAGGGGTTTATGTATTGCACGCTCTTTCTCAGAGTTAAAGTGATGAGTGCAGCTCCTACCTGGTGGTCCCAGAACTGGCAGTAATGGTACCACCGCCATTTTGAAAAGTGGAGAGAGGTGGAGCCAGCACCCAGGGCTGCTGTGACTAAGCTGCTTAACATTTTAAAAGCTCTCTAGGACAGAAAAGGATTACAGATACACAATAGGACAGATTCAGACATAAAAGACCTCTAAATGAGTCACAGTGTGAAAAATGTATGAAAGTTTGGGAGAGAGAAGAAAACGAGTAAAGAGACAGTAAATGTAATATAAAAGAGAACAGGCAGTCATAGATTAAAGGAGTAAATACAATACAATAAATATTAAACTTGTAGAAAAAGTAATAGAATAAGAAAAATAAGCTATGTAAAGACTGAACATACACAGAGAGTCTGGATTATGTATATTATTGCTTTTTTTTTCTTTTTGACTGTTAGAGAGCTACATAATGAGAGACATTTTGCTATATGGATTGCTAAGTTAAACCAACATAAAGATATCTTGTCTTCAAAATTTGGGTCTAAGGATATGTTGCTTTGGAAAAGAGGTTCTTCTTTTGTTTCCATGGAGAATGAGAACCTGTGGAATCCTTCCAGACTAATGTGGTTTGGTGAACCAAGATCCCCGGTAGGTTGCCATGAACACTCCCCCAAAATTACTTCGCCCAACAAAAAGCAGGAAGCAGTTTGAAGAGAACTATGCCCAAATTCCCAAATACTCTTTATAAATGTTTCTTTATATTTAAAGAGGGATATGATATAGAGATCAATACTTCACATTGGTATGGATCTTGGTTTATTGATACAAATTTTAGGTCAATTTTGTTATATGTATATTTCTGCTTATTAAGATTAAGGAATTGTGTTTGTGCAGCTCATTTGAAAATATAATGCATAATTAAGAAATATAGGTTAATAGATAATCATCTGTAATAGTCAAGTTTACAGTCATGTTAGTTAAGTGGTCTAGATATATAGAGATATATTTCAGTTAGATAGGTATTCTTCAAATCTTTCAGAGACCTTCAGTACATGGCATTTAAAATGTTTAAGAAGTTAAGACTTTTTATGGCAATGAGGCACATCTGTTCCTGACAGCACCAATCTACTTCAAGCGGAAGATGACTTCTTATGGAATTTGCTAGCCATTTGGGCCAGAAACTGCTCTTGCCTAGACTGCTTGATGTTATATTGTGTGAGCTGGACATGTGGGACCCACACAGAGATGATTGCTAAACTTGCCTAAAGGTGAGATGACCCTTTGGGGTTCCTGCTTCATGAAAGACTCTGCCAGACATTCTGCAGGATACAGAAGAAAGTGACTGGCCAACTGCCAATATAGGCAGACCTGTCTTTAAAATTTCCAGCTTCATGGAAAAATCTGCCAGATATTATGGGCCAGTAGGCTGAAGATGGGTACCTGCAACATTACAGAAGAACTTTGGGTGACTATCCAGGCAGTGAGATGTCTCTGTCAATTCTAGGATTTTGGAGGTTGCTTACAATGCACTTTCTGTTTACTTAGGTAATATTATATCCTTCTGGAGTCTTTGATGGAGTTGAAGAAAAGATAGTTATAGTTTTCCTTAGTTATAATAAAAGGGAAGGTAGATATAAATGTTGTAACTGTAATTCTTGCTTAATACCTGTCTTGTTATATGTAATTTTACTATGTTAAATTTAAAACCTTCCTTTTTATTTAAACAGAAAAGGGGAAATGGTGTGGGAAATCCTTCTCTCTATGTGTTGCTTTTATTGGTTAATGAATAAATCTGTTTTGGCCAGTGACTTAGCAGAACAGAGCTAGGTGGCGAAAACTAAACTCAATGCTAGAAGAAAGAAGGCAGAGTCAGAGAGACACCATGTAGTCACCACCAGAGACAAATGTACCAGAACTTTGCTGGCAGGCCACCAGCCTGGTGGTAAATATAAACTAATAGAAATGGGTTAAATTAAGATGTAAGAGCTAGCCAATAAGAAGCTAGAGCTAATAGGCCAAGCAGTGATTTAAATAATATAGTTACTGTGTGACTATTTTAGGAGTTTGGGTGGCCAGGAAACAAACAAGCAGCCTCCTACAACATAACTGTATTGACTGTCACACCAAGTGAAGCTTGAGAAAAAGACATCAAAGCCCACCCCACAGTGACACACTTCCTCCAATAAGGCCACACCTCCTAACAGTGCCACTCCCTTTGGGAGCCATTTTCTTTCAAACTACCACAGTCCAACATGAAAGCTTGCTACACTTCTACAGTAGTAGGTTTACATATGGCTTCTTAAATGGCTCTTCATGTTAGTTGTCCATCCCCATATTCCTCCCTTTACGCCCCTTTGCTGTGGGACAATGGTCTTATATTGTTTTAATAAAATGCTGATTGGCCAGTAGCCAGCAGGAAGTATCAACAGGGTGACCAGGCAGAAAGTATAGGTGGGGTGACCAGGCAGGAAGTAGAGGCATGGTGACAAGAACAGGAGAATTCTGGGAAGAGGAAAGACAAGGTCTGCAGTCATCACAGTGGAAGCCAGACACAGAGGAAACAAGATGAGAACACCTCACTGATAAAAGGTACCAAGCCACACGGCCAGCACAAACAAGAATTATGGGCTACTTTAAGATGCAAGAGTTAATAAGAAGCCTGAACTAATAGGCCAACCAGCTTATAATTAATGTAGAACTCTGTGTGCTTCTTTGGGGCTGAATTGCTGTGGGATTGGGCAGGACAGAGACACTCGTTTCCCCTCCCTCCCTATTTAATCCTCCTAATCTAGTCCCCCCACCACATCTATTCATAAATATATAGTCTATTTCCCCTACTTTGGGAGATCCTCCCCCCCCTACCCCCCCAGCTCTTTGCTTGATACTGTGGTTATATGGATTATAGTTGGCATATTGAAGGTTTAAAAGCTAACATGTACATATAAGAGAAAATATATAATACTTGTCTTTTGGGTCTAGGTTACTTCACTCAGGATGATTTTCTCTTCTTATCTCCATCCATTTGTCTGCAGATTTCATTATTTAATCTTTAACAATATTTTAATGTTATTCTACTGTGTAAGTATACCATATTTTCATTATCTATTCATCAATTGGACTCAAATACTTTTATGTGCATGGGTATTTTGTTTGCAACTGTGCCTGTGTACCCTGTGTGTGACTCATGCCTTTGGAGGCTAGAGAGAGCAGCAGATTCCCTGGAACTGGAGTTAGAAACTCCAGTTGTGAGTGGCTATGTGAGTACTGAGAACCTAGCCCAAGTCCTCTGGAAGAGCAGCCAGAACTTTAAATCATGGAACCATCTATTCTGTCTCTCAGTGTTTTTTTTTTCCTTTGTTCTAAAGATTAAATTTAAAGTTGGGTAATTAAAGGTGTGGTGTTGGTACACTTCTTTAATCCCAGCACTCAGGAGGCAGAGGCTGACAGAGCTCTATGAGTTAGAGGCTAGCCTAGTCAACACAGTGAGTCAACTGGGGCTACCTTGTGAGACCATGTCTCCAATAAGTAAGTAAGCAAGCAAATAAATAAATAAATAAACAGCATTTGCATGCAACTTTATTTCCTGCAAAAGAGAAATTTACATGCCAAATTATTTTTATGTTCATTCCCTCACTACAGACAAAGGACAAATACACAAAACATTCTGAGTCTCCAACAAGCACAGAATTGAACAAGTGCTACAAAGCATCGTGAACACAGAACAAAGCATGTGTTAGAGAACAGGGACTGGGAAGATGGCTTAGTGGGTAAAACATTTGCAGCAATGGTTGTGAGTTGCCTGATGTGGGTACTGGGAACTGAACTTGGGTCCCTTGGAAGGGCAGCAAGTGTTCTTAACACTATGGTGTCTTTCCAGTGCTGTTTAAAGCCTCCAAGGAGTAAGCAGACCACAGATCAGGGGTCAAATCTGTTCTGCTGTAGAACCAAGGACAACTATGAACTTAAGGAAAAGAAAATTCTGGAATATGAAGATTACACGAAATTCCAACTGAGATGTACATGCCTAAAGCTGAGTGCCCACAGCCCGGCCTCTTTGTTGATACACTGACTGTCTAGGACTGTTTGCCAGGGAGGGCAGCGGGGTGGAATAGCTGTTGTGGAGGTCAAATTCTCGGAGGCCCACAGAGCCCGTGGCATTTACTATCGGCCCCCTCCACAAAAAGCTCTCTAACCTGCTTTAAGTCTTGTGGATAGACAGAGGCAGCTCCCGCTGAAGTCACTTGCAAGAAATAACGAAAGCTTTTGAGGAAGCCCTCTTGGCAGGAGTTGGAAGAAGAGACTGTTGTCATGTGCTAACATCTGTCCAGTCACCATACTGGAAAAACCAGCACTACCAGAGAAGGAGGTTAAGGCCTGAAGTCACCAACTGGGGCTGCAGCCATTATGCCTGAGGAGCCAAGCAGGTGATAACAAACCAAGGAGCAACCTGGGATCAGGCCAGAGGCACGACAGACATGGCAGGCTTGGCTAAGGTTCACCTACTTGATGCCTGAGTGAGTTAGGTCACCTGGGCACAGCAAAAGGCCTGGTGGGCTTTGCAACCTTCTGTGGAAAGTGACCCCAGGAGCACCGTGGGGTTGCATAGCCAGACACCGCAGAGGCCCTACCTCAGCTGACTCATACAGATACCAACTGATTTTTGAGTTGCATTATTTAAAGATTCTACTTATTATGTATACAGTGTTCTATCTGCATGCAAGCGTGCATGCCAGAAGAAGGCGTCAGATCTCACTATAGATGGTTGTGAGCCACCATGGAGTTTCTGGGAATTGAACTCAGGACCTCTGGAGCAACAGGCAGTTCTTTTAACCTCTGAGCTACCTCTCCCTGAGCCATCTCTCTTGCCTGAGTTACATTTTTTTTTCTAGTATAACTTAGCTACTGAGGCAGAGACTTGGGTGTTAGGGTTTGGATCTTAAATACCCTCCAACGACCATGTACTAAAATTTGGTGGTCAACCTGTGACACTATTAGGAAGGGGTACAACTGTTAGGTGTGGCCTAGAGAAAGGGAATGAGGTCCTGGAGATGAGTCCTTCAAAGCAATGCTAAGCCAGTGGCCCCTTCTTCTCTTTGCTTTACTTCCTGGCTGCTGTCAGGTGAGAAACTTTGGTCCATACTGAACTTCTTACAGGGATGTTCAGCTTTGCCTCAGGCTCGGGCCAAAGAGTTAGGGCCAAGTGATCAGGGATGAACTGTTGAGCCCAAACCTATCTCTGCTCTCTTGTTTATTTCAGGTATTTTGTCATGGATTCAGGAAGCTAACCCACACAGCAGGCAGTGACCATCCTGCCAGATGGGAACCAGAAGACATAGACCAAAAATTAGGGTATCAGACTGTTCTGGACTGGTAAGCCACAGAGCCGACACTACTCTCACGAGGAAAGAGTTTGAATTGGGCCACAAAACTAGATGAATGGAAGAAAAGAGAAGCAATGGTCTAGAGGATGTGAATGAAGGGCAGTAGCATCAGGGACGGCTAGATGTGCCGTGTCCGAGGCTGATGCTGCATCAGGGAGGGCTAGATGTGCAAAGTGCGAGGCTGATGCAGCAGCAGGGATGGCTGGAAATGCGAGGCGCGAGGCTGATGCTGCAGTGGGGACTTCTGGATATGTGAGGTCCGAGGCTGATGCTGTAGCATAGAAGGCTGGATGAGCGACGCTTATGCTGCAGCAGGGACGGCTGGAAATGCGAGGAGCGAGGCTGGTGCTGCAGCAGGGATGGCTGAATGTGCGAGGTCTGAGGATGATGCTGCAGCAAGGATGACTGGATGTGCGAGGTCCGAGGCTGATGCTGCAGCGGGGACGGCTGGATGTGCAAGGTGCGAGGCTGATGCAGCAGCAGGGACGACTGGATATGTGATGTCCGAGGCTGATGCTGTAGCAGAGAAGGCTGGATGTGCGAGGCTTATGCTGCAGCAGGGACGGCTGGATGTGCGAGGTCCGAGGCTGATGCTGCAGCTTCTTTTTTAGCAGGAGAAGCTGTTCCAGCACCACTGGCCCTAGCTGAGCAGGGGGATAGTGGTAACCAAAGCACATGAAGAAGGAAGGACTCAGGTGACAAGGCTCAGATTCCAGGTGGGTCTCCATGTAAAGGCTAAAGAGTATCAGGCTGAAGGTGAGATCTGGAGTGACGGAGACCAACCAGATGCTAAACAGCATCCATACAGGCGTTGCCGAACACCAATAATGACGATGACAGAAAGGGCTGGGAGGTGACTCCGTGGGGTGGGGATGGGGGCCTCTAAGTGAGATAATAAATAACCAGAGCTCTGACAAAGGGCCTTGCAGGTTCTGTAAATACACAGGATCACAGGTGCCCTCATTTAGATTAGCCGGTCAAAGGAGGCCTCCCTGTAAAAGAGCACCCTGCTGGAATTGTAAAGGATGAATGGGAGTTTGTTAGTTTGTCCTCAACTGACTTGATAGTCAGAGCGGCTTCCAGCTGGAGGCAGAGGGTCCTGGACAGAGCCCTGAGCCCGCTGCGGGCCATGAATCTGTGCTGTGCGTATTGCCTTTCTGCATCACTGGGACAGACAGCTGCGGCTGCTAGGGCACTGAGCGCACACAAAGCACTCACACCTCTGCAAGGTACCAGCCTTGGCTACCGCGGGGAGGGTGAGCTGTTCTGAGGATTCAGCTAATCGGTTCTCCTGGACTTGCCCCAGCACACGGGATGATAGCTTTGCCTTTCTCTTGCGTGTGATCTTGCTTCCCTCGGCAAGCCTCTGAGTGAGGTTAATAAACCAGCTCCTGTGAGCGGTTTTCTTTTTCTTCTGTCTGAAACAATATCGTCTCCAGCCCGTGCTCTAACCTGCAGCCTACGGCTTCCACAAAAAGCGTTTTGTTGAAATGTGGGGCACTCGGGGGCTGGCTTGCTGCCAAGCTTCCTTTTTATTCATCAAACCTTCCCAGCTCTCAGGTGTTAGACTCTTAGTACTTGATTTTTTTTATTTATTTATTTTTTATTTTTTTTTAGGTCAGAAGTTACTGTGGGAGAAGGTGAGGGTTTCCAGTATGTCACCGAAGTGTGTCACTGAGATGATTAGTCACACCTGGAAAGTGCCTTAACCTCCCAGACTCCTGGCCCGTGTTATGCAGCACTTTGGAACAGCCAGGGGGTCCCACCCAGGTCTGTCTGAGTCAAGTCATGTTGAGAGTTATCTCTAAGTGTGTCACACAAGCCTCCTTGTCTGACCCTAAAATATCCTAAATATCTATATAGGTAGCATCCAAAGGATTCTATCCGCCCAGTGCATTGTCCACGGTCTCTCTAAAGGAAGCAGGAACTAGAGTAAGGCTTCCTTTCTCCCTCTTTTCTTCCTTCTTTCCGTCATCTGTTTCCTTGTTATACTTCACCGGGCTATAATTTCAGAGTATGGTAAACTGATTGGACTCTGCCTCAGAGTCAACAGTGGCCACCAGGGAGTGGAGGGGCTGGGCAGAGAATTTGGAGATGAGTCTACAACCCACAGGGAAGGACCTGGGAAAAGTAGGGCAGGTGGAACCCGAGAGCTGCCCACGGACTGGCTGTAAGGTCACATGGCCCTCTGGGGAACCCGGCACCTTTCACAAGTGCTATAAATGGAGATAACACAAAGGCAGACACACAGGACAGATAACACGCTGATGGTGCAGACAGGCAGATCTCTGCAACCATCCAAGGCACAGCTCTCGGCCCCAGAAGGAACCGGAAGGGAAGCTGTAGGCACTGTCTCAGCACCGGGTGCTGAGAACCACCATGATCTCATTTTGGCCTCTGTGAACGGCGTCATCTCTCCTGAGGAACCACAGGGGTTAGAAAGAGAAACGTCTGCTAAAGTCCTCCGCCTGCCATGCACTTGGCCTTTTCTGCCCCATCTCCCTGTTCCCGTGAGATGGATGAGGACCGAGAGGCACAGAGATCGTGCTACTTGCCCAAGGCGACACAATTAGTGAAGTAGCAAAGGCAATAGGAAAATTCGGGCTACCTAGTCCCCTTTTTATATGCTGGGAAGACACCATCCATTCTTTGGGGTCTATTAGGCTGCAGAGGATTGAATGAGCAACACAGCATACCAGGAAACGGTCGCTTTTCCTTCAGACTTTTCAACACATTGGTTTCTTCTAACCCTCAGAGCAAAAGCTGTGGCCACTGTGTGTGCTGGGGTGAGGGAAATCTCCCCTGAATAAGTGCAGAAATGTTGTCCTCAGTGAGGCCACAGGGGCTCCAGGTGAACTCTTTCTTCCTGAAACACATACGTGCATTCCACACTCCTGGTGAGGCAACCAGGTACGCAGGCAGGGCTTGTCTCAGCCATGCAAAATCTGCAGCACCATCCAGGCTGCAAATGACTGCAAAGGGTCACCATAGCGTAAGGATCAGTTGAGGTACTCAGCGGGAGCCTTAAATTCTAACATGCCAATCAGTCAACTCCTACCCATGTTTTGGACTCCTGGGATGAGAAGAAATAAGAAAACAAAGCAAAGCAAAACAAAACAAAACAAAAAAAGACCTCAGGAATATTGGTAGCATTGGCTGTGAAGCTGGGTGGCTGGATCCAGCGAGGCAGTTTCAGAGGAGCATCTGGGAGTCTTGGGAATAGTATTGAAACATGGCTCCCAGTACCCAGGCTGGGTAGTCCACAACCACCTGGAACTGGTGGGTCCAACACCTCAGGTCACTATGGGCACTGTCCTCACATATACACACAACCCTACACACACACACACACACACACACACACACACACACACTAAAAAAAATTCTTTTAAGAAAATCTCTAACTATGGCTCAGTTTAGAGTACTTGCCTGGGAAAAATAAGGCTCTGAGATTGTTATCCAGCATTACAAAATAAATTAAATAAAATATTAAATAAAACAAATCAGCAGCCCTAGCTTCTTTGAAGGCTAAGGTGGGAGGATTACTTGTGCCTGTAACCTCAGAGTTCCAGATCTGCCCTCAAGAGCCCATGCCAAGAAATAAAATCAGATCCTACACTGAGCTCAAAAGTCAGCCCAGGTATCCCCCCACCCCGACTGAGACATCTCACCGTGATCTTCAAGGCCCCATGGAAGCCGGCGGACTTTCTCCTTCCTCTCAGTTCTGGCGTTCCTGAGCCGGCTGTGTCATTTGTGCCCCGTGGTCGTCTCTCTTCTGCCGTCTTCATCCTTTGCTCTCCTGCTTCAACCACCCTGGCTCCTGCTCTTTTCCAAACACACCCATCTCAGAGTTTCCCAGCTTGTTTGTTTATCTGTTTTTACAAATTAAATGAAAAAAAATGTTCATGGGTATGGATATTTTGCCTGTGTGTATGCTGGCACCAGGTGCATATCTGGGGCTGACAGAGGCCAGAAGAGGGCACCGGAGCCCCTGAAACAAGTGAAAGACAGTTGTGAGCTGCCCTACAGGTCCTAGGAACTGAACCCTGGGACCTCTGCAAGAAGAGCAAGTGCTCTTAATGGCCGAACCATCTCTCTGCCCCCTGCTGTTTTTTAAGGTTTATTTTTATTTTATTTATGTGTATGTGTCTGTATGTGTATCTACCACGAGGGTGCTGGTGCCTGAAGAGACCAGAAGAGGGTGTCCAGGCCCCTGAGGCTGGAGTTACATGTAGTCCTGAGCTGCCCAACGTGAGTGCTGGGGACTGACCTCCACTTTGGATCCTTAGGAAGAGCAGCCAGTACAAAGCCATTTTTCTTCAGCCCCTACACCCCTGTGATCTCTGCCTAAAGGATTCTTTTCTTCTCTTCCCAAATATTTATAAAACTTGTCCACAGATCCCTTGCTGTACAGCCAAATTCTCCTTCCCTTGATTTAGTGGCTCAACCCAGAGGACTAGAATGAGGCAGAAGTGGAGGTGTGGCGTCGTAGAGGCTATTGTATATTTCTGCATATTGCCCTCCTCTGGTGCTTTCTGGCGTGACTCCCACAAGGAAACCCAAGTGCCCCACTGTAAGGACATTCTTACAGTTCAGCTAAAGGGATGGCTCTTGGCCACGGGGATGTGATTCACCCTGAAGATGCTGCTCCTGCCCCAGCCACACCTACACATATCTGCCATTCTGGCCCACACTATGGCTGCAGCCTTGGAAGAGACCCCCAAACCAGAACCAGCTAAGCCACTCCCAGAAACTGACCTCTTTCGTTACCTCCAGGAACTGTGGGAGACAGTAAATCTATTGTTTTCAATTTCTTTGTTTGGGGGCTGTTTGTTATACAATAACAGATGGTGCGGCTTCCTCATTCCCAACAAGTTTGTGCCACTGCGCTGCCTGTGAGGCACCTCCACTACTCGCCGCATTAAGAACAACCCTTCTCCACCTGCTATTCTCCTTAGCTTTGTCTCCCGCACTGAATTCTATAAGCCAGTGTTTGCTGGTGAATAACTGGTGTTCACCGCTGCTCTAATTCTCCTTTATTCAGGGACTGGATAGATCTGAGGCACATCCAAGTTTTCTTTTGTACTGTTTTGTTCTTCGAGATCAAGTCTCATTGTGTAGACCAGGTTAACCTGGAACTTGTTATGTAGCCCAGGCTATCCTTGAACTCCTGCGCTTCAACCCCCCCCCCCCCCAAGGGCTAGGATTATAGGCCTTTGCTATTGTGCCTTGCTTCGTTCAGTTTTAAAATCTCGTTTTGATGCTGTTTTTCTTAGAGGTTCATCAGATGTCCCTTTTCTCACTGCCTCGGACTGGGGAGGAGCACCAGTTTTGGATCAGGCAGCCCCTCTCCCAAGACCAGGTGTGATCTAGAGACAAGCACCTTGAAGTCATACTTGACAGACCATCAGTTTTCCTGGCTTTGTTTCAGTCGAGTAGGCTCCAAAAGACACACATGGTGGCTGTCCCGAGGGAGAGCTAATCTGATTGTCCTTGGTGCCAGGACATTCAAGGCTGTCATGGGTGGCGAGCCCGAAGTCATGTGGCACCAGAGGGGCAGCTGTATCAACAGGCCCTTTGCAAGCTCATACAGGACTCAGCCAGAGACCGAAGGGAAGAAGGAGTAGGCGATGGGCGGGCATGGAAGGCTTTGCTCAGAGAAGAGCTGTTAGCCGGCCTGGGGTGGAGGGGCCTAATTCTGTGTGAGGGCCTGCCTGAGTTCTTAGAAAGCCCAGGGCTCCCCAAACTGCAATGTCCATTGGCGGTTCTCTGCCCCTTAACTGGAAATACCTTGGTGCCCTTCCAGAGAATGACTGGTTTATCGTGACCCTTTGACCAAGATAGCCCCCACCCAAGACGTGGATGACTGTAATGTCCTTGGGACAGTTCCTTTATTGACCTGTACAGGTCCCTCCCTGGCATCACAAGACCAAGTAATAAAAGCATTCTCCAAGTTCACAGCATGGGTGTTCTCTGGGTGACAGGTGAGCGCAGGGAAGAACTTTGAACTTTCGGCACCTCTGGTTGCTCGCCCCGTGCAGGCAGATGCAGTGGTCAGTTCAGCTCTGGACTTCAGTTCCTTCACCCAGGAACTGGCTTGCTAGATCCCCATGCATTTATGACCCCGGCCTTCCCAGGAGAAGGAATTGGAGACACATAGTAGGGAACCATGGGCTGCAGGTATAAGGCAGGAACTCTGCAGAGCCAACTGGGTGCTGAGTGCTGGTATTAGCCCTTGTGTAAGACTGCCTTGCCAAGAGACTCAGTGCTCATTGCACCCTGGCTGTGAGAAAGCCCACATCTGGCCCATGAGACAAGTGCCCCCTCCCACCATGGCTGTGAACCTCCCCATGAACCCCTACTTCACTCTTCCTATTCCACCAGTCCCAAAGCCCTGGTAACTCTCCAGCCCTCTTAGACCCCCCCGCTGTGATTCCTTTCCTCTTCAAGGAGACAGGAAGCGGGTGAGAAAAAGCATGGGTGGGAAAGTCCCCAGAACTCTGGGTGCCTCTGTGCTTGCATCCAGAGCACACTTGACTCACTTCTCACAGCGGCCTGACCTCTGGTGTGGAAATTAGCACAGTTGGATACTTGTCAACTGTCACGGGGCAGGTTACAAATAGCACGGGGATTAGCAACCCCATCATTCAAGGTCAGGGAAAGTTAACAGTTTAATCCCTGGAGCACTGGGAAGGGTGTTTTATGGCTACGTGCACATACATATATGTCCAGGACAGGACAGGGTGACACACTTGATGGGGAATCCTCTTCGGTCTAGGAGCAAGGCTCTCTCTCGGTTGAACGCTGGAGTACTAGATCCCCTGTCTCGCTCTCTAGCCGGCCCAGGTGTTCCCATATCCTGTTGTAGAAAGCTCCCTGCGGGACTCTAGCTCTGGTGCCTCCCACGTCAAGATCTCAGTGCCATCTCTGCTTTCTAAGTGGCAGTGGCAGCGAACGGCGGGGATCCGGCTCAGCCGCGGACTGGGGTCCTCGGCTTTCTCTGTTGCTCTGCCCTGGGCTCAGCTCTTCCGCAGTTCCAGGAGCTCAGCGTCTAGGCTGCAAAGAAACCGGTTCCCCTCCCAGCTGCCCGCCACGTAGCCCCGGCTGCCAGGGGGACAGTCTCAACTCTCTGGTATCCTCAGCTTGGTGGAGTGTGCCAATCTGCTTCTCCACCCCCCCATCCCCCCGTCCCTCTCTTGCACCGCCAAGTCTTACCGCCCCTAGTTCTGCGCTCGGGCGCTTCGCGCCCAGGCCCCAGGAGGGCAGCACCCGGCAACGGCCAGCTCCCACCGGTCAGCCCTGCCCTGCCCCACCCGGCCGCCGTGCCCGCGGACCCGTCACCGCCCGGCCCTGTGCACACGGAGGCGGCCCGTCTTCCGCGCCCGGACGCGCAGAGGGTGTGCGTGGAAGCCAGGCGTGCGGCGGAGAGTCCCAGGATCAGCTCAGGTAAGCGGCACCCCGGGAACTGCTGCAAGTCCCCGCAGACACTTGCCTTTCCTGGCCTGGCTTTGCCAACTCTCCCGAGCTTTGGAGGCTGAGAGATGCTGTTGAATTGGGACTGACTGACTTTTGGAAACACCAAAGGAGTGTTTATGAGAGGATTTGGCTTTGTGGGGTTGACTCTGGAAAAGTTTAAGGTCGAAAAGGTTCAGTTTCTTAGGTAATTTTCCCTCTATGTGAATGTCCCTGGGGAAGACGTGTTTTAAATTAGCGAGATGCTTTAAGTCTTCTGTCTTAACAGCATCTTTATGGAGTGTGACTTTTCCAGGTTTGAGAAGAAAGTTTACTTCCTCCGTTTCTCTTTTTTTCCCCTCCGTTTCCTTCTGGTTCTATCGCACTTTCCCTGGGAAAAGTACTTCCCATGATGACTTTAACTGGTTATTTTCTTTACCCAAACTCACCTTTTTACACATGGGTTTTGGTTTGACAAGATGGTCTCAGCCATGAACTCCTTCCTGTGATCTTGAATGTGAATGGCAAAGTACGTCTTAAAGTTTGTAAAAATTATTTATTTTTACTTCATGTGCATTGTATTTTTGCCTGTATGTGGCTACCCTGGAACTGGAGTTACAGACAGTTGTGAACCGCCATGTGGGTGCTGGGAATTGAACTCTGGTCCTCTGGAAGAGCAGCTCAGTGCCCTTAGCCACTGAGCTATCTCCTCAGAGCGCTGTTTTAACGTTTTTTTCTATTTGGATATATCCTTCTTGACTTTGGATCGTGTTCGTGAGTGGTACAGTAAGGGCCCTTACTCCCATTAGCCCAAATGGAACAAGATTGCTTGTTTAGAGACCAATGCTGTGTGAATCAGCACACCGTTTAAACATAGCTTAGCTAAGCTGGCATATAACACGATTTTATTTTATTTTGAGACAGGATCTCTCTATTACGTAGCTCTCTGGCTGTCCTGGAACTCACTATGTAGACCAGGCTGACTTCAGACTCAGAGATCCTCCTACTGCCTCCCAAGTACTGGGACTAAAGGCGTGTGCTACACGCCCAGCTAGTATGAGTATAAAATACGCTTGAAGTACTGGCCTTTTGGGGTTCTGTGAAGTGTGCTTTCCTCTGTGTTCCTGCTTTTCCAGGAAGCTTTGTGAGTCTTTAGTGCTTTGTAACTAAGTGCTTTTCAACCTTTCTAAGCCTCTGTGGCAGTGGGTGGCGCTGTGGTGGAGGGTGAGCATTAGCCACCTGCCTTGGCCTGTCCGCCTACCAGAAGGCACTGTCTACCTCCACAGTGGGACTGGGCTATACCTGTTATGCCCAATTCTCTCAGGTCATGCCAGGGTCCAGAAGCTGGACTGCCAGTGGGGTTGGGGGTGTCCGTACAGCCCCGGAGCTTGCATCTTGAGAACCCTAGAATCACATTTTGACAGAACTAACTTAAAAGTCCACAAACCCACTGCCCTTCTGAACTATCTCTCCGTTCTGTTGAAACTGCTGGCACCGGGTTGTGTGCCCACGCAGCCTTAGCAGGAAGTGAGAAGTGGAAAGCCACGGACGGGAGTCTTGAATGGGAAGTGGCAAGTTAGTAACTAGACAAAAATTTACCGCTATTCTCAGAGCAGTTCTGACATGATACCGGGCAGCTGTATATCAGATAGTATTCCCATGGCTCTTCCCTTATCTGTCACTAATTATTATTATTATTATTATTATTATTATTATTATTATTATTATTAGCCTGGAGACATGAGTTTGTAAGATTCAGAACAGGAAAAGCCACACCCAGTCATTTTATTTATTTATTTATTTATTTAAAAAGATTTCCTTATCTCGGAAGCATGGTAGTTGGATTTCCTCTTTTTTGATATATTCATGAAATTACACATTTGGGAGTCTTTGAATGCCAGTTCTCCCGACTCATAGGCCAAGTCATTGTTCTACAGCAGACCGATTGCATGGCATTCTGCCTCCTAACAGGTCACCCTCCTGTGATTTCTGCAATGGCCAGCAGGAGATCAGAGATGGTTGTAGATACCTGTACCCGCTGTAATTTTGCACTTGCTATTGTTTGCAGTAGATATCTGTATCCGCTGTAATTATGCATTTTTTTATTGTTTGCAGAGTCTAAAACTGCGGGAGAGAAGGAAACGTATTTCCCCTTCACGTCGGAGAACAGCGAGGGAGCCTTTTCTTTTCTGGCCATGTCTTCCGTAGGAACGACTGAGCCAGATAGGGACCAGAGGGACACGCATGTCAGCAAGCTCATTTTCTTCCTCTTCATCCTCGGTGCCGTCTTGCTGTGTGTGGGAGTCTTGCTCTCCATCTTTGGCTACCAGGCATGCCAATATAACAGGCCCCTCTCGCACTGCAGCATGGTGCTAAAGATTGCTGGGCCATCGTGTGCCGTGGTGGGGCTTGGGATTGTGATTCTGGCCCGCTCCCGGGCACGCCTGCACCTACGGGAGGAGCAGCGCCGAGGCCACCAGGACCCCGACCAATCCTTCGTCTGCGGGGAGAGCCGCCAGTTCGCCCAGTGCCTCATCTTTGGGTTCTTATTCTTGACCAGTGGCATGCTCATCAGCGTGCTGGGTATCTGGGTGCCTGGATGTGGCTCAGATTTGGAACTGGAGTCAATGAATGAGACGGACATTGGAGAAGCAGAGCCCCAGATCTGCAGCTTCTTATCTCTGCAGATCATGGGGCCCTTGATTGTGCTTGTGGGACTGTGTTTCTTTGTGGTGGCCCATGTTAAGAAGAAAAATAACTTGAGTTCCAGCCGAGATACCTCTGATATGGAAGGGGGACACGCCCACAGTATGGAGCCTGTCCATATCACTGTAGGTGAGTCTCGGTCGTTTGTGCGCACGTTCAAGTCACAGTGGGTGTGGCTTCAAGGCTTCACCAGGCTTACCTAGGTCTCGTTCAGATTCCTTTTCTCAACTCCTCAACTCCTGTCTGTCTCATATATTTGCATACACCTGAGCACACAGGTAACCCACCACCAGACACACACAGACACACACACACACTACCATCCCTGTGGGAATTCTCCTATCCCCAGCAACACTATTAACACAGCTTTCAAGCTCCCCCCGATGCTGTGACTCTTCACAACAGTTACTTGTGCTGTGGTGAGCCCCAACCGTACAATTATTTCTTTGCTACTTCATAACAGTAATTTTGCTAGTTATGAGTCAAAATAATGTAAATATCTGTGTTTTCCGACTGTCTTAGGCGACCCCTGTGGAAGGGTCATTGGAGTTGCAGCCCACAGGGGTGGAAGAGCAGAGAGATCTGTAGACTGTACTGCCCTGAACTAACCACTCTGGTTCATCTGTTTGTGTATATCAATGTTCACGGCGACAACACAAGTGTCATAAGAGCTAGCGCTCACAGGGGATCTAATCCTGAACTCGACCCCCGCCAAAGAACTTTTTATCTGAGATTCAGTCCTACTTAAAGTGACCCATAAAGGCAGATTTACCGTCTCCACGTGAAAAGCAGGCTGTCACTTGTCTGCCCTGAGGGCTTCCTTTACAGGACAGTGTATAGTTAAAGTGAACATTAATTCCAGTTCCTAGACCTACTAAGAGCTTCCTTGCTTTTTTTTTTTTTTTTTTTTAACGATCTATCTATTGAGACATGGTCTCACTCTGCAGCTCTGGCTGTCCTGAAACTCACTCTGTAGACCAGACTGGCCTCAAATTCACAGAGATCCACCTGCCTCTGCCTTCCTAGGGCTGGGATTAAAGGCATATGCTACTACTCCCAGCTAAGGTTTATTTTATTATTACCATTACTACCATTATTCGTATGTGTGTGTGTAGGGACATATCTACATTGGTGGAGGTGCCTGAGGAGGTCAGAGGAGGGTGTTTAATCCCCTGGAACCAGAGTTACAAGCAGTTGCAAGCTGCCTGATGCTGGTGCTAAGAACTGAATTTGGAGGCTCCGAAAGAGCAGTCCGTGCTCTTAGCGGCTGAGCCATCTCCGCAGCCCAACAACCCACATCCTCTACAAACCAGTTGAATCCAAAGAGAACCTTTCCAATTTGTCAGAGTGGTAAATAGGTCAGAGTTCATCCACCATCTCCTCGTAGGAGAGCAGGACTTCATTCACTTTCTGGGCTTCTCTGTGACTTCTGGGAAGTGACCGAGGCTACAGGGGCAGGGGGCAGGGAGGGCAGACATTGCCAGGTGGAAGTGTTTCTTCCTCTGGCAAAGAAGTGTCCTTAGCTGGTGACAGAGATGAAGGTGCCATCGCAAGGTGTCACAGGCTGAAGGTTTTGTTCCGTGTGAAGTGGCGCCTGAACACTGGACACAAGTGGCCACATTCTGTCCTTTTTGTTCTCCAAGACAGGTGCTGTTCGGCTCCAGCCGACAGTTGCTATGGCAGCTGAGCCCAGGGAATTCTGAGTTTGCTTAGGGCTATGGTCACTGGCGAGTCTCCCTCCCTACAAGGAAGTGGCGTTCTCTTTCCTACATCCTCCTGGCACTGTTGCCTGGTGGTGCCAGCCTATCAGAGTCTGTCCTTCCCCAGTTCTCTGGTAGCAGAGTTACTACCTGTCTAGAACATTCTGGGCAATGGCTGTGGTGACAGGACTGGGATTGGAAGACATACTAGAGCTTGTTTCTGGTCCCTCGTTCCTCTTCCTGAGAACTCAGGAGTGTGTCCTGGAGCGAACAGAGACACAAAAGCAAACTTTGTAAAATTTGACTATACCCATGCAGCTCAGGCGGAGGTGGGGCGCGGCATGGCATGTCGCCACGTGAGCAGGGTGCTGTATTTGAGCGACTCCCCACGTTATCTAGCAGCTGGATTTTGATAAATTAAGATCATCACTAGAAAGCGATGGGAGACATCCCTGGGAAGTTGAGGGAGCGTGCTATTGACGCTCACAGATGCGTTAGCTCAGGCATGCTTAATGAGGCCGACTCCATATTGCCCCTGGTGAACTCAAAGCTCAGAACTAAAGGCCAACTTAAAAAAAAATGTGGTAACCTGTATGTACCCCGAAACTTACTATTACAGGACCAGGCATAGTCACACATGTTTTTAATCCCAGCACTCAAGAGACAGAGGTGAGGTGGATGGATCACTGTGAGTTTGAGAGTAGCCTGGTCTACATAAAAAAACTCTAGGCCAGCCAGGCCTGCATAGTGAGACCTTGTCTCAAAACAAACAAAACAAAAAACAAAAAGAAAACCAACCAAAAATAATCAGAACAACAAAAAACTTCCTGGCTTCACTCTTTTTAATTCTCATTTACTTTTGTGTTCTGTGAGTGTGTGTGTGCCTTCATACATGCACACATGTGCGCCCCGGAGAGCTAGATAGTGATGCTGGGCATCTTCCTCAATCATACTGCATCTTGGTTTTCTGAGATGGGGATTCCAACTGCCACCAGTGTTTGCTAATTTGGCTAGGATGGCTAGCCAATGAACTCAAAGGACCCCCGTGTTTCTATCTCCCCAGAGCTGGGGTAGCAGGCACATGCCACTCTGCCCAGGGTCTTACATGGGTGTGGGGATTTGAACTCATGTCTTCCTTCTTGTGAGCCCAGAACTGTACTGACTGAGCCATCTCCCAGCCCTATTTTAACTGTTTCAAATATACAGTGTATACAGTTTATATATACTGTATACAATGTAATGTTATATACATACATATCTACATTTATATAATATACAGTATATACAATGTAATGTTATTAAATGTACTCAAGATACTGTAATATTAGCATCACCATCAGCTTCCAGAATCTTCCCTTCATCCCAAACAAAAAGACCTGTTAGACAGCAGTTGAACCCCTTCCCTCCCAACCACAACCTGTTCTATTCCTGTTGAAGCATCACAAGCCTATTGCTACCCAGGCCTACCCCAGAGTGCACAGGGAGGTTTTGACCTTTTATGATGTGCATGTTGGAGCAAGATAGAAGTCATTAATTTTGTTTTTTTCTGACGTGTTTCCCCAGGTGACTCGGTGATAATATTTCCGCCCCCTCCACCACCTTACTTTCCTGAGTCTTCGGCAGGCACTCGACCTCCTGGGCCCAACAGCTTGCACCACAGTGAAAACCCACCTTCCTATTCCAGTCTTTTTAACCATGGGTAAGACTTCCCTTTCTTCATCCGTGGGCTGTGTAGCCGGTCCAGGTCTCGGCCTGAGTTCAAGCAGGTCTAGCTCTGGTGACATTAAAGTGCAGTGTCCGATGGTATGTCAAGAGTCCCTGCCTTGATGCTTGAGCACACTCAGCCAGGAAACCTTGGGTAGCTTATAGACTTGAGGGATGAGGGGTTGCTAGGAAACCCCTGAGCATCTTTATTGGTTCTATTGGACACACCTGTCACACTGACAGCTGCAAGGGGGCTGGAGGCCTGTGCTCTATTAACTTGGTTGCTTCGGACGGCAGAAAGGTTCAAGGCTCCAGAGGACATGTTCAGAAGGATTTCAGTATTCTCATGGAGGGAGCTCTGACCTGGCCTAGCTGGGCTTCTCCATCCTGTTCAGTTGGCCCTGGGCCTCGGAGCTTGTAAGAACAATTGAGAGATAGATGGCCCATGCCCCACTCCACATCAAAAGTAGGAAGGAGATTCTAATGGGATAGTCCTGAGGCAGCAAGAACCCAAGACAAACTGAGAGCCCAAGAGGAAGACTGGTCTCAAGAAAGCGGGGAGACACTGACCTCTAGAGTGAGGGACAGGGATAGTGAAGGAGGTCACACAGACTAAGGAGAGGATGGGGGCTTGCTGCTGGTGGAGGGGGCAAGAAAGCAGACATCTGAGGGAAACTTCCAGGGCTGGGTGTACCGAGAGAGGCGGTACTGATAGGGAACCACCTAGAAGATGTCCAGGCTTGACTTCCGGGCAGTGCCAGACAGGGACCAAGCTGTAAACGCAGTTGTTGCTTCAATGGAGAAAGACATCTAGCAATGAATGCTGTAATTTTTCCTCCAATGATAAACTTTCCCAAACCTAAAACCAAGTCTAGGGGGCTTCAGACAAGTCTCTGTTGAGACTGCACTGTTGATTTCAGTACCTCCAGGTCTGGCTTGGCTTGCGTTATCTTTCCAGTTTCACGGTCACTCTAGGCGGAAGGTACTGCCTAGAGTACCAGAATATTATAAATGGATCATGGAGATGCATGAGGGTGGATCTAAGATCACTCACTAAGAAAGCAGCCTAGCAGGACTGCAATTTTAGTCTGTTGCTGTTGGAGCCTCTCCAGGGACTAGCGTCCCTCCCCGCCTCGAGCTTTTGGTTTGGCTTTTAAATTTCTATTTGCACGTGTTCACGTGCCTTCTTCTATTGCCTCCAGAAGACAGTGACAGTGTGTCAGTGGCACACCAGCTGTCTCTGTATGATGTCGGAACCTTTCTGCTTAGGGCCTTTTCACTGACAGGAGCTTGACAGTAGGAGCCACGCTGTCTTAATGTCCCAGCCAATTCTAAGAAAAACAAGGGACAAGGGATTGGCAAGATGGCTCATTGGGTCAAGGCATTTGCTGCCAAGCCAACGACCTGAGTTCAATCCTGGGGACCCACGTGGTGGAAGGGGAGAACCAACTCTTGAAAGTTGTCTTC
Source organism: Myodes glareolus (assembly GCF_982192425.1). Lineage (NCBI taxonomy): Eukaryota > Metazoa > Chordata > Mammalia > Rodentia > Cricetidae > Myodes > Myodes glareolus. Next base: position 26,142,866 of record NC_142040.1, on the reverse strand, counting down.
TGACCTCCACACGTGCACTGTGGCACATGTGCCACGCACTCGCACACGGAGACACAGACACATTTTAGTGGACACCATTTTAGAAACAAGAAATTGAGGGGTAAGGAAGCCAGATCTATAAAACACAATAGGCAAGAGAGATGACGCAGGCCTTTAATCCTAGCACTCGGGAAGCAAACATAGGCAGATCTGTGAGTTCAAGGCCAGCCAGGACCACATGATGAGACCCCGTCTCATCAACAACAGCGTAGAATATAGGAGAAACAACCCCTAGCCTGGTCCGAGGCTTCTGGAAGCGTGACATTCAGAAAAGTCTCGTGCCTAAGGGCTGTCCCCATTTTCATTGTGTCCCCTCATAATCTTGCTCTTTCTTTCTAGGAGGTCCCCAACTCCTGAGAGCCAGGGTGCAGCCTCTGAGAGAGAACGGGAACTCATATACACCATATCTGGACCCTCCGAGAGCTCACACCCTGGATATCTTCCACTGGATCTGCCCCCTAGATATGAAGAGAAAGAAACTGCCCTAGCCACACCCTCGGATGCACCTTCTGAGCCGTCCCCACCATGAATTATGGACTATAGTTTTATATATTTCATGGATTGTTATTTTATTTAATTTTTTAATAAAACATACAATAACATTGGCGGTGTTCTGATTTCTCTGCCGTAACATCAAAGGAAGTAAGCCACATTTTAGGTTAGGCCCTGCTGCTGGTGTTCCAGCCCACAGGTGCGGTGAAGCACCTTCGTGCAGGTCACCAACAGGATACCGGCCTCCAATGTCAGGGGCTGGTGGTTCTGTTTGTACTGGTGGATAAGGAACCAGAGGCTCAGGGAGATTAGTGGAGTTTTTCAAGGTCACTTCTGACTAAGAAACTGTGTGTGTGTGTGTGCATGTGCACCCCCACATCCCCACACTCCCACACCAGAAATCAACCTTGGATGTTGTTCCTCTGGAGTTGTCTGTCCCCTTGTTTCTTTGAGACAAGGTCTCTCATTGGTCTGGAACTCATCATGTAGGCTGGCCGGTGAGCCTCAGGGACCTCTCTGTCTACACTTCCTCAGAGCCGGGTTCCAAGTATGCTACCACACCAGCTTCTGCACACGGGTCCTGGGGATTGCATTCAAGTCCCGCTGCCTGCAGACCCAACACCTCACTGACTGAGCCATTTGACCCGCCCTGCCCTTAGCTGGTTTCTGGAAACCAGGCTATCAGTGATCGGTGCTGCCAGAGGCCAGCCAGAATCGGTTAATGTTCAGTTGTCCCCATTCTGTCTCCAGCGTTATTCGCTTCTGGAACCAAGGAATGAGGTTGTCGTTCTAATTTCTCTATCACGTTTCCTCCTCACCCTCTCCTCTCCCCGCTTCCCATTCCTCATTCCCTCTCCCTTCTTTAGGAGCCTCAACGCCTCATAGCACAACAGGTAGTTTGGAGCCTCTGAATCAACTGGGATGCGAGTTCCCTGGAGACTCCATTCTGCTTTATTTTTGAGACAGAATTTTGTTGTTATCCAGGCTAGCTTCGAACTTGTGCTCCTCATGCCGCAGCCTTCAGAGTTCTGGGATTATAGGCGTCAACCTCTATGCCTGCCCTCCACCTGCCACTCCTTCCCTCTCTCCCTTGGTTGTACTTAGCACTCAGGTGTCTGACCACAGAGTACAGGTGCTGGGCAGGGCAGTCCATCCACCGCATTGACTGGTCACGTGTGAATTACCACTGTGATAAATCAGGGTGGCTGTTTGGACCAGCGCTTCCAGCCTGTTTTCAAATTGGACATTTAGTATGTTGAACCACTCATAAAAGTCTGTGTTAGTCTTCCTCTTGGCAGGTTAATTATTTACGTTTTAAAATTAGAACAAAGGGTAGATTATCATCAATTCCATCTGCGGCTATTTGTTTAAAATGGCCACGTTGAACCTGCTAGGGAGAATTACTTCAGCTATGAGTTTCATTTATAATCCAGAGCCTATTTAGTGGCTCAGAGTTGGATTTGTGACTGAGTGCCTTGCTTTTGTGTAGTTGTAAAGCTAAGCAAACGGTTAGGAAGGGTCAGGGGTAAGTCTGACCTTGCAGGCCTCGATGGCTTGGGGAAAGAAGTCAGAGCCATAGCCTCCCAGGAGAGATAGGGCCATGCAGGAGCTCCTCGCTGCAGAACCGCAATGACGGGGGGAGAGCTGAGCCAGATAGTGTCCCAGATGTTAGTTCTCAAACCTGGGACAATCAGGCTGACAGAGGTGCCTATTTAACATATCAGAGTGGACCTGACTGCCAGGTTCCCCCTGCATTCCTCAGTCCTACCTGTTACAGGGTAAGGTTGGCATTCCTCACTTTGCCCTGAACTCTCCAGCCCAGGGGCTGGGCTGCCCTTCCTCCAGCCGCCCTTCCCTACATAATCAACCATTTTGGTTACCTGCCCTCTAATCTATACTGTATCTTCTTGCTCTCCCCTCCCCCCTCTTCTCACTGGGCCAAGCTCAGTGTCCTATTCACTCTGGACTCTCCCAGATGTCTCTGCCTTTGGCTATGCCCTCCATTTTGTCTGTAGTAAACTTTCTCCTCCACCATACCCAGGAGCGGCCATATCCTTCCTTTTTTTTATTTCTTTGTTTCATTCAACAGGAGACACATCTTTGTCAAAGTTCTGATCCAGGTGACACCTTCCAAGAACCTACTCGGGGCTTCAGGCTGCTCAGAACTATCAACTTCCCTTTCCTTTTTGTTTCAATTGGACCAACATTTGCAGTACAAAATAAACCATTTTGTGTGTGTATGTGTGTGTGTGTGTGTGTGTGTGTGTGTGTGTGTGTATTTCTGGTGCTGAGGACTGAACCCTGAACCTTGTGTGTGTTATGAGTGGGCTCTAGCAATGAACCACATCCCCAGGCCAAATTAACCATTTTAAAGTGAAAAGCCATTGGCATTTAGTCCACGCCCTTATCCTAACCACCACTTCCTTCCCACTCCCTGAAATAAAGTTCACGCTCCCTAAGCCATCGCTCCCCAATATTCCCCTTCACATCCCCGCTCCCAGCTCCTCACAACTCCCAGGCTGTTTCCAGCCATTCTGGGCTGACCGGCCCTGGATAGTTCATGTAAGCAGGATCATACAGCTCAACCTCTTGTGTTTGACTTCTTTTTGTTTAGTATAGTTTGAGGTTTATCCATGTTGTAGCATACATCACCCCTTCCTTCCTTTTTAATGGTCAAGTAATATTTCATGGTATGGACATACCACAGGATGTTTATCCATTTATTTATTAAAATACCACTTCACTTTACTGCTAGCAAGGTATAAAGATTTAAACTTTTCTATAGCCCCATTAACACTTGTTTTCCTTTTTTATTTTAATAAAATATAACTGTCCTCCACGACATGCAGTAGTATTTCATTGTGGCTTTGATTTGCATTTCCCTAATGACTAATGAGGTTGCGTACTGTGATGGCTGATTTCAGCTGTCAACTTA